>NC_137898.1:87264207-87812257 GCF_963455335.1 Martes martes
AACACACACACACACACACACACACACACAACAACAACAACAACATATAAAAGGATCAGGAACCAGAATGTCCTTGTACTTCAGCAGTGACTGCGGGTTCTAGAAAATCTGGGCACAGTGCAGAGAAGGGATGGGGCAGAAGACCCAGAGCTCAGCCTCCCTTGGGTGAAGACAGGTAGCGGGCTTCCATCAGGTCATGGGTGGTGGGGTCTCAGACCCAGGGGACTTGACACAGAATCCGATATGTACAGGTATTTGGAACACGTGTGACAGGAGTTTGGGAAATCTTTGGTAAAGGGTTTGTTTTATTTTATTTAAATATTTTATTTATTTGACAGAGAGAGATCACAAGTAAGCAGAGAGAGAGAGAGAGAGAAGCAGGCTCCCTGCTGAGCAGAGAGCCTGATGCGGGACTCGATCCCAGGACCCTGAGATCATGACCTGAGCCAAAGGCAGCGGCTTAACCCACTGAGCCACCCAGGTGCCCTAAAGGGTTTGTTTTAAAGAGAAGTTGTAGGGAACACCTAAAATTAATGTAACATGTGTCAGCTGTGTGTGTGTCAAGTCAAATTTTTAAAAATAACAATAAAAGAGAAAGGGGAGAGAAAAGAGAATTGAAAGAAAAATAAACGGGATAAATACACCAAAAGTGAAAACTAACCCCACCGAAAGCGAGTCACTTCAAAAATACTGCCCTGAACACCGCTCGCACTGCGCGCACCGCACCGCCTGCACTGCAGCACCCGGTCAGAATCGCCGGAAGGCACCGGCCAGGGTCTCGGCTGGGGAGGAGGAGAAGGAGGGGGAGGAGACAGCATTTCTGGGATCTTTACACCTTACTTTAATTACATTTTTAAGTAATTGAGAAAAGTTCTTCGGACAGCAGGCAGAGCTCGGGAGGTCAGGGCTGGGGTGCAGGGCGCCGGGAAGGAAGGGAGGGAAGGGAGGGAAGGGCAAGGGGGAGGCGCCGAAGGGGGGGTAGAGGAGGGTAAGGAGATGAAGGGGCACGCGGGGCGGGGCATCGGGGAGGGAGGTGGCACTGAGGGGGGGAAGCAGGGAGACAGGCAAGGCGGAGGCGGGGCGTGGAGGTGTGGAGGGAGGCGGCACCGAGAGGACAGAGGCGGGGAGGCGGGGAGGGGGAGACGGGGGAGGGGGGGCAGGGGGCGGGGATGGCGGGGATGGCGGGGAGGCGGGCGGGAGCGGGGAGTGGGGCATGGCGGGGGCGGGCCGTGGACGAGGGCCTGGAGTTCCGCAGCCGGCCTCTCTGGCTCCCTCCATGCCCCGAAGGCCTTGCTCGGCACCGTGCTGACACGCTAAACCTGTACAGCAGCCTCCAAAAGGGTCTTGCCTGCCGGCCCTGGCCGCAGCCCCTCCCAGGCCCCCCGGAGGCTTTGGATGCAGCCACAAAGGGACAGTGCCATCGCGTGGAAGTGGCGGGAATCGCTGCTGGTCCTTGAGAAACCCAGTGGGTTGGGGATGACTTCTCTTGCCCATTCATCCAAGTCACACCCTGAGTGCCCCCCGCAGGCCGGCGCTGGCCTAGGGCTGCAGAGATGAAAGGCCCTATCTGTCCAGTCTAGTAGAGGGGAGGGCGACGCAGAAGGAACCGGAAGCGCGGCCTCCGGCCGCGGAGTAAACTGGTAGGAGCCCTCAAGAAGCATCAGGCAGCTGATAGGAGGCCCTTCCACCACCATCGTCCTTACGAGCATAAACCATGTCCAGGCACAGAGGCACAGCCAAACAAGAGGGAATCCAGGCCCTGGCGGAACTTACAGCCGCAAACAGGTAAATAAAACAAAGAAACTATCTAGAATGTTAGAAGGCAAAAATAAAGCAGGGTCGAGGGGCTGGGTGAGCTCCAGAAGCAGGTGTATTTCAAATGAGTGCTGAGGGGAAGCCTCACTACGAGGTGACCAGGCAGAAAAGTGCGAGGATAGGGAACAGCCATAAATGGCTCTGCAGGAAGGCTGGGGGTGTCCAGTATGTTCCAGAAACAAATAGGAAGCCAGGAGGACAGTGGAAGAGGATGGCAGGGGTAAGGGGACCAGGAGACACCTAGACAGGTCACAGAGGTCAAAGGCCAAAGGAGGGCCTTTGAGAGCTTTCTCATAACTTGTGCTTCAGTCTGAGGAAGGCAAGGTAAACCTGCAGTTAAGGTGAGGCCTGAGGGGATCCAAATGACATTTGCAAATGCTGTCATGTTGAGAAAAAGTTGTGCAGGCATCAACAGTGAAGAAAAATCAGTTCAGTGCTGTTGCAACAATGCACATGAAAATGATGGTTATAGCGGAAGTGGTAAAACTTACTTGGATCTGGATAAATTTGAAGATAAAACTAAAGATAAAAAGGATTTGCTGTGTGTCACGCATACACAAGCAGAGGCCTGAGAGTGCCTACAAAGTTTAGGGCCCGGGCAACTGGGGGAAATGGAGTTGCAATTTACTGAGGAAAAGACTGAACGTGCGGCAGGCCCTGGGAGGGAGACAGTTCAGTTCCCGGCAGGTTCCACTGATACGAGCAGACTTTCTGGGGCGCTGTGCGCAATAGGCAGATGTACACGTGAGGCAGGAGTTCAGGAAGGTCGCTCATGGTGACATGTGTCTCACACTCATCAGCACACACATCAGACTTAAAGGCACCTAGATCATATCACCAGGGTGGTGAATGTAAGGAAAGGAGGAACATTCATTCCAAGGAGTAAGAAGTAAAGAATTTAAATATCAGAACTCAGGGACAGAGAAGTGACCAGTGGGAGATATCAGGTGGGAACAGCCTGTGAAGTCAGAGAAAAACCAAGAAATTGGGTCTCAGACACCAAGGAAGGAAAACATTTCAAGGGAAAGAGACTGATGGTTGCTGACAAAATCAGAGAGGTCAGAGGCGACAAGGACAAGCATTTAAATTTGAAACATGAAAGTCCCTGGCAACCCTGAAAAGAACAACAGCAGTGAAATGGCAAGGGTGGTAACATGACCCCCACGGTTTAAGAGAGATGGAAAGGAAACAGACTGGGGCAGCTATTGAACATGGACACGGGGAGATCTCTTAAAAGGAGAGCAGAGAAACACAGCAGCCTCTGGATAGGGAAATGAGTCAAGAGAGTTGCTTTAGAAGAGAGAAATAACAACATGTTTATATGCAGATGGGAACGACCCAATAGAGAGAGAAAATCTGATGACCCAGGGCAGAAGCAGGAGTTGCTGGAGCAATGTCCTTGAGTAGCTCAGGGACAAGGGGCTTAGTGCACAAGGGTGAAGCTGGGCCAGTGCCTCTACAGTAACAGGAAGAGATTCAGAGTAAGGGGAACAGATGCCCTGTACTACTGTATACTCGCTGCCCAGCCAGCTGCCATCACCACAGGGGCTACATACCCCCTGGGCAGTGGTCAGCCATCTCCATGATTTTGGCAGGGTTTGACTAAGCCACCCTAACAGGACACCCCATCCTGATTCATCTGCTCTGCCTTCTCTGCGGACATTCAAAAAGACCTTCCTTTAGGATGACCAACTCACCATTCCCGTCTTGCAGTTTGCAGAGCACTATTAGTGTCCTGAGTGAGTGCTCAGCAGAAGTGGGAGACCAGAGATCCGTCTGCCACAGATCCTCCAACCCTCTGAGGCCCAGAGCTTCGGGCCCGATGCCATGCAAATGGGAGAAGCTCAGACATCAAGGAAACTCCACTGGTGGACCAGGCCATTTGGGGAAGAATGCAGAGTGAGGCCAGGGTGCTGCCTCCCACCCTCCCCCCGCACAGCTTCCAGGCAGGCACCTCCATCCATGACTCCCTTTTGCAGGCCATCCTTGTTGTCTGAAGTCAAGAGCAATTCCACAATACCTCGGTCCTCCAAGGCCTGTGGGGGAAAAGAAAACAAGTCAATATGTCATTTCTCAGAGGTTGGGAAGGGACAGTTAGAAAGGAAAGAAGGAAAGTTTCAAAATAAAGCATTTACTTCACCACAGAAAGTGGACAGAAACCTATCCTGTTTGTGCCCAACATGTTCAACAAAGCTCCTATCAGCTGAAGTCCAGCTGAGGCAGGGGCAGGGCTGTCAGACTCTGGCATCCCTTGGCTGCCACAGATCTGGCGAGGGGCCAGTTCTGGCTAATGTGCTGTTCCTAGATGGGCCTATGTAGAGGCCAGCTTGCAGGGGGTCCATGAGCAGGTCAGGACCTCCTGACCCTCCTGACCTTCCAGCTCCCCCCACATCAGAAAGAAGCAGCCCATCTCTCCCCCACACTGGGTCAGGGTGGGCTCTGTTCAACACAGTCACATGCCCAAGACATGCTGCATGTGCCCAGTAGGACAGGATGATCTCCTCGAAAGTTGTCAATCAAATGAAGAAGTAGAAGGAGCACATACTGCGCTGAAAGGCAGTAACCATTTTACTACTCAGAATAACTGCTACATTTATGAACCACTTACAATCATGGCAGGCCTTCTGCTAAATACTTTACATAGACTGTCCTATTCACTCTTCACAATTAATAACTGTACAGACAAAGAGTCTCAGAGAGGTTGGATAAAGTGTTAAGGGATACAGAGCAAATAAGATAGTATGGATCTGAATCCAGAGTCTGTTCACCTTGGAAGGCTCTGCTCTGGGTCTGTGGGCTCTTCTGGATCAGAAACCCCAGCAAGGGGAACTCTCCTCTAATTTTGACAAGACTGCTTATTTTAACCAAATTCTTTGGGAAATAGGTGAGATAGAGATAATCCAGTAGGTACATAATGTTCATGTCCAAAGCCTACAAGCCAGTAGGGGCAGAGGGGGCCCTAATTCTCAGAGACAACAGAAGCTGCAGAAGTTCAATTCATTAAGCAAGGTGAGATTTTTATTAAAATCTGGACTCAGCACCTCACAACTCTCGACCCAGTCATTTGCCAATATATAACAAGCTTTGTCTCAGTTCCTACCTTACACACACAGCATCGTGTTGGTTGGGAGGGTGTAACCTTCTTTTACAGCTGTACTATTTACACTTGACTTTTCACAGGCATTAATTTATTGACTGCATACCATAAGGGGTAATTACTATTTCCTGAGCACCAGCGATCTGTCAAACAGAGTTAGGGGTCTTGTGTCTGTAATCTCACTAATTAGAGAAAGGCATTCTTGACTCCACTGAGCACATGATGAAGCTAAGGCTCAAAAAGGTCAGGTGTTTGACCCAAGGTCATCCTATGCTGATGGTGTCTGTATATCTGCAATATCCAGGAAAAGCTGCATGGCAGCTCTAGGAGGGGATCCTCCCAAGAGTTCAGGATGACAGGATGACAGAAGCTGCAGCTTCTCTTTGTCCATCTGTCTCACATGTGGGTACCTTCCCCAGACACCAAGGAAGTTGAACTGGAGAAGCCCGTGAAGGGATTGCACTCTCCTCTCCACCCATCAGCAGAGCTCTCCTTCTCTACAGCTCAGGACTCAGTAAACACCTGCTGGAGAAACCCCAGCATTTGAGAGACAGTCCAAGGGAAAGAGTTACAGTGGGAGAAACCCTCCTATTCTGAGCCCTGGCTGGGATCTTTCTAGCTAACTCAAAGGCAAAGAGGAAGCTGGAAGTATGATCTAAACAGGCTGCAGTTGGGCTTGACTATCAGAATGGAAGCTGATTCTGGAGCTCCCCTTCCCAGCTTTGGGAATGCCTCTTCCTGGAGACAGGTTTGTTCCCTACAGATAGGGCTTTCTGCAGATGATAAGAAGGGGGCAAGACTACATAAGAGCCTATAAGCTGGAGCGCTTGAGTCTGTGTGCAGGGACTGAAGTAATTTCCAAATGGAAAATGAATCTGCCTATGACAGCAGAAGAGATGCTGACATCAAGGGCCAAAGCTAAAGCAGTTTTAATTAGGTGGATTCCCTAAGGCCACTTACCATTTCCTCAACCCACACCATGGCCTGTCCTTCTAAGTACTATAAAACCACTGCCAATAATTTATCAAAGTCTTATTTACTGACACTTACTATATGGCTAGAATAGTCCTGACTCAAGTGATCTCACACACATGCACAATTCAGAGAGGCAAATTCTCTCATTAGTCCCACTTCAAAGAAGAGAAAATGGAGGTTTAGAAAAACTAAGGCATTTGCTCAAGGCCTTAGCTACAAATGGATAGAAACCAGAGCAGAGTATAGCCCTGTTCTTTTAAGTGTCATCTAGCCCTGCCCTACCCTGATCTGCCACACACTAAATCAGTGGTTCTCAAAACAACCCACACATTGGAATAAGAACCCAGAGATTCTTATTTAATTGGTATGGTGCATGGCCTGGGCACAGGGATTTTTAAAGTGATGTTCACATGTTTAAAGTGATGTTTAATGTTCACATGAAGCTGAGAACCTTTGCATTAGATGCTAGAAGGAGAGCAGCCTCTACAGAGAGACTTCACTAGTCATCACACTCAGTGAAACCCATCCATTTATTTTCAGCCACTGCAATACCATATATGTACTATAACCCACAATTAGACTCAATTGATAAATGGTGATAAAAGTGATGACACCACTGAAATAAAAGTATGGTGAAAGGATTCACTAATTAATAAATGGTGCTAGGAAATTAATAAATGGTGCTGGGAAATGTATTAATATGAGAAAAGAATTAGACCAACATGTCACATCATAGCCCATACTACATTTCAGAGGAAGGAATATGAAGAAATAAACCAAACCGACTCTTACTTTCTTGATGTAAGGCATATAGGCGGGGTCTTTGTTATAGGAACCATATTCGTTCTCCACCTGCACAGCAATGATGGGGCCTCCATGCTTATACTGGGGAAAGAGATAAATAATCGAAAGCTGAGTTTGTAGTGGAAACTGTACTAATTTCACCACACTTATCACCAATTACCAGCAAAATATTCCATTTGAAAGCAAAAGTCTCAAAAGATTTGGTAATATAATTGAGAATGATGTCAGTAAGACACAGAGTAGGTAGGGAGTTCCAGGTCCTCATTCCCTTATGGGAACATCGAATAAACAATTACAGACTGACTAAAATAACTTTAGTTATTTTAACTGGGAACCAGTTAAATGTTTAAGCAAATCAAGAAAAATGCTTGTTTAAAAGCATAAGAAATCTCCTGGTGTTTTTACTCACCCTTGCCCCACCTCCTCGCTGGGATAGCATGGCATAGTCAGAAAAAAGCAACCCAATCCCCATTTCCCTCCCTGAAGACAGAAGGAGCAAAATGGAACTTGTTTGCAATATTCTGGACTGTCTGTAGGCTTCCCAGTAGACTAGTTTCTGTCTCATCTGACTTGGAGCTCTTACAGGAAATGGCATTGCTTGGACCTCAGGTTGGAAGCTATACAAGGCAATGAAGATCACAACATGTGAAAATTTCAGGGGGTCTAAAGGCCCATGTATGCCAGGTGCAAGGGGTTATAGGCAGAGGAATATGATAGAACACCTAAGGCCACCAAAAAAAAAAAAAAAAGTTGAGGTGAGACTCTTTGGGAAATTAAGACGTGTAAAAGCAGCCAGCGAAAATTAGGAGGAAAAAAAGGTGGCACACACATAGGCCAGACTAGACACATGCCCAGAAAACATGTGAGAAGATCTAAAGCCATCACCCCATTGTGATCTTAATGCTTAGGAGCCCGCCAAATAATGAAGATGTTCCCCACTAGTCTGTAAAGACTGAGAGAGGTGACTGTTCTTTCAAATGACCAGTTTTCAACAACAACAACAACAAACACAGGCAAAGAAACAGCATAACATAGCTCATTCAAAAGGATAAAGTATATCTCTAGAAACAGTCTTTAAAGAACACAAACTGGACTTACTAGTCAAAGATTTTAAAACACACACACACGCACACACATACACACATATTTTTTTTTTCAAAGAGCTAAAGAAAACATAGACAAAGACATCAGGAAGAGGCTATATCAGCAAAGTGAAAATATCAATAAAGAGAAAGTATTAAAAAAATAAATAAGATTTCTGGAGCTGAAAAATACAGTATCTGAATAGAAAAATTCACCATAGAAGTTCAACAATGAATTCAAACAGGAAGAATGGGAAAACTTGAAGACAAGTCATTTTAAATTATTCAGTCTGTAGAGCAAAAAGTGACAGAATGGGGAAAAGTGAACAGACCCTGAGGGACATACACAACATCAGTAAGCAGATAAATATACACATTGCAGAAATCCCAAAAAGAAGGAAGAAACAGGGCAGAGAGATTATTTGAAGAATTAATGTCTGAAAACCTCTCAAATTTGAGGAGACATAGATATACAAATCCAAGAATCTTCAGTTAACTCCAGGTAGCATTAACAAAGAGACAAAACCAAGACGCATTACAATCAAACTGTCAGAGCCAAAGACAAAAAGAGATTCTTGACAGGAGCAAGAGAAAAGCAACTTGACATGTATGAATGATCCCCAATAAGACTATCAGTGGATATCTCACCAGAAATCTTGCAGGGCAGTGACAGAAGGATGATACAGTCAAAGAGCTGAAGAAAAAAAAAAAAAACAAAAAAAACTATCAACCAAGAATTCTACATCCAGCATAACTGTCCTTCAAAAAATGAGAGAGAAATTAAGACATTCTCAAATAAAAGTTGAGGGGGTTTGATAACACTAGAATTGACTTATGAGAAATGCTACACAGAATCCCTCAAGTTGGAATGAAAAGATGCTAGACAGTGACTTGAAGCCACAGGAAAATACAACGTTCTCCAATAAAGGTGAATGTCAAAAAGAATGAAACCTTGCCATTTGCAACAACGTGGATATAACTAGAGGGTATTATGCTGAACAAAATAAGTCAGTCAGAGAAAGACAAATACCATACAGGGAGGTAGAGGTGTAAAGGAGTAGTTTTTGTGTGTAACTGAAGTTTAGTTGGCACTGACATAAAATAGAATGTCATAATTTAGGACAGTATTTGTAATCTACACAGTAACCACAATGAAAATACTACAGAACATACACAAAAGAAATGAAAAGGGAATTAAAACTTGTCATTATAAAAAATCAACTAAATACAAAGGAAAGTAGTAATGGAGGAAATACGGGAGAGAAAAGCTATAAAACATAGAGAAAACAAATAAAAAATGACCAAAGCAAATGCTTCCCTATCGATAATTCCTTTAAATGTAAATGGATTGAATTCCCTGATGAAAAGACCTAGATTTCAACTCAAACAATGCTATAGATCAAATGAACCTAACAAATACGTAGAGAACAGTCCATCCAATAACACAATACACATTTTTCTCAAATGTATACAAATGGAACATTCTCCAAGACAGATCATATGTTAGGCCACAACACAAGTTTTAATAATTTTAAAAGACTGAAATCATACAATGTATCTTTTCCGATCACAACAGAATGAAACTAGAAACCAACAGCAAAAAGAACAATGAAAAATTCACATCTCAAATTCCCAGAAATATGTGGGAATAAAACAACACACTCTTAAAAACAACCAATGATTCAAAGAAATCAGGAAATATCTTGAGACAAATGAAAATAAAAATTCAACATAAACTTATAGGATGCAGCAAAAGCGGTGCTAAGAGGGAAATTTATACCAGTAAACACATTAAAAAGGAAGAAATGTCTTAGGTCAACATCTAACTTTTCACCTTAGAGAACTAGAAAAAAGAAACAAACTAAACTCAAAGGTAGCAAACAGAAGGAAATAATAAAGATTAGAATAGCGACAATAATAGGTAATTAAAAAAAAAACAGAGAAAAACACCAACAAAACCAAGAGTTAGTTCTTTGGAAAGATTAACAAAATTGACAAAACTTTAGTAAGATTAACTAGCATAGCAACATTATTCACAATAGGCAGAAGCAACCTAGGTGTCCATTCATGAATGAATGGATAAAATGTGATACAGACATACAAAAAATTATGATTCTGTCTTAAAAAGGAAGGAAATTCTGACACCTGCCTACATGTGCTACAATACGAATGAATCTTGAAGACATGCTAAGTAAAAGAAGCCAGTCATAACAGGACAAACACTGTATGATTTTACTTATATGAGGTACCTAGAGTGGTCAACTTCATAGCAACAGAAAGTAGAATGGTGGTTGCCAGAGGTTATGGAGAGGGGAGGTGGGACGTTAATGTTTAATGGAAAGTTTCAGTTTGGGAAGATGGAAAAGTTCAGGAAATGGATGGTAGTACTGTTTGCACAACAATGTAAATGTATGTGAACTCTACACTTAAAAATGGTAAGAGTAGTAAATTTTCTGTTATGTATATTTTGCCACAATAAAAAACAAAATAATTATGTTATACCCAGAATTTTTTTTTAATTTCTGGTACACTACTTCCGTATTTAAGAATGCTTCTGAGCCATATTCCTGGATGACCTTCCCTACAACCCCTGCCTCTACCTCCAGCACCCAATCTACTACAACCTGCTGAATCATCTCAGTAATCCCATCTTCCTTGCAAAAATCTAGGCTAATAATTTCCTGGATTCTTACTTATTTCATGATTAGGGTTTCTAGGTTTAATTGAGAAGTAAAAAATACAAGATAGTCAGCTAAACTTGAATTTACAATGAATACATTTTTATGTAAATTATGAATATTTTAATGTAGGTACATCCCATGCAATATTAAGGACGTATTTATACTAAAAAGCATACTCCTTGTTTATCTGAAATTCAAATTTAACTGAGCACCCTGTGTTTTATTTGCCTACCCTGTAAATGGTCAAGGAATTCCTTTGGTCTATGTGTGCTCTGAACATTCCAAACAATTGACTCAAAAGCATTGTTTTTTTAAAGATTTTATTTATTTGTCAGAGAGCGAGAGAGAACACAGCAAGGGGAGCAGTAGGCAGATGGAGAAGCAGGGTCCCTGCTTAGCAAGGAGCCCGATGTGGGACCCTGGGATCATGTCCTGAGCCGAAGGCAGCCAACTGAGCCACCAGGCGCCCCAATTCAAGAGCAATTTTTGTAGATGTACTATTTTTTTTAATAAACGTACTAATTTCTCAGCACAATTCTTCTAATTTTTATATACTATTGGATTAATTATTCCCATTCCTGCCTTTTTATTGCCTCCAAATATTACATGCAAGGATAAGATACTTTCTCCCCAACACTGATTTTTTATCACCTATGTTTTGAATAAAATGTGTACCACACAGCACTTTTTTGGTAGGTAGCCAAAAGATGTACCTTGAAAAGTCATCAACTGTAATTTTATAATCACAAAAAGTCCTGCTGTCTTACAGGTAAGGGCCCATCCGTTTACGCTCCTCTCCATGTAGGACTGAGCCAGTAAGTACGCCACTGGGACTGGCACTGGGACACCAGTTGGCGGGTTTTTCAGTTACCAAGACATCACATGTGGCAGCTCCGACACTGTGAGGATGAATATCAGTCCTTGTGCCCGTCTACCCCTTCAGCACTTTGCCACCTAAGACAACACTGAAATATATCTTTTAGAAGACAACTACTACAAACCCCTCCAATTACAGATCTCAAGCAGTGGAAAGAATGCATTCCTGTGTTGAAAGGAACTGTGAGCCCCTAGTCTGAGAGGTCACCTAGGACTATTTACTCCCAGTAGGAAGACAGCTGAAGATCAAAAAGGAGGCTCCTTGCTTTTACCTGGAGTGGCACCACCCTGGACATCAGGTGATCAAAATAAAGGTCCACTGCTTCCGTGAAGCCCTTGTAAGTTGTTCTCAGCCTCATGCCAGAGTCTTGGAGTAACCAGCTTGAATAAAAGGGGGGGGGGAATTAGTTTCACTGTCTGTGAGTTTGTTCTGGGTAGGATGATGGTGGGGGAGAGAAGCAGCTTCAGAGTCCTGGGGGGAGTGAGACCATTCCCACCCCACTACCTCCACTCAGCCAGGAAGGCAGGATACTGTGCAAACAGATCCAGAGACATACACTGCCACAGCTCCAGCCCTGCACTCTGCACTGCTTCCCTACAAAAAGACAACCAGCACTGCTAGGGATTTTATTTCCAGCTTTATGGCGATATAGATAGGTCTGGCTGCCAGGCAGAGTGAGAAAAGCTTTTCACTGAACTCAAGGCCCAGCGTTGAAGCATTTACTCTAAAATCTCATTACAAAGGAGTGAAGCAAAAGGGGTTCAGGAATCACTGGGGCCAGATGCAACCTTCCGGTGTCACCCAGAAAACCAGTCCTGACACAGAGGCCATCAGAGGCTAATCCGACTTCTCCCCACTGCTCTCCGGGCTGGCGGGGGAGGGGGATCATTAGCATCAGCCTCCTCAGCTCTTCAGAGCTCAGCTCAGGGGAGTTGCCAGTGAGGAAGAAGGGGAATGCTTTCCACAACTCGTCCATTGTGATTGCATTCCCCAGATCGTATCATTCCTTCCAGATCTGGAGTCAGAAAGTTTTCCTTCTCACTTGAAATTTCTGAGAAAATACTTATATTTTCTAATAAAGGCTCTGATGGTTCTCCTAATTTGGAAGCCCGGAACAGGTCAGAAAATGATCAATTTATGTTAGGTAAAATTGCGTGAGGAAAGAGCAGCTTCCTTGAGACTGATACCTCCACCCTCCATCTTACCTAGAAGGGTCTAGCTTCTCATCAACACTGGGTCTCTGCTTATTTGGGCCTCCCGAGGGTGTGCCCACGTGCCGGGATATGAATGGACAGTGCTGCCCAGGAGGAGGGCTAAGTGCTGGAACTCCCGCTGCTTCTGAGCTAACACTTAAATTCTGTCCTCCTGGCAGCTCCAGCTGAGCCTGAGGACATCGCTGACACAGAGATTTCTAATCCCTAGGTGCAGGGGGAGGGCACTCCGGCTGTGTGCACAGCCCTGTCAAGGGCACAGAGACAGGGAGGTGATCAAAGGAGATGGAGAGAGAGGCTGCTTGGATCCCTAGGGTAGAGCTGGGTTGCGCTGGAGACGAATGAGAAAACAAGGCCTGGGCTGGTGGCTGTGCAGTGGGGAGAGGCCATTCCCGAAGGAGACCACAAGGCAAACAGGACCAGTCTTCCTCCCTCTTGGGGCAGCACGGGATAGGGAGAAAGTGGATGTAACCATCTGGAACACCCTAAGGATGGGAAAGATTATGCCTATTAACAAGAAAGTCTTTTTTGTTGAAAATTAATGGCAGTAATAATGAGGACAAGGAATGAATGTGGTACCAGGTGATTACTGTCCAGATTTCTACTCCAACCCCAGAGAACTCTACTGACCTTAGTGGAGACTATACATCCTAACATAATTCATTAAAGCCTGAGATTTGAAGATAAAACAGAAAACAAAAACATTAATTTGTTTCTCTTATACTTTACCAAATAAAGTGACATCATTTAAAATGGCACTTATTCTGAAAAAAAAATTCAGTACAAAATGAAAAATATACTTTAGTAGCAAAATTAAACCTACATTTGTGATCACCATTTTGCACAAGCACAGAGGACAGTTCAAGCCACAGCTGGAGCCCCACATAGCCCCACTCACCTGGGCAAGCCCCCGAGGTCAATCTCACTGCAGATATAGGGTCCTGGACGCAGAATCACCCACAACCCGATCTCCGCAGCCATCAGCACAAAGGCCCTAGGGAGGTCAGTGTCAGCAACTCTCAAGACACAGAGGAGGAGGGTGGAGACAAGCCCAGTATCCCAAGGTGGTGGAGCTGCCCAGCTCCTCTCCTCCCTGCCTTCAGAGGCCTTGGTAGCTGGGTTCTCACCTGCTCCCAGACTAGGACCTTCTGCACAGCCCCACTGGGAGCATAAGGATGAAGGGTATTAGACAGGGTACGGAGGTCCTAACAGTGAACCTGACCCCAACGGCCTTGCTACCATAGAGGAGCAAACCCTGTCCCAGCCCAGGTGGCTGGACCACACTGCAAAGCAGGGCAGACACTAGGGTTTAGGCACAGCTGGGCTACAGTGAAGAGGTTTGCGCTCAGAGGAGGCAGATCCAGACCCCCAGGAGTAACAGGTTCGAGGCTAGACAGCGTGTGGGTCCTGAGAATAAGGCTCCTGACCCGCCCTTCTCTGGTTCTCAAAGCAGAACCGGGATGGTCCCATGGTTCCTAATCAACCCCAAGGGGCCACCTCTCTGCCTCCCCACCCCAGGCCAGGCCATAGGAGCAGCAACAGCACTTACTCCAGGTCCAGATTCCCAGAGAAGTCAAATTTGCCTCTTTCTGGTTCATGGAGGTTCCATGGAACATAGCTGTAATAGAAGATAGTTACAGGATTGAGCTTTTCATTTATTCCACTTTGTCTTCTAGATTACCTTCTTTACCCCTAAAATGTCTGAGGATGTATTAGGTACATTGTTGTAATGGTGTCAGGATTGTAACCAAGAACTAATTGAAGAGATCTAGGGACCTTAGAGAATCCAGGGCCAGTCCGTGGAGGGGGGATGGGGGCTAATATGTCACCTCCTTAGGAGAAGCGAGAGAAGGCCAGTAAGATTTCAGTAAAGCCTAAGATGGGACCACAGGTCAGCTTGAACATGCACTCCACTCCCCCTACTTCCTCCTCCCTCCCCACCTCTCTCATTTTTTCTTCATCAGAGGAAAAAAAAGTAACTTACTAAGAGAAGAAGTTAAAAGTAAGATAAGAGGAAACCTCAGTGGTCAGTCCTATTTTTACTGAAGCAACCAAAATTCCAAAGGATTTTTTCCTTGTATTCTCTTTAGAAGATAAGGAAATAAAATAAGTTCTTTAAAGGGCCCAACTCAAGAGGCAGAGGTATGGGGTGATGTATGACAGTAACACACATCAGTAACCAGTAACCAGTAACAGCTGGTCCTCTCCTGGACCCCCACCCACCCCGGCTTCCAATGGAGCCCTCTCCAGCTGCAAAGAATGTGCTCAGGTATAGGGAGAGGAGGTTTGCTTGCTTCAAATTCAGACTCAGGAGTTCTGTGTTTGAGAAAATACAGATTACCTAGCTTTAATAACATAAAATGCTTAGCCTGCCATATTCCCACAAGATTGAGAAGCCCTGTGATGTGTGAATGTACCCCTCGGACCAGAATTTATATATGCAAATAAATGGATCCTTTTAAGTAATCTTTCTGGAAAATTATATACATTTGTTTCAGCCATGTTGTGATGGCCCAGAACATTCCTTTAATTCTTCTTAGAAATTGTCTACAAAGCTACCTCATACACTGTTCAAGAAAATCCACATCCTTGATCTATAATCACATATTTTTGCCTGAAAATGCTTTCCCAAGGAAGCTATTTTGAAAAAGATCTTACTCATTTGCTGAATAAACTGAGGGGTGGTGTGCTTGTTTAAATATATATATATATACACACACACATATATATATCTAGATATAGATATATTTATCTATATAGATACATAGATATATCAATGTATATAGATATAGGTGTATATATATTCGATAATTTAATCATCTCCTACACCTACACTCACCTCCTTCACTGTATACCTTTGTATGCCATTGCTCTTTCTATTCCTCTAAAGCTTATACATCCAGCCTGTCTTCTCATCCGCACAAACGGGGAGGGCTGTGCAGGTGAGGGAAGGCGGTTGTCGTACCTGGCAGTCCTGTGCAGAGGGCTGGGCTCCTCCTATATTTTTCCTCACAAAATTCAGCCCAAAGATTCTCTTCAGGGACAGCTCACATTCAGGGTCTGGCAGGGCTGATCCTGCCAGATGGAGACCCACAGTCTGGGCTGCCTTAAAGAAGCCCAAGACACAGATGCCATAGATGCCCATGCTTGGTCGGGGGGTGGGGCAGCACTCACGTGGTGAGGGTATTCAAGCCACAGGCTTTCATCTTCAGCAAGCGGTCCCTCCAGTATTCCTTGGGCACCCGGAAATAGTGCATGGAGCCCCCGAAGATCCAGAAAGTGGAGTCCTCTAGCATGAAGTATTGGCCGTTGGCCTGCAGCCCTGACTGCCGGTGTCTTAGCCATGCAGGGATCAGATTATACCAATCCGACCTGCAAAGAGAAAAGGCAGCTGAGACCTTGGATCCTTCTCAGCAGCGAGCAGGGGTACAGAGTCTTAGGAGAGAGGCTTTTTCTCCTCCTCCACAGGCCCTGCTTGTTTCTAGGAGGTCCTGCTTCCAAGGCCTTCAGAAAAGGCTACCCACCCTCTGATTTAGTCAAACGTTAGAAGGAGTCTTTCTTTAGTACACTCATCTGCACCCCACTGCAAGGGAAGAGCAAGCTGAGGCCATAGTCAGGAACAAGACAAACACAAAGGTCAACAAGGAAACTATGTGCTAACAGGAGAGAGGACGTGGTGGGGGCACACAGCATGGAAAGGGTATTCTCAGGGGAGTACAGGGTACCCAGGACAAGTGTGGCACGCAGGTTCCTACAATGGCCAGCTCTCCCAGGCCATTCGACTTAACATCAAAGCAGCAGCTACTTCAAATGGTACCTCTGAGCCACCCCACGGTCACAGCTGCCCGGCTTGAGGTGTAAATACCTAGAAGGAGGTTAGAAACAGTATCTGTTCATTGACCAACTTTCCAAGTCTTAATTATTATCTAAAGATTAAGTTCAAGAGATAATCCAGCACAACAGAGAGCCCCATCTGGGAAGGCTGTTGGAAAAAGTCCCTAAAAAATCAGGTCTTGACCAAGGGGAGTCCCCTCAAACTAATCCTCATGATTATAATTCCCTCCCTCTCTTTTATCCCCAGTCTCTTAAGGTCATGGAAGAAACCCAGCAAGAGACGCTGGGGGAGCCCAGAAATTGAGGAGTTTGAGGACTGGAAAGAGCAGTGTGAGTCTGAGAGGAAAGCAAATTTCAGCTGATCTGCCTTTTCTGCGCCCACTTTTCATTACAGTTCCTGACACTAGAGGGCGTATTGCCCCCGCAGGGCTCTTCTGCATTAAAAAAGCTCCCTAAACTGCTGCCCACCTGTCTTTCCATTCATTTTGTAACACTGGCTACAACTGTGCCACTGAGAGACATGCTCTAAGGCCCAAATTGCTCCACTCGATCAATATTGATACACACTGACTGGAGACTGTCGTCTCTTAGAAGAAACAGAGATGCATGAACAAAAATTAGGCTGAGAGTTTCCATCTTGATTCTGGATTCAACAGTTTTCTGTGTCCTTCAAAGGGGCAGCTCCTTCACAGAGCTTTGGTCTTTCTGGGGACCGGCAGTGCAGGTCACAGGGGCAGAGGGCACATGCATGTTGCACATCCATAGATGACTCTCCCAGTATGATCATGGGATGGGCCATCCCTTCCACTCTCCATCTCTGCCACAGCTATGTCCTTTTCCTACGTCCTTTTCCTACATGCCAGCCAGCTTCTCCTCTGCCTACAATGCCAAGTGCTTCAGCTCTGAACATAAACTTGCATACGCTACACTGCAAAACAGCCAGAGCCCTGCTATTGATGGAAAAAAAAATTTTTTTTAATGGCATTTAGTGAAAATCCACTGCAGGTGTGCATGCTCCTCAGGAAGCTGGCCCCCATCCTAACAAAGCTTCTGCAAGCCACAGACCTCACGGTCCTATAAGGCATTCTGACACATACAGTCTTTCTACACCTCAGTGCACACTCAGATAATTACAAGTCGGTGTCAGAGTGCTGTTGTAAGGCGAGCACAGAGATAAGCCCAACGGCTGGCCTCTGGGGCATATGACCCATGGAATCCTTCAGGTCCCCATGCTTAGAAGCCTCCCTTGCAACAAGTAGTTAAATAAGCCATAGAGATCTAACGCACAGGATAATGAATATAGACCATATTGTACTATAATTATGTCACGTGATAAATATTGTTAGAGTGGCAATCACATTACAATATATAAATGTATCAGAGCACACACCGTATACATGGTTTCAGACACTATCTCCATCCTGAAATTCTCAATGTTTTTTAGACAAAGGCCCTACATTTTCATTGTGTACCGGGCTCTACAAATTAGGTAGTCTGGCCTAGCAAGGGCAGAGGACAGTAGCTGAAATAAATATACATATATACACACACATATGTAATTGTCAAATGAAGAAATTATCTAAATTATCCAGGTAGAGTCAGAGAAAGCTTCGTCCAGAAGATGACACTGTCACAGGTTGGAAGGCAGACAATATGAGAAAGCAGAAATTATCTAAAGTATCCAGGTAGAGCCAGAGAAAGCTTTGTCCAGAAGATGACACTGTCACAGGTTTGAAGGCAGACAATATGAGAAAGCAGAGGGAACTAAGGGCAAAAGCATTAAAAAGTGAGAGCATATCTACTCAAAAACTAGCAAGCAGACAGGTGAGGAGGCTGTGTGAGCATGTGGACCAGCCTGGGGCCCCTCGGCAACACGGGCCTGGCCTAGCACACACTAGTCCCAACTGCCGGCTACTAGTCTGTGACCGGTACAGAAACTGACTGGTACAGAGATACTGGGGCACCTGGGTGGCTCAGGTGGTTAAGCAACTGCCTTCAGCTCAGGTCATGATCCAGGAGTCCCAGGATTGAGTCCCTCATGCATCCAGCTCCCTGCTCAGTGGGGAATCTGCTTCTCCCTCTGACCCTCCCCCCTCCATGTCCTCTCTCTCTCTCTCCCCCTCTCTCATTCTCTCTCAAATAAATACATGAAGTCTTTAAAAAAAAAAAGAAAAAGAAAAGAAACAGATACTTTTAGAGCAATACATGTCATTTTGTGTCTGTTGAAGCTCATCATAAAAGACTGGGGCATGTACTTTGTGAATCTTTTCATTTCCTTTTTCTAGTATGTGTTTTCAATGTATTCGATAAAGTAACATTGCAGGGGAAAAGACTTTTAAAGAAGAAAAGGAAAATGATGCTGCAGCACAGAGAGATTGAGAAGTACTGCTTGAGACCAGAAACAACAGTCTGTCTTTGGGCAGTTGTGATCAGAGCTGAGAGGACAAACATATTGACCCATTGGGTTTAACAGGCTTAGTAACCAAATGGATGCAGGACGAGTGAGACCAAAACGGTGTGAAATCGCTTCGTCAGCAGCCTTCCTAGCACTTGACTGAGGTCTGCCGTAGGACAAGAAGGGAGGTTCGGGTTTAGCCACAGCAGTTTTCACAGATGGCCCCATATCTGAATCACCTGGGAAGCTTAAAACTAAGGAATGTGCAGGCCCCACCACTGACCAATTAATGACGGCGGAGGTGGAGCCCAGGGATTGGTGGTATTTACAAGCTCCTCCACAGACCCCGTGAGGCTGAGCCCCTGGAGGGTTTTACAGGAGGGCTTGGGGCAAATCAGGGGCCCCAATGGCCAGAGATGGGAGAGCAGGAGGTCAAGAAGGCAGAAGTGCCATAGATATCACTGACCACTTGGAAATTTTGTCGACAGCCACTCATGGGCAAAGAAAATTAATTTGACCCCCTCCTTTCTACTTCCCACAGCCCCCAGGACCCAGAACCCCTATTGCTCCACAGGACGGCAGTTGCGTTATATTACAATTCAAACGTCATTTGTGGATAACCTGGGGACCTCGTTATTGTTTTCTCTAAAGAGAAAAGTTCCACTTTCCGAGTGACTTAGAAAGGATATTTCAGAATACAGTTCTAGGGGCACCTGAGTGGCTCAGTCCATTAGGCCCTGAGATCAAGATCTCAGGTCATGCCCCCATTCAAGCCCCATGCTGGGATCCACACTGGGCATGGCACCTACTTAAATAATAATAATAATAATAATAATACAGTTCTTCCAAAGGACCACCTATATGGGGAAACAAAAACAAGAACAGTATCTGTAAGAGGAAAATCTGGACACAAATCCTGGCCCTACCCTTGTAGCATGGCCTCCTTGGGTCAGTGACACTAGCCGTGTGGGAATGAGTTTCTTCCTCTGTGAAACGGGGTGATTGCCTGTCCTAACTGCTGTGAAGGTCAGATATAAATGGAATACTCTGTAATGTGTTATAACAGAGTTTGTCACCATTTGAAATAAGTTTATTTTTGCATGCTTTGCATATTAGAGAATAGCCTCAGGGAGGTTTTTTTATGTCCTTAATGTGGAATAATCCCAATCTTTCCATTCTTAACCATTTAATTTACTGTCTAATCACATTTTATATGGAAGATGTTGTGCCATCATATTACAATTTCTAAAATGTTACAACGAAAGTTCTATCCACCAGGACCCTGTCAAACCAACCCAGCCCCCCCGACCAGTGTCAGCAAACCCCAGGTGTGGGCCAAAGCCACCCTGCCTCCTGTCTTTGTGCAGCCAGCAAGCTACGAATGTCTTTCACATTTTTAAGTGGTTGGAAAGAAACTAAAAAAACAAGATTTGGGGACACAAAAAATTATATCAACTTCACATTTCACATTTCAATGTCCATAAATAGTTTTACTGACACCCCGCCATGCCCACTTTTTCCAGTCCCGACTGCGGCTACTTTGGGCCACAGTGACGTTGCTATGATAAAAACACTGTACAGTCTGCAAAGCTGAACACATTTACAGGAAACTTTGCCAACCCTACCCTAAAGGATGAGGCCTGGGATACTCAAATGAGGCTTCAGGTCCCCCATGACCGCAGTCTGGACCTCCTAGCCACCTTCTCGCTCTGACTCTTCCCAACCCCTCCACCCCACTCTTTCTGTTTGCCACAAGCTCCTGGTGTTCTGGCTGTGTCTGAGGTTTCTCATACCGCACGCACAGGAGAGTTTGGTGTCCCTTAGTTTTCATCACATCTGCTCCAAAGCACACACTCTGCCTTCTTGCCTCATGTACTCTCTAGGCTTTATGTACTCTCCCCTCCTGACACCCCCAGGCATCCCCTCAGGTGCCCCACCCTCCAGGCTGGACCCAGGCTAGAATGAGGAAGAACTGATGGACAGATTCTCTTCTTAAACTCAGGGAGTATACTGACAGTCCAGTGGTGAAAATACACACATGCACACACAAAATTTCATTATTTTTAAAGACAGTGAAAATACAACTTAGCAATCGCTCCACTGGGCAGCACTCCTTATTCATTGGCCAGAGTTTCAAAGGAACAGTCTCCAACTCACCAAGCTCATATCACTGACCTTAATTTTAAGGTGTCTCTCAAATGCTGTGAGAGCCTCCCTTTCCCTACCCACTCAGTGCAGAGGTATATACAGGGCTGGAAGTGCTCTCTGTGACCCCTTGTTCCAACATAATCTCTGCTAGTAACACACTCTCCCTAATCTGTCCCCTAGGTAATCATTAGGAAATCTCCTTTGGGCAGGGGGGTGTTGTCTCCAGATGTGGTCTGCACCTGCAGAGTATCTTCATCTAGAATTTGCTACAAATGCAGAAACTCAGGCCTTAACTGAGACCTGAATCAGAAACTGCATTTCAACCAGACCCCAAGGTAAAGTTTGAGAAGCACTAATCTGTATCTTGTCCTTGATATATGTATTTATCATCCCCTCCTGGATAGAGCTTCTATTTGCTACTGTCTTTATGTGCTATCATTTTCTAGATTTTTTAAAAAATATTTCCTCTCAATGTTTCTTAAGAGGCCTGAAGCTAACACTGCAAACAACTAAAACTAGCTCATATCAAATTCCAAATTCTGGAGAATTCAACTGTTTCCTTTCTGAAAATCTTCTGGTAGGTTACTAAATGAGTTTTTAATATATTAATGAAAAGGATGAATTCACTGAGAAAATGAAGATGATAAATGTGGGGTTCCTCCAAGGAATTCACTGTGAGGAAATGAGGTAATACACATTAGAACTTCATAAACGAGAAAGCACCATGCAAATAGTTATTAATACTGATAACAGTCATTAGTACTAGAGATCATAAATTAATAATAACCCCCATGCTTCCTGAGTAATTAACTCAGCAATAACAAAATAAAGAAAGTGGAAACTGTTTGGTTACATCAGGTCAGAGAGACTTGACTTCTAAATTAGGCCTGTTACCAAGGAGGTAATCAAATCTTTAAGAAACCCTTATTTCTGTTGCTTTTCTCAGTGAGCAAGTAATTCATGTTGAAACTTCTTTTCCTTGGATTGTAGAAAGCTTTTATTAAAAAGCTTTTATTTATTTATTTAGATTATGGAAAGTTTTGTTTTTTGGTTTTTGGGGTTTTTTTAAGTAATCTCTGCCCAATGTGAGGCTCGAACTCAAAACCCAGAGATCAAGAGTCACATGCTCCACCAACTGAGCCAGCCAAGGCGCTCCTTGTTGAAACTTTTTTTGATGAAACCAGGGCATCTGCCTTCTTTCTAGCTGGAGCATATATATACTTTTTCCTGGGAATTTTGTTGCCTTTGTATCTTTGCTTCATTGTAGGCTAAATAAATTTTCAGTCTGAGAATAAACTTCTTCCTGGAAGAAGCCACATGTGTCACAATTTCTGACAAGGCCTCACACCATGTAACAAGACCTCCACATTCTGGTTGCTACCATCCCTTTTGGCAGGTGATAAGAGGTTGTGCAAGCTATAAACTTAACAGGCTACAGCAGAAACTAGGCAGAGGACTTGGGGCCTGAGTTCCCTATGGTGAGGAGTTGAAATTAGGCAGTGACTGGGAGGATGTTGGGGATAGAGGGACCAATCCTTCTTATGCTTTATCCCTTTTGTGGATCATGATGACAAAGGACACAGAGCAGGCTCCACACAGGCCGGATGACACCGAACATGATCAAAAGTGCTGGGTTAATGTGCTTGAATGGAAAAAGGCAGATAAGCTGGTGACAAGCTTACAACTTCTTTCATGTGAAATGGGCCCCTGAACTGATTCTCAGCTCTCAGAGACAGTCTTTCAGGTGGGGTGGGAGAAGAGCCAGATCAGTCACCTACTTGAATGATCTCCTTGAACAGAGTGTGCTCATCAAGGTGGGTCTGAAATGGCCCTTGCCATGCCAGAAGCCATCCCTGTGTCATCTGTACCTGCAAATACTGCTCAGTAATGGGGGTCATAGTAGGATTGGGAGGCTTCACTTGGAGTCACAGCCATCTCCTTCAGCTTTCTATCATGCACACAATGTGACCAGATTCAGACAAGCCAGTATCCACTCAACCAGATGTGGTAGAGACAACATCATCAACTGACACATACTGGCCTCCAGCAAAGACCAGGCAACGCCCATGCAATTTTAAACTGGCCAAGGGTATGGGCAAGCTCAGTATATGAGGTGGGAATCTGCAGATATAGTTCTTCAATTTACAGAGCATAAGTCTTCACTGATCCTAAAGACTGGTTCTTTTGTCACTATACATAACGTATAATTGAGAGATAACTTAGAAATCCAATTTCCAGGTGCACTGTGATCCTATTAGGGTCACCCTATGCAGAGGTTCACCTTCATCTGAGTCCAATGCATCATATTAAAGATACTGATCAAAAAACACTCACATTTTCGTTCACCCAGGTGGTCATGCCAGAGACTATTATTTAGATGGCAGTTATGTCAAACTGCCCAAAAGACATCATCATGCATAGAAATCTCCTCACTTGGATCTAAAATACAAATTTTCTAGTCATCACTCCAAGATTCTGATATGGTTACAGGTTCCCATGAGGTCCCATTTCCTTGGGCATTCCATTCCCTTCAACTGCCCCCTTGGGGATGTTTCAGCCTTATCAGTCTTTAAGCTGTACATTCCTCCCTCAGCAGGGGAACTTGAGGGCCTAAGGAAAGAGCGGTCCCTTCTTTGGCCCAGGCCAGTACTCTTAATGCCTCTAATCCAGAATAATGGCTCTTGGATCAATCCTGGAACCCCAAAAACTTCAGCCCCAGCAAAACAGAACTCTGTTCTTGTAGCTGATCCAGCTTCCTAATTGTGATCCTTGGCTTGGGGCCCAATGCTTTAGGCTCCTGCTTTGCTGGGACAGCATTAAATACTTCCAAAGGGCTTGAACCTTCCATTCCAAAAGCTAGTATGTATACTCATTTTGCAGAGATGTGAGGTCATTTTGCAGCATTTTTCAGGTCAGTGGCACTACTTCAACCTTCGTACCTCTGTCCTTCCCTCAGAAAAGGCTTCTCAGTAAGCCAGGAAATGGCATAGCACCCAGGCTCCATCAAGTCAGGCCAAGTGGCTGCCTACATGATCCAGGGACATGCTCTGGATCATTTAAATACTATAGGAAGTTTATATGTGAATAAACACTAATTAGACCAAAACCTTGAGACGCATGGGTGAAGCAACAAAACTGCCCAACCACATATTAATAATAGTAATCAACCACATGTTAGTAATAAAAAGTATCCTGATGTTATGTGACAGAAATTTTTCATTTGGAGAAAAATTTCCATTGTGGCATCATCAATAACAAAAAGGTTATATCTCAACCTAGAAAGGGGTGAAAATTCTGCTAGATAACCCAAAGGACTCTACCGATAGCAAGACTCTGCTCTCGAGATGCTTGTGGTATCAGAATAAAATTATTTCATGAAACAGGGGAAACATAAATATGTTCAATATTTTTTTAAAATCCACCACATGATACTTATGTACATAGATATAGAAGAGATGGACTAGTTCTTAAAGATACGAAGAACCCATATACATGCAGATTAAACAGTATCTCCCCTTCAGACGACAGAGCTGAGAATCTCCCTCACATTGATCCAACAAAAATAGAATGTGCTACTTTACTTATTTTAACTGATTTTTACTTACTTATTTTAAACGTCTGTCAGGACTTAAAGTGAATATCTCATATGGTCAGCAATTCTAGGAACAGAAATATATCCAACAGATATTCATTGCAACTTTGGGGGTTTTTTGTTGTTGTTTTTACTTTACATTATTTTGTTTCAATTCCAGTGTAGTTAACATACATTGCAACTTTGCAGTAGCTAAAAGATTGCAAACAATCGATGCCCATCAATAAGGAACTCTTTGAATAAATTATATCCCTAATGGACAATGGGGTAATACATATAGCTGCCTTCATATATATACACAGAATACCCCTGGGAGAAGCCAGTATTAGTAATCACCTCTGGTGGGGTGGAGAAGGGTGCCTAAGGGCCAGGAGTGGGGGTTTTATTTTTCTCCTTATATTATTTGAATATTTAATCCTTTACATAGATTACCTACTCACAAAATAAACTTTGCAGGAAAACACAGCATGTTCTTGAAAGCAAAAATGCCACTATCTATCTGTGGGAGTATGAAAGCGGTGAATATCATCAACTAAGAGTCTCTACTTAGTAGACCCCAGTGAAGAGTTATTTGTTTCATTACCATTAGCCTCTAAAAACACCCCTGCCCTTCTTTCCCGGGAGAAGTCTCATACTACAGGAACTCTTTTTCAACATGACCTTTAATATCCAGAGCAATAGATTTAAGCAAGAAATAAAACTGAGTGGGGAGGAAGCAGCAGGAGAACTGTGCTGGATGATGGGGGAGGAACGAGGAAGAGGGGGGCTGGCCTCCAGAGTCTGTTTCAGGTGCAAAATGCTCTGAAAAGACCTCTCTAAATGCCAGCATCTCCTGAATCTTTATTAGAAGAGCATTCGAGGTGATACAATGGAACTCTGAGTCATTTCATCAAAGATTAAGTGCTTTTATTTCACTTGCTACATCCTTGACCCAAGGTACAGAGAACTCTTTGGCCAACCTTCTGATACTTCTGCTGCCAAGGCTGTGTAGCTTTTGCCCTGAATCTCCTGGGTATCCCAGTCCCTTTAATCAGAAATACAGCAATAATGTCCATGCTCTTGCTCTAAGACACGCTGGTCCCCTTCGGTTGGCTAGTATGGCAGTGAAAAGAATCCCAATGCCAACTCTATCTTCCCAGCATAGGGTGGCTCAGACATCCTACCTCTCTCTTTCTCTGACTAAGCTACTGCCCAGGTAGCCATGTTTCTCCACTTGTGTCAGAGAAATGACTACCTGCTGAAAGACACTTCCCAGATGCTGAAAACTTCACTACTAGAAGATGAAAGGAACAGTGTTCAAAGAGTTTGAACATTCCAGGGAATATGACTCAGGCCTCAAGCAGGGTAGAGTCCTAGTACAGGTAAAGCTCATAAAATCAGTGACCTCACAGAAGCGCAGGAAGAGAGACACAGTTTGCCCACACATCCTTGGAAGGCAAGACTGGCCATGATTTGGATCAAAGGTGACCAGGTCATGTTGCTAAGTTATTCACCTTCTCTAGAGAGAAGATTTTTATAGGCTCTCCTCTTTTTTTCCTTCAGGAAGAGTGTGGGGTCCAGAATTCAAATAATGCCAGTGTAGGAGCACTGAGTGAGGTAGAGCTGAGCAAACAGATGAACTTACCTTTGAGAAGGCATGATGCAGGGTGCCTACCTTGCCACTTTACTCTCCTGACTTTTGCCAGCTAAAATACCAGGTATAAGAGATGCAAAGTTAATTGAAATATTGCTCAGTGATGCATTTGTATTAAGTAAAAGAATCACGAGTGGAACCATGCCTTGATCATATCAAGCAGGCATTCTTGCGTCCATGGAGTGGAAGGAGGAAAGACAAGGAAAGGCAACTAGATTAGACATGGTTCACACTGACATGCATCAAAGATCTCCAAATAATATACTGAGTAAAAAGAGCCAAATCAAAACAGAGTACATAATTTAGGATTACATTTCTATAAAACTCTAGAAAACGCAAACTTATAATATATGATGAAAGCAACAGATCAGTGTGCTTAGGAGTTGGGGAGCAGAGAAGGGCTGGAGAGAGAGATGCATAGGGGCAAAAGTAAATTTCTAGGGCTGATAGATAATTTCACTCTCTTAATTATGGTGGTATTGTCACAAGTGGATATATACACCAAAACTTATCAAACTGTATAAGCTAAACATGAACAGCTTATTGCATGACAATTATACTGCAATAAAGGTAATTTCAGACCACTGTTCAAGCTAAAAAATAGGAAAGGTTGAAATCATCCTCAAAAGTCATCTTGTGGTCTTCCTATTTCTCAGATATGATACAATCAAACAGCTTTGATTGACCGTGAACCAGCCCAAGGTAAAGTTCATGGGAAAAAAAACAAAAGCTGGAGCCCAGAAGGCCCCTCCCCCAACTAAATACCTGCCTTCTGAGGTACAGGAAAAGGCTGATCCTGGCAGCTCAGCTCCACAAACCTGCCTGCTGAGTAGCAAATTCCCATGTGACCTATATTCCACTGGCCATATCCACATTTCCAGCAACAGCTGGGAGGGGGCCCCACTTCCCTTCAGTTAATGATCCAGTCAAAACTAGAGCAAGGCAAGAAGAGGAAGCAACAAAGAGTGAGTTCTTCTCTGCCCTCCAGAGATAATCCTTGGTTTCCAGCCCATGGCAAACAGGAGGAATTAGGCAAAAAGCCCAATACCATGAAGGTGATAAAATTAAAAAGATGCCCAAAAGACACATATTCGGAAGGACCCTAAGAGAATGGCCCTGAATTGGGGTCAGAGCTTCTCTGGCCTCTGTCTTAGCTGCTGAGAAAGAGGTATCAGGAATAACGACTTTACTAAGTATCTCAAACTATTTCCTCAGGCTTGAGTTATAGCTGTTTCCAGGCACCTCCATAAACCTGGAGTGACTCCTGTTACGGCCACTCTAACCCAGGCAGGGACATGGTTAACTTAGTTATGAGAAGCTCAGGCTTCTTCACAGCCAGTCAGTTCCCTGACACCTCATCTTCTTTCCTGCCAGACACCAGCAAACACCCAGCCTCCTTCTTATACCTTTTCCTGTGGACTATTAGGGTGCACTACCTGGCCCAACTCAAGCCCCTCAGAGCTGCCCCTCAATGCCCCTGCATGGACTGCCATATCCTTGACCTCCAACAATGGGCAAACCACACGCTACTTGCACAATTCTGGCCTTTCTCTCTGGGGTGTGGGCTTCTTGATACCCTGCTGTATTGAGTAATCCTCCTGGGCTTTGCATCAGCCTTGCATCAGGAGGAATGCTGAGCATCCTACAAGAGCCAGGAGCAGTCTTCAAAGAGGAATGGATTAGAGATCACTGACAAGATGGAAAAAAGTCTTGGGAACAACTCAGGAAACAAAATGCCTCTTTAAGTTTTCTGGACCCCAGAGTGAGAAGAGCACCATTTCTTTCTCTCAAACAATATTATGACATCCTCATCAATTCCAAAGCCAAGAAGAGGTAAAACAAAGACACATAAGTCTGAAAAAGGTGGGAGTAGAGTCACTGAATGTGTTCTGTGGCGGCAAAAACATTCAGATATTCATCTCCATCAAAAACTTCCCTATTTTCCAGAGGAAACTCAGAGAACTAACAAAGGGGGTTGGAAGAAACAAAAGATAAAGCTGAAGGGGTGGTGTGTCTGCCCCATCACCTGCTTCAAAGTTAACTTGCAGTGCCAAAGCATTTGATAACTGCTGGTCTGCCTTCCCAGAAACACTGGAGGTTTTGAATATGGAAAGTGCCAACCATCGACCTGAAAAACATGGTCAGGACAGTAGAATCCTATAAATAGATACAGTTTATGAAAGTTCTGGGCCATGGCACCCACTGGCTGTGGGTAAGTCCTTTTGCCATTAACACAACCACTTGCCACAGATAACACTTTGTAAAGGGGGGTTGGGAAGGAGTGAGCTGATGACTGACGAACGTGGGAAAGTGGAGAGAGAAGACATATCAATCTTAAAGTGGGGTTAATAAATCCAGGGTTGAGGACCCTGAAGGACCCGGGGGACAGCGATCTCATGACTGCACTAGGCAAGCGAGATCAACCACATCTGTGAGCCTTGGAGCTCTGGCTTCTGATGAATAGAGAAGACTCCCAGCAGGCTTGGCAGGAAATGTGGGGACCCGGGAGAACAGCAGAAGTGGGCTCCCCAAGGAGGACTAGAGAAAGAGCAGTGATCGGGGGACATCCGACAGAGTCCTGAAGGCTAGCTCTGCTGCCCTTCCCAGAGAGCTGGGGGTATCCACGAGAAAAGCAGAGCCCGGGCATCACAAGCTTCGAGAAAGTGGGGAAGCTCTAGGGCACAGAAGCCTGGGGACTGAGAGCACAACGCCTGGTGTCACCCTGGAAGCCTGGATCTCGAGGTAGGAGTAGAGTGCCTAGTGATGGAAAGGGACGCCAGACCCAGCAAAAAAGAGGCCGAATACGCCTTTCCAGTGGGGTCTCGCGATTCGCGGGACGCGGACTCCTGGGGCTGCCTCCCTCGGGTGAGAGGGGAAGCGAAAACTGTGGGTGTGGAAGGCTGAGACGTCCGGAGTCCGGCAGGTGTCGGGCGGGGCTCTCTCACCTGCGGAGCACCAGGAAACCCACGATCACCAGCAGCAGGAATCCGAGTGCGCGGCCCGGCTTTCGCCCGATGCTCCACTTGCCCATCGCGCGTTCCCGCGGCGAGCAGGGACCGCAGCTAGCACCGTAGCCAGCGCTCATCCGCGCGCGGGAGGCTCGGGGCTGGTTGGCTGGGTGTGGGGGGGGCGGGGGGGCGGGGCCGCACTCTGGTCGCCCGGGCGACCGGACCGCGTCCCCCCGCCCCCGGCCCCCAGGCGCTCAGTGGCTGAGCCCTTCGGCCCCGCCCCCCGCGCTTCAAGTTAAGTGTAGGCGGGGGCGGGGCCTGACGGAGGCGGGGCGCACTGCCTACTCGAGCAGTTTCCAGCTCCGGGAAGGTTCCCGGGAGGCTCTCCGGATCTCCCCCGCCACCTCCCCCGAGTCTCAGGGAGGTGCTGGTTGTTTCTATTTTCCTTCATGTGGTATGCAAACAGACGCAAAAATACTGGGCGCCTGTTGCCCAGTCCTTGCGGATCGTAGAGCACACCCACCACCGCTCTACATTAGCAAGCAGGTATTGAAGGCGGTGCCTGCAAAGCCGACACAATGTTTTAGAACAATTCAGATTTTGAAGAAAAATATTTTGAAGTAGTGAACCATCGTATGAATAGTCAGAACATTGTGAAATTTCCTTTAGACATGTTTTATGACAGTGTGGTTCACGTTTGAATAGCGTGGGGGGTGGTGAGGTGCAGAGGAAGGAGCACCAAAATATATTTTGCCTTTAGTTTCCACAAGTCTTGTTCTGGTCCTGACTCCCAGTAATTTCGGTTTTTCATCTTTAAAAAGTCCAGATAAAACCCTCACATTTTATGAAAGGACAAATACAATTCTTATGGGTACAGAATTATGTCACAAAGGATATTGTGTAATATTTGGACAAATTTATGCTTTCTAACAATCACACACCCAATTCATCCCAAGAACAAAATTCAGATTTTACTGAAAGAAAATCTGAAACATTTTCTAGGAAGGCTAATGTTATTTCAGAGCAACCGAGGTTCTAGAAAATATCCCCTGTGGTGTGTTTCAAAGATTTTTTTAAAATTCATTTGTCAGAGAGAGAGCACGCACAAGCAGGGGGAGCAGCAGGCAGAGGGAGAAGCAGGCTCCCTGCAGAGCAAGGAGCCCAATGCGGGACTGGATCCCAGGACCCTGGGATTACAACCCCAGCTGAAGGCAGCCAGGCAGCCCTCTAAGGGACTGACCACCCAGGTGTCCCTGTTCCATGTTTCAAAACCATTTCCTACACATGTACACAGTTTTGAACTTGCAAAGCTGATAGGGACAAAATGATATTTTACTTCTCAGAACAAGTTCAAGTTGCAGAGTTTGGTGTGAAGGATCCTTTTACAAGCATTAGACAAATATTTAGTAGGGAGAAAGTTAAACCAAGGAGAGGAAAAAACAACCAAATAAGGGTGGGGGTGGGGGAAGAGATAGCAGGGCCAGAAACATTCTTGGAGACATTTAGAGAAGTAGCTCTCCTTTCACACTCTATAAAATCAGTACTTTTCTCCATTTTTTAAAAGACATATAATTGCTTTATAGTTATTAGGACTATGGTGAAAATATTCTGCTATAACTGAGATAAAAGCTAGCCCATGAGATATGGAGAAAGTGTCAAAGGTTAGCCCCCTTTTTACCTTTGGAGACCTATCCCTGGCACATACCCAACACTCGCCCTTCCCTCCTTGTGATATTGCTGGGCAGTAGTACAATCGATTACACACCAGGGTATCCTGAAGTTAATAATCAATACCATGGGGCTAATAATACACTATTTTAATTAAAAAAATAAAAAATTTATTAAAAAAATCAACACCAGCATCTCCATGTTTTCTTCAGATATTAGTAAAAACCTGATAATATGAGCTATAAAACCTCTGAAATTCTTAGCCCATCCCTGAACCCCTCATTTTTATTTATGAAAGAAGATAAAAATAACTAAGCTCTTAAAAAAAAAAAGTCATTAGCCCTTAACTTTCTGAGAAGCTCAGAACCATAGATACAGCTACCCACAATTTATTTTTTTTATTTTTTTATTTAAATTTAGTTATTTGTTAGAGAGAGAGAGTGTGAGCGAGCACAGGCAGACAGAGTGGTAGGCAGAGGCAGAGGGAGAAGCAGGCTCCCCGCCGAGCAAGGAGCCCGATGTGGGACTCCATCCCAGGACGCTGGGATCATGACCTGAGCCGAAGGCAGCCGCTTAACCAACTGAGACACCCAGGCGTCCCCAGCTACCCACAATTTAGGAACAATTTCACTTTATCTGGCTTTAATGATACCACAGAGAGTATTACAAAGATAGCACTAGTCTGAGAGATGTTTTGCTGAGGAATTGAAACTTTTGGATTTTAAAATATTAGCAAGATACTCCTTCAAAATACTCCTTTCCAAAATATGTAATGAATTTAACCCAAAGTAGACAATGACATACTCAAATCCTGGGAACAGAAGCTACAGTTAAATGAGCAGACCTGGTAGAGATGTAAAAACTGTGCTCTGGCAAAGTGTGTGGGATGAAAACAAATCCCTGATGTTCAGGAATCAATCTTCACAGGCTACCTTTCTGGCATCGTTGGTTTAGAAAACATACAAAACTTTTTTTTTTTTTTTTTTTAAATGAAGTCCTGTTGTCATCCTCAGCCCACGACTTTAAGTTATAGCTCCAACAGACCCAGAGAGCTCAGCTCCTTCTTTGAGAAGTAACCTATCCCACATAGTATACAAAGAACTCCAGAGGGGAATAAAAGCTATAGTCATTCAGAATCAGTACTGTGGAGATTCTCAAGAAAAATAATCATATCAAACCGACCTTATTGGCTTTTTTAATAGGTAACAAACAGGTTTATAGATCAATTATGTCTTATTTTTTCGTGCACTGTGCTAATGCCTTAAGAGTTATGTATCTGAATTTTAGAAAAACATTTGATGAAATCTTTCTTAAAGTCATGAGAACAAGATGCAAAATGTGGCTACTGTGATAGAGCAGGTCCTTGGGTCCCTGGACCATGATACAATCGGCTCTTCTTCACCCTCCTCCTTATAGGCAGACACTTGCACCATCCCTCCCCACCCACTCTCTCCAGCTCTTTTGCTCCAGGGTACATGACAAAACTAGTTATGATGTCAAGTTGCCCAAGAGTCTTGAGCAAAGTAATTAAGAACACGGAGGAATTTCTGGGAATAAATGAGGGCAATCTCAACAGTAGATAGAAAATAGAAAGTCCCAAGAAGGTGATTTAGGCCTTGGAAAAAGAAAAAGAAAGCAAATCCAAGTTAAGATAAATAAGTCTTCTCACCCCAAGAGATATGTCAGTGGGACTGGAAGGGACATGTATGCATTGGGGAGGGATGCACTGAACTTCATCATTGGCCTTTGCAGTCCAAAAATATCACTTTTTAGCCTTAGCCTCTGAAAGGCAGAAAGGCCAAAGACCTAATTCAATATTTCATTCATTGAGAAGTAAGCAGCAAATGTTTAATGACTACTATGAGCTGAACACTGTTTAGGTGCTTGCAGTACATCAGTGGAAAAAAGAGATGAGTATAAAATATAAATTTCCCTTTGAAATTTATATTTTAGCTGAGGAAGAAAGACAACAAAAATTAACAAATTAATGAGTACATTATAGAATATGTCCAGAGATAATAAATTGCATTGCAAAAAGAAAGTAGATAAAGGAAGGAGATTGTGAGTGTGTGTTGGCGGGGGAAGGGTATGCACAGAGGAGGCCTTACTGAAACAATGTTAACTGAGTAAAGATCTGAAAGAGGTGAGAGTTAACCATGCATGCAAATAACTGGAGGAAGGGCTATGCAAGCAGAGAGAACCCACAGTGCAAAGGCTCTCAGGCAGGAACATAACAGAGTGTTCTGGGAACTGCAAGGTCTGTGTGGGAAGTGAAAGGGAGGGGGAAACTACAGGCTGTGAGGACAGAAAAGTAAAGGGGCCTAATGATGGAAGGCCTTTCAGAGGACTCTGAAATGAAATGGGAGCCATTGTAGGCTTTGGACATCAGTTATGCTTTGAAAGACTCCTCTGGCTCACCAGGAGTGGGCAAGAGCAGAAGAAAGAAGACCAGCTCTGAGGCAGCAATCCCAGTGGAAGATGACGCTGGCTCACACAAGGGCGGTAGGAATAGAGGAGGTGGGAAGTGTTGGATTTGTGGAAATAGTTTGAAAGCAGAAACTGGAGGACTGTTGTGATTTCAGGATCATTTGTGAGGTGAGAGAAATAAGGCGAATTCAAGAATGACTCCAACCTATCAGAAGCACAAATTGGGCTGGTTGAGTTTGAGATACCTGTGAACATGCTAGGAAAGATACCACATAAGCTACTGAATGCACAAGCCTGAAGTTCCGAAGAGAGGTCTGTCATGGAGATATAAATTTAGACATTGACATAGAGTTGGTATTTAAAGGCATGAGTTTGGGTGTGCTCACCAATGAAGTAAGTGCAGACAGAGAAAGAGGACAAGGATGAGCCCTGGGGCACCTGACACTCGGGAGAAACCAGCGAAGTTGAACTAAAAGGAGCAGCCAGTAAGGCAGGAAGAACACTCAGAAAAGATGGCATCCTGAATGCCGAGAGAGAAGTTACCAAGGAGCAAGCAGTTACGTGGTGCTGACAGGTCAAGTTAAGACAGATAATGAATCAATGGATTCAGTACATGGAGGGTTTTGGTGACTAGGATGCAGGCAGCTTAGGTGGAGGTGGGAGTTAGGGGCAGGGAAGCTGATTGAAGTAGGTTTATTTTTTTTTTAAGATTTTATTTATTTATTTGGCAGAGAGATAGACAGCACAAGTAAGCAGAGCGGCAGGCAAAGGGAGAGAGAGAAGGAGGCTCTCTGCTGAGCAGGGAGCCCCCTGCGGGGCTCAATCCCAGAATCATGACCTGAGCCGAAGGTAGCCGCTTAACCAACTGAGCCACCCAGGCGTCCCTGGAGTAGGTTTAGAAAGGATGAAGAATCTAAGAGTGAAAGGGGAATCAGTAATTGGAAGAGTAGCTGGTGGTTCTCAACTTGGAGTCAGGGGTAGTATTCTATCTTCATTTCTATTTTGGATAGAAACTACCACATACTTGTACGCTGATAGTGATCATGACCAAAAGAGATGAAAACTGTGAAGCAGCAGAGCCCTTACAGAATCTCTGGAGCAATGTCCTTGAGTAGGTGAAGTGGCTAGCGGCTGGTGACCGAGTCAGCATACGTCAGCATACGTAGGATCGTTTAAGGTCTCACTGCATTCTCTGTGATAGAATGCCACTTAGGTTAATTTCAAATACAGACAGTACAACATTGTCAGAAATGAGAAATGGACTCATCATTTGAATTTGTTGTTAATATCTGATTATTAATTTCAAATGTAGTATACATTTGAGATGTGACATGAAGTAAAACATTGAAATTTTATTGATAAGTTTAAGCAAAATAAAGTAATAATTAATGATTATTATGGAAACATTTCCATAATGTACAGAAGTAATTATTAAGAACTTTCAAATACTTAAGCACATAGAGAAGTACATTAATAGCCAGTAAGAATATTAAGAGAGTACATTAGAATTACAAGTTCTAAAGAAGAATATGCTATCTTCTCTGAGCCAACAAATGTATGTAAATAGATAGTCTTTAGAAAATAAAGAAGATAGGGGCACCTGGGTGGCTCATTGGACTCTTGGTTTCAGCTCAGGTCATGATCTCAGGGTTATGAGATCGAGCCCTGCATTGGGCTCCACATTCAGCTTAACATTCTCTCTCTTCCTCTTCCTTTTCCCTCCCCCTACATGCACTCTCTCTTCCTCTCTCTCTCTAAAATAAAGAAATACATCTTAAAGAAAATAAAGAAGATAGACATCTATTTATATAGCATACAAGTTAAAAATATAAATAATAATTAAGAGCTATCAGTATTGTTATATCACAATTTTACAACTTTAGAACTGTTTGATGTCTACCATTCATAACAATAAATAACATAATTTTTATAAGCTGAATTTAATTATTACATAATGTCATTGCAGCCATGAGTCTTGGAAAAAAGTATTCTTTGGGAATTCTTGCCATCTTGAAATTTCATGAGGAGGAAAATCTGCAACATGACATGCAGCTACATCTACGATAAATCACGTTCAATCCAGATAGAACAAAGAATGAACATGTGAAGAAAGGATGAAAACATTAACCAAAAATTAAACACACTTTTATTCTCACTACCAAACTTCAAAAGGACAGACTTACAATATTTTAAGAAGACAATTTCTTATTATTTGAGTCTATGGAGGCTAAATAAAAAGTCTCAAAATAATTGCTCTATCTTGCTATTTTCCATCATTTCCAAACGCCAAAAGATTTTTAAAAATCTGCCCAACTTATGATTCCCAGGTGTGAATTTCCTTCTATAAGACATGTCACTGAAAACATTTTCCCCAAATTATATTTTGCTATGCACCAGTTAGTGATATGAAATATCCATATTTTATCTATCAGGTATCTGGATATATAGGAACAAATAGAAATTTTCTTAAAGTTTGACATCATAATAAATTAATGATGAATTTAGCTATGCTTCTCCTTTACTTTGTTACCATGATATCTTAGTTTAGCACAGCAAACTAAGAAATATTTATAAAATGAAAAATTAGGAAATACAGATGCTATGTACTTGTCATTAGCAGAGGACATACATGGTTAAAGCCATAAATGATTTAGGAATTACAAATATCATTTATGACCTTCAGCTCCTTATTTAGAAAGTAATTTCAGCGTGGTATAAAGTAAGCATTATTCAACCAGAAACAAATTTCATAGCATACAAGATATTTTGAAACTCTCTCGTCCCTTTACTTTATGCAAGATGTTCAGAAAGATTGAATAGCAGCTAATACATGCTTTTAAAAAAAAATTTAAGCCTTAGCAAAGAAAATTAAAGTTAAGAGAGGAAATAAAGAAAAAGAAATAAAGAAAAAACTTAAGCTTTAGCAAAAGAAAACAAAACAAAGCCTTAATACTAGACTTTACAGAAAATAATAGCAACATAGAAGGCCATACAAATAGCAAATGATTTTTTTTCTTGAACCTGCTGAAAAAGGAGCACATTGATATGCTTTGAGATGAAAAGTTATCGTAACATGACACTTGCTGAGGAATACTAGTACTCTGTGAAAATGAAAGCTGAAATGCAGATGAAGTTTCAGAGATTATTTTTGTTATCTTGAAGTACAGTTACATTACTCCATTGTTAGATTTTTATATTCAGTATTTAAAAGGATATATGTTTGGGGGAATGAAAATCAATGCTACAATGAGTCAGCATTTCACACCCACTAGGATGGCTATACTGGTTAAAAAAAAAAAAAAGATTAAAGCAAGTGTAGTGAGGAGATGTGGACAAATTACAACTCTCGTTCATTGTTGGTGGGAATGTGAAGTGGTATAGCCACCTAGGAAAACAGTTTGGTGTTTTCTCAAAAAATTAAACATGTGTCCCAGCCATTCCACTCCTAGGCATTTACCCAGGAGAACTGAAAAGAGATGTTCACACATAAACGAGTGTGAATGTTCATAGCAGCAGCATTATTCACAATAGCCAAAAAGTAGAAAGAACTCAAATATCCACTCATGATGAATGGATAAACAAAATGTGGTATCCGTATAACAGAATTTAATTTATCCTTAAAAAGGAATGAAGTACTGATACATGCTACATAAATGAATCTTACAAACATTATGCCAAGTGAAAGAAGCCAGTCACAAAGGGCCACATATCGTATGATTCCATGTACATGAAATGTTCAAAATAGGTGAATACATAGAGATGGAAAGTAGATTAAGGTTGCCAGGAGCTGGGGAGGGGCAGAGGAGAGTGACTGTTCATGGGTACAGGATTTCTTTCCAGAGTGATAAAAATGTTCTGGATTTAGACGATGGTTACAACAACCTTATGAATATACGACAGTAAAAACTACTGAACTGTAAAATTTAAAAGGATGGGTTTTCTCATATATGAACCATATCTCAATTTCAAAAACTTTTCTCAAATATAAAGTACTTCTATTTGTCCTTTTTCTATGTATGGAACTAGAAATATTTGCTTTACATATTGAGACTAAATGTTTAGGAACATACAACTCTAGAATTATATCTTTTCATGAGTTCAATCTTTTATCATTATCAGTAATTCTCTATATCTAGTAATGACTATTATCATTCAGTCTACTTGCCTGATATTAATATGGTTACTCCAGCTTTTTTTAATATGAATTTGCATGGTATATGTATGTTTATATTTTTCATTGAGATATAGTTGACACATTTTATATTAGTTTCAGGTAGACAACAATTGTATAATTCAACAATTATATACATTACAAAATGCTCACTATAAGAAGTGTAGTTACCATCCATCACTATACAAAGTTATTACAATATTATTGACTATATTCCCTATGCTGTTTTTTTCATTCCTATGATTTATTTTGTAACTGGAAGTTTAAAACTCTTAATCCCCTTTACCTATCTCACCCCATACCCTCACTCCACCTCCCCTCTAGCAACCACCAGTTTGTTCACTGCATTTATGAGTCTATTTCTGTTTGTGCATTTGTTTTTTAGATTCCACATATAAGTGAAATCATATGGTGTTTGTCTTTCTTTGTCTGACTTATTTCACTTAGCATAATACCCTCTAGGCCTATCCATGTTGTCATGAATGGCAAGATTTCAATCTTTTAATGGCTGAGTAATATTCCCTTGTGTGTATGTGTGTGTGTATGTATATATATATGTATGTATGTATATGTATGTATGTATGTGTGTGGGTGTATGTATGAAACATATATACCAGAACTTCTTTATCAATTCATCTATCCATGGATATTTGGACTGCTTCTATATCTTGGCTATTTTAAGTAACGCTGCAATAAGCACAAAGGTGCACGTTTTTTTGAATTAGTATTTTTGATTCTTCATGTAAGTACCAAGTAGCGAAACTACTGGATCATATGGTATTTCTATTTTACATTTTTTTAAAGATTTTATTTATTTATTTGACAGACAGAGATCACAAGTAGGCAGAGAGGCAGGCAGAGAGAGAGGAAGGGAAGCAGGCTCCCTGCAGAGCAGAGAGTCTGATGCGGGGCTCAATCCCAAAACCCTGGGATCATGACCTGAGCCAAAGGCAGAGGCTTTAACCCACTGAGCCACCCAGGCACCCCTCTATTTTACATTTTTTAAGGAACTTCCATACTGATTTCCATTGTGGTTGCAGGAAATTTACCTTCCCACCAATAATGCATAAAGGTTCATTTTTCTCCACATCCTCACTGACACTTATTATTTCTTACTTTTTTTTATACTAGCCAATCTCACTGATGTAAAGTGATATCTCATTGTGGTTTTGATTTGCATTTCCCTTGTGATTAGTGACACTGAGCATCTTTTCATGTGTCTGTTGGCCATCTGTATGTCTTCTTTGGAAAAATGTCTATTCATGGTTTTATTTTAAATCAGATCTTTTTTTTTTTTTTTGGTGTTAAGTTGTATGAGTTCTTTTTATATTTTGGAAATTAACTCCTTATCGGCTGTATCATTTGCAAATACCTTTTCCCATTCAGTAGGTTGCCTTTTCATTTTTTGGTGGTTTCCTCTGTTGTGCAAAAGTTTTTCATTTGGTATAGTCCCAGTTGTTTATGTTTTCTTTTATTTCCCCCACCTGGGGAGACATATAGAAAAATAATGCTAAGGCTGATTTTCAAGAGTTTACAATCTATGTTTTCTTTTTGGTGTTTTATGATTTCAGGTCTGACATTTCAAGTAGACATTTCAAGTTTACTTTGGTATGTGGTATAAGAAAGTGGTCCAGTTTCAATATTTTGCATGTAGTTGTCCAATTTTTCCAACACCATTTATTAAAGAGACTGTTTTATTCTTGTTACCTTAGTTGTAAACTAATTGACTATATAGGTGTGAGTTTATCTCTGGGCTATTTTGTTCTGCTGATCTATGTGTATATTTTTGTGACAGTTCCATACTGGATTACTATAGCTTTATTATATAGTTTGAAATCTTGAATTATAATATCTCTTTGTTCTTCTTTCAGCTAGTTGGGGTCTTTTGTGGTTCCATACAAATTTTAGGATTCTTTGTTCTAGTTCTGTGAAAAATGCTATTGGTATTTGATAGGGATTACATTGAATTTGTATATTGCTTTGGGTAGTATGGACATTTGATAATACTAGTTCTTTCAATTCATGAGCATGGTATATTTTTCCATTTATTTGTGTTGTCTTCAATTTCTTTCATCAATATCTCAGAATTTTCAAAGTATAGGTATTTAACTTCCTTAGTTAAATTTATTCTTGGTATTTTATTCTTTTTGATGAGTTGTTAATGGGATAATTTTAATTTTTCTTTCTGCTAATTCATGCATGGTATTTTTTTTAAATGATTTTATTATTTACTTGCCAGAGAGTGAGCAAGAGCAAGAGCAAGTTAAGAGAGAGCATGCACAAGCAGGGGGATTGGCAGGTAGAGGGAGAAGCAGACTCCCTGCTGAGCAGAGAGCCTGATGGGACACTCGATCCCAAGATCCTGGGATCATGACCTGAGCGGAAGGCAGATGCTTAACTGACCGTGCCACCCTGGCGTCCTGTGTGGTATGATTTTTTATCTTAACTTTCTATCATGTTGTATACTATGTTAAAGGTGTATTTCTTGTAAAACATATATTTCATTTTTTTGTGTCTGACAACTTTTACCTTTGGAGGGTTTACTACATTTACAAAATTTACTATGGTTGCTAATATATTTGTACTTATTTCTACTATCTTAATATGTGTTTTCTACTTGTACTTATTTTTTACATTATTGTCTACTCCCTTTTACCTTTTACTGGTTAAGTTTTTTAGTTGCCTTTTTTTCCCTCATTCTATTTGCCCCCTTCAGGTTTGTTTTTTTTTTTTTAAAGATTTTATTTATTTATTTGACAGACAGAGATCACAGGTAGGCAGAGAGGCAGCCAGAGAGAGAGGAAGGGAAGCAGGTTCCCCGCTGAGCAGAGATCCCGATGTGGGGCTCGATCCCAGGACCCTGGGATCATGACCTGAGCCGAAGGCAGAGGCTTTAACCCACTGAGCCACCCAGGCGCCCCAGGTTTTGTTTGTTTGTTTGTTTGTTTGTTTGTTTTTGAAAGTTAGAAGCATTATGTACATTAAACAGTTAAGCTAAATTTAACATACATATTCAACAAATTCAAAGTTAATATCTTAGCATTACGGAAAGCTTAGATCTCCCTTGTTTTTGCTATCACAGCCCTTCCACCATAGATATTTTCTCCTAGTCTTAGAATTTTATACAGATTTTGCCCTCAAATTAGACATTAGTATATTTTTTATTGAATTAATGTTTGTTGACCTGTATTTGCATATTTGTCAACATCCTTCCTTTGTTTCACATTTTTTCTCAGACATTTTTTTCACATTTTTTCTCAGACCTTACCACTGGGGTCATTTTCTTTCTGCTGACTATGTTCTTTAGGATATTTTTTCTCCACTGAGGTTTACTGAGAGACTTAAGGTGTAATGCCCTAAGCATCCATGGTCTGTAATGAAGTAGCTTTCCTGGTATGCTTCTATAAATTACAATAAGGAACTAATCACAGAAAATATTTCCTGTAAGTTGTTATCGTATGGAACCCCAGTTAAGAAAGGCTGCCTAAGAATTCCCTTTAGCACATGGATCTTTTGATGATATGAAATCTTTTGGCCCTTGTTTGTCTGTAAGGTCTGTATTTTGTTTTCTTTTGCTTTGTTTTTCTTGAAGGACCTTGTTGCTAGGTAAAGAGTTTTAAGCTGTGAGCCCTTTTCTCTAAGCACACTGAAAACATTATATCTTCTGGATAGTATTGTTGCATTCATATCTGCATTCATAAAAAATGACATAGGTATAGAGTTGAGGTATAATAATAGAAGAAAAGGTATAAATCAGAGATACATGTATTCAAACATCTCTTGAACCTTGGTTTCTCCATCTACAAAGTGGAAAAGCTGCATGGTTGCTAAGATTAAAAATAACATATATAGGGGCGCCTGGGTGGGTCAGTGGGTTAAAGCCTCTGCCTTCGGCTCAGGTCATGATCCCAGGGTCCTGGGATCGAGCCCCACATCGGGATCTCTGCTCCGTGGAGAGCCTGCTTTCTCCTCTCTCTCTGCCTGCCTCTCTGCCTACTTGTGATCTCTGTCAAATGAATAAATAAAATGTTTAAAAAAAATAACATATATATTACTTGAAATATAATACATACATATGATTTTCAGGATGATTATTTTCTTTTTCCCTTGGTCTATAGATTATCCTTAGATTTTATGGGTTTGAGTCTATAGCCTCAGAAAATAAAGTTTTATGTAGAAATTTTGTGGGTGCATGATAAAATTCTCCTTCAGTGAGCCAGACATTCAGACTAGTGGGAGAAAAGATCATCTGACTCCTTAGTTCTCATCCCAACCGGGAAGGTTCCTTCTTCCCTTTCGACACCAGATTATTTGCTAAATTTGTTGAAGCTCCTAGACACCATATCTAGGTGCCTAGGTGATAAGATTTTGTGGTAGTGCAATGGTTCAAATTTAGGTCAAGTGCTATTTGATTATAAAAATGTGATTCATTTCCAAAGGTGTCATTTGAGGAAATTTGTTTGACTAATATTTGTCCACTATCAGTAAGAAACTTGCCTATATCCAGATAGCTGAGAAATAATAAGACACAGAATGCTCCATGGCAGGCTTTGCTGTCATACCTGTCAGAATCCAGCAAGCAAATTGCTGTACCTTCTCTGATTGGATATGACCCACAAGGTCACCTTGGAGACACACAGGCTGTAGGAAAATGCCTGAAGACATTGTTCATAGCACCTTGTATTCCCCACCTCCTACAACACACATACACACACACACACACACACACACACACACTCTCTCTCTCTCACACACACACATCAGGAATTCGCCATTGAGCATATACAGTACTTTCTTTGGCATAGAGAGAACAGTAATCCTTACTCTCTCTTAAGCCAGAGACTCTTTTCTTCCTTCCAACTGAGTCAGAAATAAAATCTGGTATTATTTTATTCATATCTTCCTAAAGGCACATTTGATTAGAGAATAAGAATATGCTAAGGATTAGGCATTTAACTAGGTAAATCAGTCATTAAAGATTTTGAAGACTTTTTAAAGCCTAAAAATAGGCATCACATGGATATACTATAATATTCATAACAATTTCCTTTTTTATTTTTTAGCTTATTTTTACATTTTTGCTATTGTAGGCAACACTGATATTCTCGACATAAATCTTCCTACTTAAAAAAAAATGCTTGTAGGTGAACTCTAACAATCCTAGAAATGTATTATAACATAGTCTTACAGGATGGGTTCATTTGTAGTTTGGATGTATGACCCACTCTTCCTTTTCTCAAACAGGATGATCTAGGGAGAAAAGAAAGGCTAACAGTAAGAAAGGGTAAGCCTATTCAGTACAGGATGAGAAAGACACTGAACTGTATTCTGGGGATGAAGGCAGATCTCAACATTAATGAAACATAAAAGCAGGGGTAGGGGTGACTCACTTCATTGTCTTCTGGATGAAGCCAAACACCAGGAAGGTAAAGTGTTTTCTGAGGTCCGATAATTGAATATCGCCCAAGGTTACGTCCATTGATGAATGCAAATCCAGAATTCCAGGTCTGGAAGGAATGGAGTCTTGAGACATAGGAACAGATTCACACTGGCAAAGTAAAACCTAAGGCACCTTTGGGATTGAGAGCAAGACTCAATACTTTGTGGCAATGGAAGTGGCAGTGAGTTTAGAATGGTATGTTCGAGAAACTCTACTAAGATGTAGCTGATCTAGGGGTGACAGAGAAAAACATGAATCAAACCTTTAATGCTAATGCTACTGTTGTTCCTGACCCATGATATATAATGGTATTTTTTTTTAAAAAGGAGTTGTTCTGTTTCCAGAGATAAGTATTAGATAATAAAGATGAATGCTAAAGTTAAGAAGTTATAAAAGTTATACATTTTTAAAAATCTGCTTACAATACCATGATGAGTGACAGGACCAAGATCTCGGCAAAGAAAACTGAGACACAAGAAGACATTGAGACAGTTTTTCCAATAGCGGCATCTGCTTATTCAGGAAGAGGTGGCTGAGAAGCTTAGCAGAAACTTCTATAGCCTCACAAGTTTAGGGAACAAAAATTGGATACCAAGGAACCTTATTAAATAATTTACACTCTGGGTTGTGATCCTGAGCACCTGCTTATACCCAAGGAGAAGAGTGAACTAGAAATAGTCTGGCCATTGTATGAAAGCCTTGATTCAAATCATTTCTGTCCTCATAATTGTACTAAGGTGATTACTAATGCACTTAATCAACTCCAGAGGTGGATGTAAATTCCTGACAGCATCTTAGGCTTTAAGTTATTTCTAGCAGTTTTCATATGTAACTTCTGGAACTCAAAAAAATCAAGCAGATGGGGTTGGGGAAGACAATATAATAAAAAAACCTACACGGAACAACAGACAATAAAAATAGATGCACAGGTGATGCAGATAATGCATTTATAAGTACCAGGCTTTAAAAGAATTATGCTTATTAAATTAGTCTGCTCATAGGGATGAAAGACAAAAGCTAGAATTTTGACAGAGAAGTGGAAACTATTAAAAAAAAGTCTAAAGTTATAGAATGAAAATTCTAAAATTAAAAAATGTAATAATTAGAATTAAGAATTTAACAGATATTTTGAATAGCAGATTCAATATATCTAAATAGAGAATATAGCTAAATATAGACTTAGTAAACTGAATAATAGGAAAGAAAGTTTCCAAAATTAAGCTTAGAGGAAAGAAGAGTGAGAAACACACAAGACAGGAAGAGACAAAAGGAGATATAACAAAATGATTCTAACCTATAAAATTGGAGGCTCTGAAATGCTCCAGGTAAAAAACAAAGATTGCTAGACATTAAATAAAGCAGTTATATGATATTCATAAGAAAACCATCTAAAATATAAAGGAATTATAAAAATAAAAGAATAACAGAAAAAGATAAAAATAGGTAAACCGTAAGCAAAAAGAAGTTACATAGCTTCATTAATATCAGAAAAAAATTTTTAAAGATTTTATTTATTTGACAGAGAGACAGCAAGAAAGGGAACACAAGCAGGGGGAGTAGAAGAGGGAGAAGCAGGCCTCCTGCTGAGCAAGGAGCCTGATGAAGGGCTCTATCCCTTCAGGGATCATGACCTGAGCTGAAGACAGCTGCTTAATGACTGAACCACCCAGGCACCCCTAATATCAGAAAAATTTGACAATAAGGCAAGAAGCACTACTAGAGATAAGAAGGAACATCTCTCGATAATAAAGTTCTTAATCTAAGTGATAATGATATATATAAAACCTAAAAGTATAGATTCAGAATATCTAAGCAAAATTAATGAAATAACAGGTGAAATAAAATTCATAACCATAATGGAAAATTTTCAAACAATGTTTCAATAGCTAATAGATAAAGCAAACAAAAATCAATAAAGACATAAAACATTTAAAATAAGGTAATTAACAAAGTTGAACTAATTGACATATATAGAACATTGACCTAATACATGCAGAATATATCTATCCTTTCAAGTATACACAATAATCTTTATAACTTTGACCCTATATTGGACTAAACAAGTGTTGTATTTTAAAAATTCTCAGACCACAGTACAGTTAAACAAGAAATTAATAATAAAAAAATTACTATAAAGTATCCAAATATTTGGAAATTAAGAAATATGTACACTTCTTTTTTAAAAGATTTTATTTATTTATTTGACGGAGAGAGATATCACAAGTAGGCAGGGAGGCAGGCAGAGAAAGAGGGGGAAGCAGGCTCCTTGCCAAGCAGAGAGCCTGATGCGGGGCTTGATCCCAGGACCCTGAGATCATGACCTGAGCTGAAGGCAGAGATTTAACCCACTGAGCCACCCAGGCACACGGTTATTCTTGCCTTAATGTCAAATTTTTCTGATATTAGGGGTGCCCAAGAAACATGTACACTTCTAAATAACGCAGAGGCCAAAGCAAAAATCATGAGGAAAGTTAAAACATATTTGAATTGAGTGGTGATGAAAATAAAACATATAAAAACTTATGGAGTATATATCCAGAATAGGCAATTCCATAGGCACAGGGAGAAAATTATTGTTTGTCGGGGTTAAAGGGAGGGGAAGAAAGTGCTTAATGAGTACAAGGTTTCCTGTTAGAGTTATAAAACTGTTTGGAACTAGATAGAAGGAAGAGTTGCATTCATTGTAAATGTACCAAATGCCTCTGGATTGTTCACTTTAAAATGATTAATTTTATGTTAATGTAAATTTCACCTCAATAAATGTTTTATACTTATGGGATACAACTGAATTCATACTTAAATGAAAAATCGCCTAAGAGAATAAAGACTAAAAGTCAGTTAGTTTATCTAAGCACCCATCTCAAGAAATTATAAAAAGAAAGAAGATAACTCCTAAGATAAAAAGTAGAATAAACAAAACACTTTACACCTTCAGAATGGCTAGTATCAAATAAATAAATCAATAAATAAGATATAGCAAGTGTTAGCAAGAATGTGGAGAAAATGGAACCCTTATGCGTTGTTGGTAGGAATACAAACTGGCACAGCTACTGTGGAAAACAGTACGGAGGTTCCTCAAAAAATTTAAAATAGGATCACCATATGATCCAATAATTCTAGTACGGGGTATTTAACTAAAGAAAACAAAAACATTAATTCAAAAAAGATATATGTACCTCTATGTTTATTATGACATTATTTACATTAGCAAATATGGAAGCAATCCAAGTGTCCATAGAAAGATGAATGGATAAAGAATTTATGTGTTTGTGTACGTGTGTGTGTGTGTGTGTGTGTGTGTGTGTGTGTGTAGACAATAGAATATTACTCAGCCACAAAAAAAAAGAACAAAATCTTGCCATTTGCAACAATATGGATGGACCTGGAGGGTATAATGCTATGTGAAATAAGTCAGACAGAGAAAGACAAATATCATATGATTTCACTCATACATGGAATTTAAGAAACAAATGAAAAAAGAGACAAGTGAATAAACAGACTCTTACATACAGAGAACAAACCAGTGATTGCCAGAGGGGAGATGGGTGGAGGAATGGGTGAAATAGATAAAAGAGATTATGAGTAGTCTTATTTTGATCACCACCAAGAAATGAATTCAATTGCTGAATCACTATATTGTACACCAGAAACTAATGTAACACTGGATATTAATTATACTTGAATAAAAAACTTTAAAATGTAAAATAATAGGACTAGGTGATAAGGGAAATTATTAGTATTTAAAAGTTGTGGGGTATCTGGGTGGCTCAGTCAGTTAGCATCTGCCTTTGGCTCAGGTCATGATCTCAGGGTCCTGGGATTGGGCCCTGTGTCAGGCTCCCAGATCAGTAGAGTCTGCTTCTCCTTCTCCTCTGTCCCTCCACCCCACTCGTGCTTTATCTCTCTCTCAAATAAAAAAATAAAATCTTAAAAAAAAAAGTTGAACAATTAAAGTAATATATATTAGAAACATACTAAAATGTTTAATATATTTTTATTATAAAGTAACTTCAGATCTATAAAAAATTTGCAAAGATAGTGCAGGATTTCACAAAATAATAAAATAATACTACTAATAATAATAAAAGAAAATGGCAGAAATGAAACAGAAAAGAACTATACAATATGGTAAAAGTCACAGCCAACCATTGATTCTTTGAAAGATTAATAATTTGGTAATATTCTGATGAAATTTTCCAAGACAAAAAGAGACGTTACTACAGATGGTCTAGATATTTAAAATGAATAATTTAAACACAATACATTGAAAATTCAGAGGAAATGGAAAAATTCCCAGAAAAATAAATTTTATGAAAACTCACTTTTAAAGAAACAAAATCTGACTAGTACTTCAATCTTGATGGAATTTAATCCACACTTATAAACTTTCCCACAAAGAAAATGTTGGCCCTAATTGGTTCCACTAGTGAAATCTACCAAACATGTAAGTAATACCAGGCTTACAGAGACTCTACTTCCCAAATCATTTATGGGGGTCTTAAAACTTGGTACCAAGACATGACAAAGATGTCTCAGTAGCAAACATTAACACAAAAGAAGTCTTAATACTTATAATAGCCAAACACTGGAAATAATACAAATGTCTATCAACAGTAGGATGGTTAAATAAAGTATGGTATTTTATGAAACGGAACCCCATACAATACTGAAAATGAATAAATCACCACAACATCACTTAATGGCTAAATCTTAGCAAAAAACCAGGCACACAAATAAAGAAGGCATGCTGTGCAATTCAATTTACATAAAGTACAAAAGAAAGCACTGAACTGGAGTGTTAGAAGTCAAGATAACGGTTCACCTTTTTTTAATCTGTTTTTTTTTTAAGATTTTATTTATTTATTTGACAGAGAGAGATCACAAGTAGGCAGAGAGGCAGGCAGAGAGAGAGAGGGGAGGAAGCAGGCTCCCCGCTGAGCAGAGAGCCCGATGTGGGACTCGATCCCAGACACCTGGGATCATGACCTGAGCTGAAGGCAGAGGCTTTAACCCACTGAGCCACCCAGGCTCCCCCAATATGTTTTTTTTTTTTTAAGATTTTATTTATTTATTTGACAGAGAGAGACAGTGAGAGAGGAAACACAAACGGGGGTGGGAGGGCTGGAGAGGGAGAAATAGGGGGCAGCTGGAGAGAGAGAAGTAAGCTCCCCTACAAGCAGGGAGCCCAACGTGGGGCTCAATCCCAGGACACTGGGATCATGACCTGAGATGAAGGCAGCCGCTTAACAACTGAGCCACCCAGATACCCCTAGATAATGGTTCACTTTAACGGACAAGGAGAGATTGTGATTGGGAAGGGTGCTGACAATATTTTACTTTTTTATCTCTAAAGAAGTACATGGTGTTCACTTTGTGATAATTTATTGAACTGTGCATTTATTATGTGCATTTATACATAAAAAGCTATAGGAGGTATAGTATTTTTAAAAAGCAAGTTGCAGAATATAATTTAGGGAGTGAACCCATTAGTGTAAAAAGTAATTGTGTATATGTTTAGGCAAAGTTATATATGAAATCCCACAAACTGTTAATGTCACCAGTCTAACCTCTGAATTCAGGAAATTTCTAGTAGAAGCTTCTGCCTGTCAATGTTATCTTTTAGGAACTAACTCTTAGAGGCTTCTGCTGAGCTGTCAATTTTACCTTTTAGAAAGAAACTAACAGACTGCTAGAATAGAAAAAGAAAACATTTGAGGGCCACACCTGTGCAGATGAACCAGAAAGTGCCAGAAGTGACCTCAGTCTCACGGTGTTAAAATCCCCTTCTGAATATTCATCCCAAGTCCTAATAAAAGAGTCTGCTTTCCCATCTTCAGGGAGACAGGACTTTGGAAATTATTCCCCACAATCTCCTTATTTGCATAAATAAATGACTTGTGATGCAACTCCATTTGGTGTAGTCTGTCTATAACTCACCAAGGAGCAGCCCACTTTGGTCCAGTGACACCGGTAGTGTTTAGTTCTTAGATGTAGAAAGTAATTGGAATGGAAGGTGGGTTGAAAGGAGAAATTCCATCATTTGCTCTCTCCATCTTATTATTTCAGGTTTTCTATTGTGTTTTGATTTATTATTTTTTAAATAATGATAATTAGGTAGTTTGAGAAATGCTGGAAGTCTTGTTAGAAATGAAGAACAGAAAAACAAGGAAAATGGGGAGGCATTCCCACCAGGAACACTACAGCTTTGTTTTAAAACTCTTTTGACAAGAAGAGGTGGTTGGGATACCAGAACAGATGAGGGCAGCTCACCTACCAGTAGACTCAGGAAGGTGTCCTTGGGCGAAGAGTCAACCTTCAAGGTACCAAGGTAGAAGGCAGGACCCAAATAGTTCTTTGGGACAGGCCTCCAGGTGGCAGAGCGGAGTCTGGAGGAAGAGCAGAGCCTTAAAGAAGAGAAAAGACCCTTTCCCACGCTAGTGTCAACAATGACCCTAGATTTCCTCACCCAGGGACTAGGATTCTGATCCAGGGAGATGTATTAGACTAGAAGCATTAAAATCAGGAGTCAGGAGACTTGTTCTAGGGTTCTAGTCCTGACCCCAAAGCACTCTATAATCCTGGGTAATCAGTTGTCAGTTGTCTGGATTTTAGCTCTTCATCTGCAAAGAGTTTGACATCTATAAGCCTCCTGATCCCTCCAAGGGTTTAGGCATAAGGAGGAACATACCTTTCAAAGAAGCTCATTGTCATTTCCAGAGAATAGATAGCAAAACCATTCAGGGGAACCTTATTGATGGTAACTGATCCAGTTAGTCCTGCAGGGGAGAGTAAGAAAAAATACAGGGATTGGACATTCTCCAGTGTCTGGGATAAAGAAATTCAGTCTGTATATGCCTGTGACAAGGTATCAGCCAGGGGGGCAAAGACTTGTCTGACCTGCTATTACCAAGAGTTTCCTGTTACATGGTTCCATATTACCAAGAAAGTTTCCCACTTAGTATCAGTACTTTCTCTGAAATTCCCAATGGCAGACTGGGTCCGGCTCTACAATAGGCCAGGGCCCTATCTAACTGTTCTGCTTTTCCACCCAGGAGAACTGGAGAAGGCAGGACAATGGAGAGGGAGACTTTGGTCCAGGGACCTAGTCATCCCACTGCTCAAGGGACTCATTTTCTCCTCCCAACAGCAACATTGTCCCAATCTGAGGATCCAAGTAACTACAAAGAGAGATGACAGCCTGCTTCCCACCTTTCCGTTGATCTTGAATTTTCCACGAAAAATTGACTCGTCCTCGATTTTCTACCAGGATCCTTAGAAGTTGACATTCCTAAAAAGAAAAAGAAAAATAAAGAAGGAAGTTGGCATTCCTGCTTGGGATAGACCATTTTACAAAGACTACATGTCCTCGCAGAGTTTTTACTCTCCAAGACATTCTTTTCTCTGAGTCCCAAATAGAAAGACAAGCAAATGGGAGAAAAGCAGTCTCCAGAGCACAGCAGTCCTTCTCTCTCATGAGGACCCTTTGTGTTCCTGTTCCAAACTCAATCTTCCCTTTCATCTGCTGATCTGCCTTAAGAAAGGCAGAGAGGCTCAGCTGTGTGCTTTTGATCAGAGATCCAACCAGCAGCTAATGACTGACTCAGGGCCTAACGGGGAAGTTCCATTTACCCCGTAGCATGTATGCTGCAACTCTGCTACACCTGGACTTGGGAGATGCAGTTATGCTTATAGCCCTAAGCACTTGTTGATGGAACCCCAAGTGAGAAGCAATACCAAAGGGCAGTGGCAGAGAAAGGCAGTATTCTATCTCAGGACCAGGCTATGCTTGCTTTTGAGTCAGATGTCTAGGGTAGCACCAAGACTCTTGAATCACATACCCTGATTTTAGGAATATTCAACTTCTTAGTATGATCATCCAGAAGTCCTATACTTATCTCATTCAAAAACACCTGCAAAAGAAGTGCCAGCATCAGACTTACAGGCCCACCTGAAGAAAGAAGAGAGGCTCTGGTTTAGGAAGCAGATCATTTTGAAGGAAGAGACTAGCCTTGGTGATCACAGATGGCTAGAAGCTGAACAGGAGGACTTCAAAGGCTTAAGTTGTGACAAAGCCAAAAACAAATCTCTTTGGCTTGACTTTATATTCCCAATGCCTCACAAATAATAGGTGCTTGAAAATACCACCTAATAGTAAAGCTGACCAGTGACTACCCACCCCAATAACAGAGTCCGGTTCTGCTTACCTCCATTTACAGTCTGTTGACACCTACCTGTGCTGTATCATGAACATTAGCATGGAGAGAACCTCCAGAGCAAATGGAAGTTTCATAAAGCACGAATCCATAGGCCTGGCCATTCCCACTGTTTATAGGGAGGTTCTCCATGTTGACTGGTGTATGAGATATAACTGGCTATGAGAAAGACATGGCAGAAACAGGGGCCAGGGTGATGAGAAGTTGGGATCCTTCTTCCTTAGGCCCTTGTCATTTTTTGTTGTACACCCTAATGGTCCCCAACAGTTCTTTGGGTAAGAAATATTAAACCCATGCTATTTGATGATTTTCATCATCTCCGCTGACCAGGAAACTCAGGGGATAGTAGGAGCATCATAGAGGGAACAATTGCTGTAATCATGAGAATTAATGGAGTGAATAAACTGAATTTTTTTAAAGATTTTATTTATTTATTTGACAGACAGAGATCACAAGTAGGCAGAGAGAGAGGAGGAAGCAGGCTCCCTGCCGAGCAGAGAGCCCGATGTGGGGCTCGATCCCAGGACCCCGGGATCATGACCCGAGCCGAAGGCAGAGGCTTCAACCCACTGAGCCACTCAGGTGCCCGAATAAACTGTATTTTAACATAACTGAAGTCAAATAAGAATTATGCACTAAAGCAAACATTTAGTTAGCATCTATACTATGTGCCAATAACTGTATTTATCTAAAACAGTGATAGCAGAAGTGAAACTAATATGAATTCAAGAGTTAATATTTTTCAAGCAATTTTCACCTTTTCTTCAAAATAGGACAGGTAGTCTAATTTTAAAGGGAGAGAATGGACACATAAAAGTTCAGTGATTTGGCCTATTGGATGGTGAAGAAGAGTCAGAAACTCAGTTTTACGGGTTCCTGGCTCTCAGTGTTTCCTATACGGATCATGCAGTCTCACCTAAGAACATCTAGCAGATGGTTCATCTGAGCTGGGAAACAGGATCCTCTAATATCCTGCTTTCCCCCAACCCCACTCATTCTTCAAGTTCAAACCCCTTTACAGTCTACCCAGAGAACAATTACCCCATAGTTCTAAATTTGGACAAAATCTAAAATATTTATTTTCACCCCCATAAAAAGTCCTTGAAAGAATCTCTACTCTGGGGAACCTGGGTGGCTCAGTGGGTTAAAGCCTCTGCTTTCGCCTCAGGTCATGATCCCAGGGTCCTGGGATCGAGTCCCACATCGGGCTCTCTGCTCAGCGGGGAGCCTGCTTCCTCCTCTCTCTCTCTCTGCCTGTCTCTCTGTCTACTTGTGATCTCTGTCTGTCAAATAAATAAATAAAATCAATAAAAAATAAAAAATAAAAATAAATTAAAAAAAAGAATCTCTACTCTGTGGCCTAAAGCTCTCTCCCACAAGTCCCCAGTAGCCAACCCCCCATTCCAGGGCCAGGTAGTACTCACCTCATGTAAGTACTGTAGAACATCCCACAGTGGCAAGTAAAGGGATGGTTTCACAGAAGGATACTCAGCCTTGGGAGTGACCTTGGGCAAAGGTAGCAGAGGCATTGCTGAAATGAAAATAAGCCATGGGGAAAGAAGAGCCTGAAATAACTACTGCTTTCTCCAAATTTCCCCATCCCTACCCATGAACTCTCATATCCCAGGGCCAACAAGAGAAATGGGACCTATCCTAGCATATGTGTATACTTCTCCAAGAGTGATGAGAAACTGGAAATAACTAAATTGGAACTAGTTTTATGTACATGGTGACTGATAGCTATAGACCTCTATAAGGTAATGTCAGTCATAGGGACTGAGGGCTCTCAGGGAGCAAGAAATCTACCTTGCACCTTCTGGCAATGCCAGTGCTCACTTTCTAGCACATAGCAGATTATTAACTGTATTTATTTTTGCTATCGTATATAAGGGTACCATGCCATCATACCAAGAGATCTACAAATAGTAAATTATTTAATCTTCACAGTCATTATAGGAGATGAATATCGTTGTCTTCATATTTTAGTGAGGAAACAGGCTTCAGGGGCTTGAAACACTCATGAAAAGCCCCTCATCTTTTAAGTGGGAAAACTGGAATTTGAACTTAAGGTTGTCCTTGCCCTTAAGGCTCCAAACTTCTGCCCATGGGGGAACCTTCCCTTCCCTCACCCTTCCACATCATGAGGAGAGCCATCCCTCAAATTAAAAGTGATTGCTGAGTACCTAAGACAGAGCTAAGGAGTCCTTGAAGCTTGAAATATTTTTCTGTGTAATCCCCGGCCTCTGTCAGGACAGCATCATAGTCTGCAAGACACCAGAGTCACTGGCCAGGCAGTCTTCCACAACAGACCCTGTTTCAGCACTGCTGGCATGAGATGGGCCAGGGCAACAGAGGGAGAGAGAAGATACATCTTCCCCACTCCCTGGACCAGTCCATCCCAGGCTGGGATGTGTGTATGTGGGCAGGGGCGAGGGTGTGTTATGTCACTCTGGGAATACTCCCCACAACCCTTCCTGGGGATCTGAGGCTACAAAGACATTGGACTCATCCTTCTGTTTTGCTTTCTAATGGATACCCTTTTCTTCCCTCAATCTGGATTGCCCAGGTGTGTCTATCAGTACCAGCAATCACCATTTGTATTATTCTGTGTGTCTTAGAAGGTTCAAGTCAAGGGGTCATATATATGATGAGTGAAGCAGGGCTCTAGGTCTGAGGCACCCCATCTACTGCCATGACAACCTGCTGGGGGCATTATGGACATCACAGAAGAAAGGAAAATAGACAGGAATATCCTGAATGCTTGACATAGATTATAAGTCAAGAATTCATGATGCTCAGAAGATGCTTTTGGAACCTTCTCTGTAGAACTCCAGTATCACTTATGCTGGGAGGTGACCATACCAGCAAGCACTTGCCATAGCTAGTGACAACAGCTTTGTGTATCCCAAAATATGTGGCCCCATTCATGAAACCAAAGTTGGTTCCACCGTGGAACATGTATACATTGAAGGAGATCTCAGAAGTGATAAATCTGGACACAGTTTCCTTAACATCTGTAGAGGAGGAAGACAAGAACACAGGGAAAATTTAAAATTAAGACAGAAGTCTTTGGTGAAATCTTACTCTCAACCCTACCCCAGAATCAACTTAATTGTTTTGTGTTTCAAACTCCACTAAGATTCTAAAGAGAAAATAGGTGGAATTGGCCAAAACTATTCCAGGAAACCGAGTCTTATCAATACCAAGAGCCTTTTTAAAAATTGTTTTCCTCAGAGTATAGACATAATTTAGCTCCATCTTATATCTATTAAATAATAGCCTAAGAAGCTTTGTCACTTAAATATCTAATGTTCATTAAATTTTCTGAAATTATACAAATAATTAGTATAATCTCATTACTCCCTTCTCTAGTAATATAAAACCACTGCAGTAGTCCACAAATAGCTGTTCCCAATCTTTAGCCACAAAAACTCTTATTTTTTCATTATGACTCTAAGAGGTATGATCAACCTTCCACTGGCCGTCATAGGGAATTGGTTAAAAGTTAGTCAGATATGGGATTCAATTCTGGCTGTGCTCTTTACTACTTGTATTAACGTGGACAACTTATATTTCTCTCAGAGCCTCTGTTTCTTTATCTGTTAAATGAAAGTCCTAATTTCTACTATTTCATAGTACTGATGAAAGAATACAGGCAAGAAACACACCATAGTGCCTGACATGAAAGCAATCAAAAAACTTGTTTGTTGGGGTGGGTTTTCTTTTGTTTTAGGCCAAGCAGGCTTTCCTCAGTTACCTGGCATTTTTCATTGGTTTATGTTACTTCTGGTACAAGTGAACTCATTTTCATAACATCGACAGCAAAATACCTTTAGAAGCAAAATACTTTTACTAAGTCAACATCAGCCAGGCACTGTTCTGAGTTGTTTACTGCACTTAACCCCCACAACAACCCTATGAGGTAGGGTACATGATAATTCCCATTTTCAGTGAGGACACTGAGGTTTAGCAGACAAGGAAAGCTGCCTTGGATCATGCAGCTAGTCACGAAGACTAGCAGAGCTGAAGCTGAAATCTTGATCTCTTCAGCTGCAGGACCCATGCTTTCAACCATCATTGCATGTTACTTCCTGACAATGACTACCACTTAGTTGACCTCGCCATAGCAATGGTTTGTGGTTTACCAGAGATTATTAAGACTTTTAGCAAATGCATCCCCTTCTTCAAAGATGTTGCCTTTCCAAGACCCTTTCCATGACCACCTTGCCTTACCTCTGCAGGCTTGTCCCTCTCTTTTTTATCACTGAACCTGTTTGCTTCAAAGCTCTTGTCAGATGTGGAACCCTTGATTTACTTCTTAATTATCTGGCAACTGCTACTAAATAACAAGCTCCCTGGGGGAAGGGACCAGGTCGTTTTTATTCATCAGTTCACCCTCAAGCATAGCCAAGTCCTTGTACACATAGGTGCTGAATGAATAGTTTGGGCTGAATGAGCTAATTCATTAGCAAAGAAATGTATGAATGATCCATGACTCAGAACCACCTCTACTTGGGGCCAAACACTGCAAAACACTTACCCTCAGCATTAGCAACTGAATGTTCACTTCCCCATGTGTCAAACCAGCCAACCCAGAATTCCATGATCATAATGGGCTTATTGCTCTAGAAACAAACCAAATCAAATACCAAGTCTGAGAAAATGTGAAAAGAAAATCAGAAAAGCTAAGTACAACAGACGAAAATTTAAGGAACTCATGCTCTTCACTTTGTCAAAATTCAGCACTTCGTTCTCCCTCCTTTCCCATCACCCCTTTACCATCACCCATAGCTCTGGTTTCTCCACCTCTCCTAAACATTCTCCATACTCCTAAAACTTTATATGCCTCACTGCTATACCTGGATAGCACCATCTATGATTCCAACCTTGTCATATGTGAGGCTGGTTTTAAAATAATTGGCTTTGGATAAACAAGGACCTGACTGCAATTCCTGACACAAATATTGAGGCTCACATATACCAAAGGCCCACAGCTAATATCATCCTCAATGGGGAAAAACTGAGAGCTTTTCCTCCGTGGTCAGGAATAAGACAGGGATATTCACTCTCATCATACTATTTAATACAGTACTGGAAGTCTTAGCCTCAGCAATCAGACAACAAAAAGAAATAAAAGGCATCCAAATCAACAAGTAAGAAGTCAAACTTTCACTATTTTCAGATGACATGATACTCTATGGAGGAAACCAAAAGACTCCACCAAAAAATTGTTAGAATACATGAATTCAGCAAAGTCACAGGGTATAAAATCAACATACATAAATCTGTGGCATTTTTATTTGCCAATCATGAAACAGCAGAAATAAATATTAAAGAATCAATCCCATTTATAATTGCATCAAAAACAATAAGATACCTAGGAATAAACCTAACCAAAGAGGTAACAGTTCTGTACTCTGAAAACTACGAACACATATGAAAGAAACTGAAAAGGACACAAAGAAATGGAAAAACATTCCATGCTCATGGAATGGAAGAACAAACATTCTTAAAATAGCTATACTACCTGGGGAGGGTATGTGCTATGGTGAGTGCTGGGAAGTATGTAAGCCTGATGATTCACAGACCTGTACCCCTGGGGCTAATAACACATTATATGTTAATAAAAATTAAAAATTAAAAAAATAAATAAAATTTTAAAAAAAATCTATACTACCCAAAACAATCTATAAATTCAATGAAATCCCTATCAAAATACCACCAGCATTTTTCACGAAGCTACAACAAACAATCCTAAGATTTGTATGGAACTACAAATGACCCTGAAGAGCCAAAGCAGTCCTGAAAAAGTAAAGCAGGAGACATCACCATTCCAGACTTCAAGCTATATTACAAAGCTGTAGTCATCAAGGCAGTATGGTGCTGGCACAAAAACAGACACATAGATCAATGGAACATAAGGGAAACCCCAGAAATGGAACCCGCAACTATACGGTCAACTAATCTTTGACAAAGCAGGAAAGAATATCCAATGGAAAAAAGACAGTCTCTTCAATAGATGGTGATGGGAAAACTGGACAGTGACATGCAGAAGAATGAAAGTGGTCCACTGTCTTACACCATATACAAAAATAAGTTCAAAATATATGAACGACCTAGATGTGAGACAGGAAACCATCAAAATCCTAGAGAATACAGGTAGCAACCTCTTTGACCATGGCTGTAGCAACTTCTTACTAGACATGTTGTCAGAGGCAAGGGAAACAAAAGCAAAAATGAACTATTGGGACTTCATCAAGATAAAAAGCTTCTGCATAGAAAAGGAAACAACCAACAAAACTAAAAGGCAGCCTACAGGATGGGAGAAGATATTTTCAAATATCTGATAAAGGGTTGGTATCTAAATCTATAAAGAACATATCAAACTCAACACCCCAAAAAAACAATCCAATTAAGAAATGGGTAGAAGACATGAATAGGCATTTTTCCAAAGAAGACACCCAGATGGCCAATAGACACATGAAAAAATGCTCCACATCACTTGTCATCAGGAAAATACAAATCAAAACCACCATGAGATATCACCCTACACCTGTCAGAATAGCTAGAATTAACAAGTCAGGAGACAACTGATGTTATCAAGGATGCAAAGAAAGGGGAACCCTCTTACACTGTTAGTGGGAATGCAAGCTGTTACAGCTACTCTGGGAAAGAGTATGGAGCTTCTTCAAAAAGTTAAAAACAGAATTACCCTATAATCCAGCAATTGCATTACCAGGTATTTACCCAAAAGATAAAAAAAAAATCCACATTCAAAGGGATACATGCACCCTGCTATTTCTAGCAGAATGGTCAACAATAGCTAAATTATGGAAAGAGCCCAAATGTCCAACGACTGATGGATAAGAAGGTGTGGTATATATATACAATGGAATACTACCCAGCCATAGAAAAGAATGGCACCTTGTCATTTGCAACAATGTGGATTGAGCTAGAGTGTATTATGGTAAGTGAAATAAGTCAGTCAGAGAAAGACAAATAACATATGATTTCAGTCATATGTGGAATTTAAGAAACAAAACAGATGAATATATGGGAGGGGGAGAAAGAGAGAGGGGGGAAGCAGATCATAAGAGACTCAATATTAGAGAACAAACTAAGGGCTGATGGAGGGAAGGTGGGTAGGGGATAGGCAAAATAGGTGATGGGTATTAAGGAGGGCACTTGTTATGATGAACACTGGATATTATATGTAAGTGATGAATCATTTAATTCTACTCCTGAAACCAATATTACATTATACGTTAACTAGAATTTAAAAATAAATTTGAAAAAAGAAAAAAAACTGAGGCTCAGAAGTCACATTGCTGGTAAGTGCAGAGCTACAACTCAAATCCAAGTCTAAGCTGAACTATCAGCTACTAAGTTATACTACCTATCAGGTATTTCATTCATTTTCTCCATATTTAAATTTTATTCTCCATAATTAAATTTTATTCTACCTTGTCTGTATTGATCCACTGTAATTATTTTTTATTTATTTACTTTTTATTTCTAAAATTCTTATTTTGTATATGTTTGTTAATAAATACTTTGATATATAACAATTCATAAATGTTATTATGTCTTTATGGACTATACTTTTTAATTATATAAAGCAATTATTATCGTATCAAAATGACTAATGATCAAACTTTTACTATGTACTGAGTACTGCTTGAAGTACTTCACTTACTTTGTTCTGTGTGACAAACTATAAAGTAGATATTATGAGTCTTTATTTTGCAAATGAAGAAAATAAGATTAGATAACCTATCCAAGTTCACTCAGCTAGGAAGTACTAGAACTGGGATTTGAATTCAGCCAGACTAGCTCGACTCCACACTCCTAACCAATACACCCTATTGCATCTGGAATGTAAACGACTTATTACCTAAAAGTAGAGGAGAACATATCAAAGCTCCATTTCTCAAAACTTCTGAACTAACTCTTGCCTTAAAACATAGGCATCTCTTTTAAAATTCATGTTACTGGTGACCTAAACTGTCAGACACCATAGGCTTTCAGTCTGATACCTGCATTCCACATCTAGCCCAACATTTTCAATGCTCCAGAATAATGCACATTCTTTTTTAAAAAATTGACATCTTCTGCACTGCAGGAGAGGCAGTTAATATCCCATGGACATTACAATGGAAAATTATGGTGGGCTTCTCTTGGGGAATATGTCAGGCATTCATACTGTGCATTCTCAGTTTTACTCCTGGAGTCCTCCAGCATCCTCCCATGATCAAAAATAATCATACTGAAAATTGGGGGGGGGGAGGTTATACTGTAAACCTGAAGACCTGTCTTCCAAGGCCTTTTCTCAGCTGATCCCTGGAGTTGAATACGATGTTTTCTGCATTCTATGAGTTCTTCTATCTTGGCTTAATCCCTTATTTCTGCATCCTCCAAACATTTACATAAAAAGGGTGTATAGAAAATAAGTAATCTGAGCCCTTAAATATCTATATTCTGCAATACAGTTTCTTCATATTTAGACTGAGTATAAAATTCTAAGTTGAAACTCACAATTCCTCAGAATTTTAAAAGTATATTTCATTGCTTTGTGTTATCCAATGTCAATACTTAAAAATCCTGATTCTCATTGTTTGGTATATAGTAAGCCTATGGTTTTTCTTTCTGAATAATGTTAATTTTACAATATGGGTCTTTTTTAAATCATTTATTGCGTTGACCATTTGAGGAGTATTTTCAATTTAGAAATACATGTCCTTCAGTTAAAGGAAGTTTTCTTACCTTAGTTACTTGTAATTTCCTTTTCTCTGTGTTCTTTGTCCTCTTTTGATAACTACTATTAGTAAGGTGTTGGGCCTTCTAAATTGATCTTATGAGACACTTATGTTCTCTCATGTTTTATATCCTACTAACTTGTACTATTTCTAGGAAATTTCCTCAACTTTACCTCCAACTCATATTTAACTTTCAATATTAGATTTTAATGTCAAAGATTCTTTTTGGTCCTCTGGCCCTTTTCCTTAATATCTTATTCTTCTCTCACACATAAATAATCTTGTTCATATCTTTATGCATATTAATAAGCATTTTTATATTATATTATATTTCCTGAATTAAGTGTATACTCCCTGGCTTCCATTTTCTTCTTTTTTGGTAGTTATTATTTTTCACTGGAAACTTTTATTAAATAAATACCATTTGTATTAAAGAGAGGAGACTGATTTCTGGTATTAAAAAGTTACTGTGCTATTGGTGCACTTGACATACTCCTCTTGGAAATCCTCAAAATCATAATGAAAAATGAGAAATAGAAACACAAACAACATCTTCTATGAATCCAATGGACATCTGAAACTTCAAAGCATAAATTAAAAAAAAAAAAAAGATTGCCAAAGCTCTGAAGTTCTATCAGGTGTTGAACAAATGTAGAAAGAAAGTGCTTTTTGTTGAAGATTTTAGTACCAACACCGAGTACTAGCACAAATTTCTTCCAAGTAGAAAGCATACCCTATAGTATATCGACAATTTCGTATTTGTAATTACAGAATGGGGTTCACAAGCTGGTAAAAGGAGTACATTTTGCATAATACAATGTATCAGAAGCTTGAAAGAAAATAATTATTGCAGAATCAGGAATAAATTCTGACATCAAGAACACAAAACATGGGGGAGGGTAGTAAAAATGTAATTTTAGAATGTGTTTGAACTAAGTTGTTACCAACTTAAAATAGACTGATATAAATTTAAGTTGTTCTATGCAAGCCTCATGGTAATCAAAAAGCAAAACATATGGTAGATATATGAAGGATAAAGAGAAGGAAATCTGAGCATACCTTTAGAGAAAATCATCAAATCACAAAAGAAGGGAGAAAGAAAAGAAGAAACAAAGGAATTATAAAACAGCCATCAAATGATGAACAAAATGGCAATAAGTACATTAACTATCAATAATTACTTTAAAAGTAAATGGAGTAGCACCTGGGTGGCTTGGTTGGTTAAGGATCTGCCTTCAGCTCAGGCCATGATCCCAGGGTCCTGGGACCAAGTCCTGTGTTGGGCTCCCTGCTCATCGGGGAGTCTGTTTCTCCCTCTCCTTATGTCCCTCTCCCCTGTTCTTGCTCTCTCTCTCTCTCTCTCTCAAATAAATAAATAAAATCTTAAAAAAAAATAAAATAAAATAGGGATGCCTAGGTCAGTTAAGCATCTGCCTTTGGCTCAGTCATGATCACAAGGTTCTAGAATCAAGTCCTGCATCAGGTTCCTTGCTGAGCAGGGAGCCTGCTTCTCCCTCTGCCTGCTGCTCCCAGTGCTTGTTCTCTCTCTCTCTCTCTCTCTCTCTCTCTCTCTCCCCCTATCTCTCTCTCTGAAAAATAAATAAATAAAATCTTAAAAAATTAAAAATAAACAAAATAAATAAAAGTAAATGGACTAAATTTTCTAATCAAAAGACATAAAATAGTGGAATGGGTTAAAAAAAAAAAATAAGACCCATCTATATGCTGCCTACAGAAGACTTACTGAACATTTAAGGACATACATATATTGAAAGCAAGAGATGGAAAAAAATATTCCATACAAATGGAAGGCAAAAGAAAACTGGGATGGCTATACTCATATCACACAAAATAAACTTTAAGACAAACACTGTAATAAGTGATAAAGAAGGTCATTATATAGGGGAGCAATATACAGAGGTCAATCCAACAAGAGGATATAACATTTGTAAATATTTACTTAATAAGGTTAATAAATATAAGATGATCCTATCAAGCTCTTTTCCAAACATAATAGTATAAAACTAGAAATAAATTACAAGAAGAAAACTGGAAAATCCAAAAGTATATAAAGATTAAACATGCTACTGAATAATCGATGGATCAAAAAAGAAATAAAAAAAGAAATCAAGAAATCTTGAGGCAAATGAAAATAGAACTACATATCAAAACTTAAGGGTTGCTGTCTAAGCTGTCTAAAAGGTAAATTTGTATGATAAATGCCTACATTAAAAAGTAAGATCTCAAATAAACAACCTAACTTGACAACTCAAGGAACTTAAAAAAGTACAAATTAAGCCCAAAGCTAATAGAAGAAAGGAAATAATAAAGAACACAATAGAAATAAATGAGAGAATAAAAACACAATAGAAAAGATCAATAAGGGGCGCCTGGGTGGCTCAGTGAGTTAAGCCTCCGACTTCAGCTTAGGTCATGACCCCAGGGTCCTGGGATTGATCCCTGCATCAGGCTCTCTGCTCAGCAGGGAGCCTCCTTCCCTCTCTCTCTCTGCCTGCCTCTCTGCCTACTTGTGATCTCTGTCTGTCAAATAAATACATAAAATCTTTAAAAAAAATCAGTAAAACTAAGGGCTGGTTTTTAAAAAAAAGATAACAAAATAAACAAACTATTGGCTAAACTTACCAAGAAAAAGACAGAGGATTCACATAAATAAAATCAGAAATAAAAGAAGATATGTTATAATTGATACCACATTAATATAAGGAAGGTAAGAGACTGCAATAAACATGCAATGAATATGCTAAAATATTGGACAACCAAGATGAAATACATAAATTTCTAGAAACATACAACCTACCAAGACTGAATCATGAAACTACAGAGAATCAAAAACATCCTAATAAACAAAGGTCCCAAACCAAATGGATTAGCTGGTGAATTCTGTCAAACATTTAAAGTAGAACTAATGCCAATCCTTTCCAAACTCTTCCAAAAAATAGAAGGAGGAAGTATTTCTAACCTCATTTTCCAAAGCCAGCATTACCCTGATACCAAAACCAGACCAGCACACTGAAAGAATAGAAAATATCAAGCCAATATACTTGACGAACATATATGCAAAAATCTTCAATAAAATATTAGCAAACTAAGTTCAACAATACATTAAAAGAATCATTCACCATGGACAAGTGGGATTTATCTCTGCAATGCAAGAATGGTTTAACATCCACAAATTAAACAATGAAAAACAGAACTGAGAGCCCAGAAATAAACCCACACATATATGGTCAATTAATTTACAACAAAGAAGCCAAGAATATAAAATGGGGAAAGTTTAGTCTCTTCAATAAATGGTGTTAGGAAAATAGGGACAGCCACATGAAACAATAAAATTGAACTCCTATCTTATACCTTACATAAGGATTAACTCAAAATAAATTAAATACTTGAATGTAAGACCTGAAACCATAGAATCTCTAAAAGAAAACATAGGCAGTAAACTCCTTGATGTTGGTCTTGGAAATGATTTTTGGATCTGACATCAAAAGCAAAGGCAACAAATGCAAAAATACAATGGAGACTACATCAAACTAAAAAGCTTCTGTTCAGCAAGGGAAACCTTCAACAAACTAAAACAGCAACCTATTGAATGTGAGAAAATATTTCCAAACCATATATCTGATAACTAGTTAATATCCAAAATACGTAAAGGAGTCAAACAACTCAATAGCAAAAAACCAAATAACCTGATTCAAAAATGAGCAGAAGATATGAATAGATATTTATCAAAAAGAAATATAGATACCCAACAAGTACATGAAGAGATGCTCGACATCACTAAGAATTCGGGGAAATGTGAATCAAAAACACAATGATATATCATCTCACACCTGTGACAATGACTCTTGTCAAAAAGATAAGAAATAACAAGTGTTAGTGAGGATGTAGAGAAAAAGGAACCCACTGTTGTAAATTGTGTAAACTTGTGTAAAATTTGTAAAATTCTGTAAATGTAAATTTGTGGAACCACTATGGAGAACAGTACAGAGGTTCCTCAAAACATTAATAACAGAAATACAATATGATCCAGCAATTCCGTATCTGGGTATTCATCTGAAAAAAATTAAAGCACTAACTCAGAAAAATTTACACACTCCCATGTTCATTACAGCATTATACAATAGCCAGTGAATAAAGACAAACCAAGTGTCCATTGATGGATGAATGAATAAAGAAGATATGAATAGAATAGAAGTTAACCAAAACTGAACTAAAAAATAAAGAGAAAAAGAATAGGGGAAAAAAAAAAAACAAACCAGCATCCAAGCAGTGTGAGACAATATCAGATGATCTTATGTACATGTAATAGGGCCTGCAGAAGAAGAGAAAGAGAAGAAAGGAAATATGTGAATAACTAATGGCTGAAAATGTTCTTTTTTTTTAAAAGATTTTATTTATTTATTTGACAGAGAGAGATCACAAGTAGGCAGAGAGGCAGGCAGAGGCAGGGGTGGGGGGAAGCAGGCTCCCTGCTGAGCAGAGAGCCCGATGTGGGGCTTGATCCCAGGACCCTGGGATCATGACCTGAGCCAAAGGCAGAGGCTTAACCCACTGAGCCACCCAGGTATCCCAGCTGAGAATTTTCTAAAGTTAATTACAGACACCAAACCACAGACCCAATCTGTGAGAACATCAAGCAGGATAAACTCTAAGAAACAAACCACGCCTAAGTATCAAGCTTCTGAAAACCAAAGAGAATGAGAAAATTCTAATGGCAGTCAGAAAAAAAATCACCTACAAAAGCCATAGATAAGAATTACTACAGACTTCTTATCAGAAACCATGAAAGCCAAAACAAGACAAAGCAAAACAAAAATCAACAGAATAGAATGGCACTTTAAAATGAGGATTTAGGAATATATTATTATAAGATATTAATAATACATGTGAAGCAGTTCAGTATTTGAAAGTACTTTCAGATTAATTTAACATGTGTATTTTAAATCCTTGGGCAACAGCTAAAACTTTAAAACCTGAGAAAAGTAATTAGTCCATAGAGGAGACAAAATGTACTCATAAAAAATGCTCAATTAGCTCAAGAAAAGGGAAAAAAAAGAAGAAAAAAGAAACATAACAAGTGCTTTTCAAAACAGAAAAAGAATTAGCAAGATGCTAGATTTTAATCCAACTAAATCAATAATCACTTTAAATGTGAATTATCTAACTATATCAGTTAAGAGACAAAAACTGTCAAATTATTTTAAAAAGTAATACATAATTATATGTTGTCTACATATATATCCACTCTACATAAAAATCCACTTTATATACAAATGCTTAAAGAAAAGTAAAAAGTAGTGCACCTTGGTGGCTCAGTCAGTTAACAGCTCAGGTCAGGATCCCAGGGTCCTGGGATTAAGCCCCAAGTCAGGCTCCCTGCTCAGTGGGAAGCCAGCTTCTCCCTCTTCCTCTGCCCCTCTGGCCCACTTGTGCTCTGTCTCTCAAATAAATAAATAAAATCTTTTTAAAAAAAGATAAAAAGTAGAAGGATAAAGAAAAATACATCATGCAAACCACTAACCAAAAGAAAGCTGGAATAGCTATATTTACAGTAGACATCAAAACAAGGAAGATGGTCATTACATAGTGAGAAAGGGGTGAATTCTCCAAGAAAATATAACAATTCTAAATGTATATATAGCTAAAAACAGAGCTTCAAAATACACAAGACAAAAATGGATAGATCTGAAAGGACAAATGAATAAATCCACAGTTATATTTAAAGATATCAAAACTCTTCTCTTAATAATTGATACAGTAAGTAAATAGAAAATCAGTAAGAATAGAGATTACCTAAATAATACCATCAATCAACTTAAGCTAATGGAAATATATAAACAAATGCAAAATATACATCTTCTCAAGTGTACATGGAACATTTACTAAACTGACCATATTATGAGTCATAAAACAAACCTTAACAAATGTAAAAGAACAGAAATCATACAAAGTATATTCTTGGATTTTAACAGTATTAAACTAGAAATCAACAACAGAATAATACCTGGAAAATCTCCAAGGATTCAAAAATTAAGCAACATACTACTGATACACAGAATAAAGATGAAATCTCAAGGGAAATTTTAAAATGTTTTGAATATTTTTAAAAACATTTTTGAAAATGGAAATACAGCATATCAAACAGTGCATTCAGGGAAATTTGTATCCATAAATGCTCATATTAGGAAAGAAAAAATTCTCAAGTAAGTAATCTCAGCTTCCACCAAACAAACAAACAAACAAAAAAACAATCTAGAAAAAATAGATCTGATTCAGTCCAAAGGAAACAAAATAGAAAAATGCTAAAGAGCAGAGAAGAAATCGCTGAAATAGAAAACAGGAAGAAAATAAAGCAAATAAATAAATAAATAAATAAGGCCAAAAGCTAGTTCTCTGAAAAGATCAATAAAACTGATAAACTTTTAGTTACAATGACTGAGATAAAAAGAGAGGAGACAGGGCACCTGGGTGGCTCAGTGGGTTGAGCCTCTGCCTTTGGCTCAGGTCGTATCTCGGGGTCCTGGGATAGAGCCCCTCATCTCTCTCTCTCTCTGACTGCCTCTCTGCCTACTTGTGATCTCTCTCTGTCAAATAAATAAAATCTTTAAAAAGAAAAAATAAAAGGAAAGGAGACACAAACTTACCAATATCAGGAATGAAAGAAGAGCCACCACCACTGATAACTAAGATTAGAAGGATATCAACAGAATATTACAGACAACTCTGTGCCTGTGATGTCATAAACTTAGATGAAACAGAATAGAATAAATCCTTAAAAGACACAAATTACCAAACGTTGCTCAAGAAGAAATAATCTAAATTATGCTACATCTATTAGAGAAATTAAATTTCTAGTTAAAAGTCTTTTTAAAAAGAAAACTTCAGGTCCAGATGGTTTCACTGGTGAATTTTACCAAACGTTAAGTAAGAAACGCCATGGATTCTACACAACCTCTTCCAGAAAATAGAAAAGGAGGGAATATTTCCAAGCTCATTTTATGAGGCCAGCATTGCCCTGATTCTAAAATAAAGACATCACAAGGAAAGAAAACCAAAGACCAATACCCCTCATGAAGGTGGAAGCAAAACTTCTCAGTAAGACATGAACAAAATGAATCCATTGGAATATAATACATCACAATCGAGGAGGATTAGTCCCAGGAATACAAGACTGGATCAATTTTCAAGACCCATGTTTAACCATATTAGTGTATGAAAGAAGAAGGACATATGAGAAAAACTGCATGACCTGTGGCTTTGTTTATGACCTTAGACATAGGATACAAGAACGTGATCCTCTTGGCCATCAAAAGGAATGAAGTACTGATTTATGCTATAGTACAGACGAACTTCAAAAACATCAAGCTGCATGAAAGAAACCAGATACAAAAGACTAGATCATGTATGATTCCATTTATATAAAATGTCCAGAAAAAACAAATTTATAGAGATGGAAAGCAGATAAGTGTTTGCCGTAGGCTGGAGATGGAGCAGGGGATTTAGCACAAATGAATGTGGGGAAACTCTTCAGATTGTGGTAGTGGTTGTAAAACTCTACATCTTGGATTGTATACTTACAATAGGTAGATATAATGGTGTATAAATTATATTTCAACAAAGTTGCTTTTAAAAAGAGTGACAATCAGAGAAAGACAATTATCATATGGTTTCACTCAAATGTGTAAATGTAAGAAACAGTGCAGAGGATCATAAGGGAAGGGAGGGAAAACTGAATGGGAAGAAATCAGAGAGGGAGACAAACCATGAGAGACTCTGGACTCGAGAAAACAAACTTCCTCAGGTTGTGGAAGGTCATGTGGGTCGGGGAATGGGGTAACCGGGAGATGGGCATTAAGGAGGGCCCATGATGAGCACTGTGTGTTACATGCAACTAATGAATCGTTGAACACTACATCAAAAACTAATGATGTACTATATGTTGGCAAACTAAATTTAAATAAATAATAATGATAATGATAATAATTTAAAAATTTTTAAATAGTGACAAGAGAAAAAGAACCAACAACAAAAAAGAGACTTATTATAGCCATTAAAAACTAGATAGCCATGGATCCAGCCCTGGCAGAGTCCCCTCCATTTATTAGGTCAGATGTGTAGAAATCAGTGAGAAGAGGAAATAAGATTAATTCTTCCTTAATTAAAACTTGTGTAGAAGGGTGTAAGGCACTTGAGGAAGCACCTTGGGATGTTCTGGCCAAGTGAGCAGTACGCCCCACACTTTGCAGTACTGAAGAAGGTCTTCCTGCCTAAGGGAGAACAGTGCGGGCTGAGGCTTGCAGGCCCTGGCACCAGCTTTGGATATTAACCTGGGCACAAAGGAGACCCAGGAAAGTGTGTTAAGCAGAGGAAACCCTAATCAGTTTGGTCTTTAAGAGCTCAATCCAGCTGTTCTGTGAAGAAAGGATATAATCCCGAAAGGCATGGTCTATGATTTTTCCATCTTTGAAACTATCGCAAGGGACAACCCACTGAGAGGAAATAGGAGCTACTCAATCCATGACTGTTAGTAAATTCATGTACATCAGTTATTCACTCCCATAATTTGCAGTCTGGCTAAAATAGGCTGACTCCAACAAAGCTAGGTATGAGTCCTCTCTCAGCAATGTACATAGCCCATTTCTGAACTCTGTCCTTGCAGGGGAAAAAGAACATCGTCTCCCTTTGATTTACCCCACATAATTCCCTCACCTTCGCTCTAGGCATCTCCATGAGTTGCTTCACTAAGCAGGACTTGCTCTTCATTCCCCATGACAAAAGGCATAAATTCCCCAAATTGCTTTGGAACCCAGCTGAGGCCCTGGGGGTTGCAGGGAAGCAGGGGTTTCCTTACCAGGCCTGTTCTTATTGAACAACAGCTGCACAGGCTAAGGAGGTTTGGGCAGGCAAAGGAGGAAAGACTCTTCATCTCTAAGACATCCTTACCTGCAGGTGGGAAAGCTGCTCAAAAGCACTCTTCTCAAATTTGTTCATATTGATGGTGGCCAGAACTATAGAGAGAAGAGACAGGTGCTGCATGAGGTACTGTGCCAGTGCCAGCAGGGGATGGTTGCAGGCCCACACCCTGCACACAGAAGGAAGATGTGCTAAGTAGGAAGGATAATGGGACTCTACTCATAGTCCACTTTGCAAAGTACAAAGTGCTGCCATATATGTCCTCACATCACTGGACACTTGTAAGGACAATGCAAGATAAGAGGGGCAGTTAAAATTAATCACATTTTGTGTAGAGAAGTAGAATAGGCCAAGATCATACAACTTGATTAGACCTAGGAACAGAATACAAGTTTCCTGATCCAAGTTCAGCATACTTCCCACCGTACCATAATAACGAGGGGAAGAGCCACCAAAGAGAAAGGGAAAACAGCAATATATGGAAGTAACAGATCTGAAATAAGGACTACCTAACAGATACGCCCCTGGATTCAAATGGCTGCTGATAATACCTTGGTCATTTCCCTCACTATTGTCACCTTATGACTCTGGTCTGAACTGTTCTGTTACCTCACTCTCTAGGATGAACTCCACTCAGAGTCCACAGTGACCTCCAGCTGTAAGATCCCAGGACTAGAACTTGGCCTATGCCAGCTTCCTGACACATGTCTATCTTCTGATTCTCCACGTAGCTCTCCATTGGAAGAGTTTTCTCTTAGAAGACCTGGATTCTAAGCCATGCCCAGCACCAGTCCAGATTCTTGGCCCATGGAAAGATTACGAAAAGGGTACTGAGGCCATAAAATCTTGATTACAGCTCTGTTTAAAGACAACATGAATGAGGGAAAGAGATGGGGTTTTTGTGAGCTCTTCACTTGGACCTTGAGTCCTCTTCAGTATCAAGTTTCTGGAGTTCTCTTCAATGTACATGGGAAAAAGAGACATCCGAGATATACCTGGTTCAAGATTCAAGCTGGCTGGTGGAAGAGCCTCAGTTCTTCCTTAAAATAAGTCTAAATTTGTACCTCCTTTTATGCGGCCTTTTAGCAGATTTTCTGCATCATCCGAGGTCATGAGCAGTTCCACAATCCCTCTTTTCAGCAGGGCCTGTGGGGAAAACTGGACAAAATGAACCTACTTCCCTTACTCCCATAAGAAGGAAACATAAGGAAATTAGGGAAAAAATATAGCTTGGGCTCACTTGGGCAATGTGTGAGCTAGAGAGAAAGGTTTGAATTTTGAGTCTGACCATCTGCAATTCAGTAAATTAGGGGAACCTTGGTCTCTGTCCCAGCCTGTGTTGTTCCCAAGGATGACCACAAAGGTAGCTGAGTTACGGGCTCTGCCAGCCATGGACACAGCCTCGAGAGAACAAACACAAGGTTGACGTTTATGAGGAAGCACTTCAGGGAGGCTCTAAATCCAAGAGAAAGAGAGAAATGAAGCACTTTGTGCTTGAAGGGAAGAGGCCAAGGCTGTGGGGACCACAGATAAACTTTATAAAACTTGGATCCTAACTGGATACTCAAAGGAAGCAAGGAAGTCTGTCATGGCTTCAGGGAATGGGGGGAATCTAATTTGCAAATTGTATTTGCTAAGGGCTGAGGAGCAGACAGATGGCCAGAGGGCAGGAGGACCCTATCTGTGGGTCTTACATGTTCACTGAGCCATGTCTAGGCCTGGCAGGGTAGTCAAGTAGTAAATCTGGAAATCAAGAAAACACAATGCTAACGGAATGAGATTGATTTGATGGGAGTCTAACATGATGCCCCTGAGAAAAGTTAGAGGGGGGAATCCCTCATAGATCTTGTCCAGCCCCAGAGGCCACAGCTGTATGGCAGGAGCCAGGATGTCCAGGGAGCCCAGCCCTGCCCTCCTTCCCCTTTCGTCACCTACTCGCTCTTCCTTGCCCAGCTGGCAGCTCCTCCCCACTCTTCCCCACTGCTTTCCAGGTCACCCCACCCAGGGGTCTCTGTGTGGACACAACTAACATGCAACCCCACATTCTGCTTAGCAACCTGAGGAGGAGGTCCAGGTTACACTTGAAACTCATCAGCTTCTTCACTGTGGGAAATCAGGGATAGGAAGCGGTCTGACCCATCAGAAAGGCAACCAGGCAAGACTCCAGTCATTTCCTGGCCTGAGACATTCCCCCCATGAAGGAACAAAGACAATAGAAGAAAGAATGTTAACACTACAGGTCAGAAAGCTGCAGGATGAGAGCCATCGTCATTAAATTCATGAAACATTATTTGCTATGGATGTAAATTTACCAGCCCCCAGATTTAAGGAGAATTATGGGCCATAGAGATAGCAACAGAAAGGAATAATATTTCCACATCATGGTTTATCTCCTAAAAAAGTTGTTTGAGTACATCCTGACAACATTGCCGACTCATGGAGACTCTGAACTTGATTTCACATATTCTCATCATCCATAGCACCTACCACAGGGTCACCCATGCAGCAGGGCCTCAAAAATACATGCCTATAAAAGTGACAGAGTGAGGAAGGAAGGATTTGAATATGAGAACAAACCAAGTGTCTCTTACCTTTCGAACATAAAGCATGTAATCTTTATCCTTGGCAAATGAACCATATTCATTCTCCACCTGCACTGCAATGATGGGGCCTCCCTTATGGTACTAAGAGACAAGGAGATCAAGGGGGAATGTGAAGTGACTGGTGGAAAAAGCCTGCAGTTTCTGAGTTTCCTGCTAAGATCGCACACCTCGTGGGTGAGCTTTGATCCAAGTAGTTACCTCGTGTTCCTTTGGTGCTCCCTCTCCACCCCCGGGTCCTGGAGTCAGTCACCTCCAGACACTTCAGCTATGCACAGAGGCCTGTCTTCCCTAGTCTTTGGAGATAAGCAACTCCCACAGTTGCTTATCCCTCTATTTCTCATACTACTTATCTGCTTAAATATGAATCTCAAACCTACAAACTCCTCTGCTTGCATGCCCACCCTATTCACTTTTCCCAATAAATGAAGGAGGTGTTCCTTTGTGTCTTAGGATAATGCCACCACTTGTGCGTGGAGTCCCCCGGCCTCCTACTGCCTGCTCTCTGCCTTGCTCCCTCTACCTTCAACCTTCAACCTTTCCTTCCAAACCAACTGACCTCCAGTATCATGGAAACTTATTTGGAACCCTCACAGCAGAGAGGGAGAGCTCATGCACCCCAGGACTGTTTCCCCACCCACAGTTCTCTTGCTCTCTCCTTTTTTTTTTTTTAATTTATTTGACAGAGATCACAAGTAGGCAGAGAGGCAGGCAGAGAGAGACTTGCTCTCTCCTTCTTAAGAGCCCTGTGTCTTCAAAGAGTTACCGGTTGTCTACACTCACTTTTCTCTGCATTCATGCTTTGTTCTGTTTGGTTTGGTTTGGTTGCTTTGCTTTCTCACTTTGACTCCGCCCCTCAAACCACCATGGTAATTCTTCCCATGCTGTTGTGCCCCCTGTCATCAACAGTAACCTAGCTGAAATTATACTGAAATTGTAAGTTTTTAATGTTTAACTTAATCTTTCAACGTCCTTCCACACTCAACTGCAGAAAGAAGCCTCTCCATACTGAAGGCAGGGTGAGCTCTTGACAGCCTGACCACTTCATCCCCCACCCTTCATCCCCCCTATTGCCTATAGGGTAACTGCCAATTGAAGAGTGAGGTATTCCCTTTTGGACAATGGGACAGGAGAGAATGAGCGTGTGTGGTGGGTTTTCCTCTACAGCCTCACCGTTTCCCTCTTTCCTACCTCACTTTCTATGCCCCACACCAGCTGAACTTCTTCCAGGTCTTCAAACTCCTCATTCCATTCCTTGCTCTCTGACCTTTACCCATGCTGGAGACTCCTGACCATTGCTAATGGCCTACCCATGCCTCAGGTCACTGTTTAAGTTACTTTTTCTGGAAACTCATACCCTGAACCTCCCTTTCTCCCCTGTTCCTACCCTATGAGGGGTGCCCTGCACTTCTCCTACTGCAGCAATTTCTCCTCATATTGGAAGTGACCATTTGTCTCCATGGGGCAGGAACCATGTCTGTCCTTCTCATCACTGGAAGCTTAGCTCCTATACAGCACCTGGCACATAGCAGCTGCTTATTAATTCCTTGCTGAGTGAACATAAGTATTCCACACTGATGAATAAAGAAAAATTGTTTGTATTATTGAACCATATCTTCTCCTCAACCTGAAGGGTGAGATTCCTAAAAACTGCATCATAAATTCACAGTTGACCTTATAAAACAGTGTTAGAAGAATAAAAGTCCTGAGTGAAATAGGAAAGATACTCTAAAAATTATTTAAATATAATACTTAAAACAATGAAGACAACCAGAAAACCTTAAGATACTAACAATTTAGTAATAATAAGTCCTATAAATTTCATTTGCACTTGAAATTTCTTGCTTCTTAAAAATTTCCTAGGATCTCCTACCTCATGATTCCAGTGGGGAATTTGTAAATTCACTTTGCTTGCTGCATCTGTACTGATGGTATGTGGCATCTGTACTTGTGCCTGAACTTCCAGGCAAACATTCAAATCTTTCTAGTTTTAAGGCTTAGAGATTTTTGCCCCTGCATCTTATACCACCTATATGGCAGAAATGCAGCCAGAAACATGGGGTTTTTAGCCCTTCTAATGAAAGATGTACCTCAACTCCGCCTAAGAGACCCAGAGTTTAATCCTAATGATGATGTCTTCTTCCCCACAGCATTGCTCATCTCTCCTAAAGCTGTACAGCAGAGACATTATTCCTAATCTGTCTTTCCCTTTATTTTCATTCCTAATCTGAATTTTCTTTTCTTTAAAATTATTCTAAGAGTAATTCATAATTCACAAATGAGAATTAGTTACAAAGAGTTAGATCTGCATCATATTTCCCCCCCACACCAAAAAAGAGTCTAAGATAATAAGCTATTGGTCTACTACCTAATAACTGGCTTTTATCCTTGCTCAAGTTTTATCAAGATATATGCTCTCAAAACAAGATTTATTTTTATTTAAATAACAACCATGTGTCTCCTCTTGTTTGGAAGAGAGTTGTATTTTAAAAATTAAACATAATGACCAAATAATTGTTGCCTTGTAGACTGCAGGATATAATTTTTTTTTTTTTAATCCCAGACTGGTCTGCATGCTGTCGTTACCTTGCATAGATCTGGAGACTCCATGAAGAAAGGAAAATGCATGGTGTCTGTGCTCTGTGCATTTATGAAATGAAAACAAACTGAAATGTAAGCAAGAGTAAAATACTCACACAGGTACAAAAGGACATATGAACCAAGTTATGCATTACAGCATAAACTTGAAAAATCAAATTTCCATAATGAGGTACTAGTTAAATAAATTATGATATATTCAAATTGTGGGGTACTATGCAGATATTAAAAAGAAAGGGTTTCAAAAATATATTTTTAATGAAAAAAAGTCCAGTGGGAATTGTGTATTTTCTTACGCAAAGGTATGCATAAATGTACATATACAAGTGTAAGTGTATGTATAAATAACTTGCTTCTGTATGTGTAGGAAATCTCTGGAAAGACACACAAAAATCTGGCAAAATTGATTATCTTCTGAAAAGACAACTGAATGGCTTTGGCTCAAGGTAAGAGGGAAGAATTATTTCACCAAAAACTCTTTTATACTCTTGAGTTTTATCACCAAGGGCCTGTATTAACTATTTGAAACAACAAAGATAATTTAAGAGTAAAAATAAGCAGTATGAAGATCAGTGAGCTTAAAGAATATCAATTACATTCAGAACAATGACAACCACAAATGAACACCCTTTGTCAGTCCCTTGTATGATGTGTGTCTTTCTAGAAACCTTGGGGTAAAGGGTGTACTTAAGATGAGGGTCTAGAATTGAAAATTGCAAGAATGTCGGCTTCAGTTCTCATAGAGACTGGGCATGGTCTATTCTGTGAACAAGCCAGAAAAACAATTTTCCTAAAGCAAAGATAGGAAAGAAGGAACAGGAAATTTGCTTTACCTGGAGAGGAACAACTCTGGAAATCAGGTGGTCAAAATACTTATCAACTGCTCCAACAAAGCCCTTGTAGGTTGTTCTCAATATCATCTTGGGATCTTGCAGCAGCCAGCTGGGGGCAAAAGGAGACAAGCTCAGTGTCTGAGGTGGGAAGGTAAAGGTGAGGGTAAGTGGGGTGGGGCTTTGGCAGTTTTACATCCTTTGAGCTCATGTCCATGGTCCTGAAGGGATATGTCCATGTCAACTTTTTGCACCATTCTCACAGATTTAGAAGAAAAGATACCAACTCCATCCACATGACACTTTACAAGCTACTATCAAGACTTGTACTCCCACATCTTAACAAGAGGTAGTTTAACCTTTCATTGAATACTCTCCTCTATTCTTCTTCCATTCATTAAAAACATTTTTCTTGAGCACAGTGTATACACCTTAGGCAGAGGGTTGCATTTCCTCTAAGAGCTAAGACATCCAGCACAGAGCAGGAGCACATAAACCAGGAAGCACACCTCCAGATCATCTGTAAAGTACTGGACAGGGTTCCAGCTAACCATGAATTGCTACTTCTCTGAAGTACCCTCTTCCTTCAAGGTCATGTATTTTCTGCTCCTGAGCTGGGATGGGAGAAGGTGCTCATCTTGGAGAAAAACAATGCTTTTACCCGACAAAGGGAAGTAAAAGCTCACCTGGAGCAGAGCCATGGACTAAACGGCCAGTCCTGTCAGCTTGTGACAGTAACAGAAGAGCATTTTTCAATTCTCACCCTGAACCTTAGTTGTTTGCATTGACGGCAATCATCACAGATGAGAAAATAGGCAAAGAAAAATGAGAGGGAAGGAGGGGATCCGAGGGCTCTTGGTACAGAGAATTTGGTCTTCCATTGATAAAATAAGAGAAAAATCAGATATTGTCAGAACTAGCCCCTTCTTCACTGTCTAAAGCTTCCCTTCCCATTCTTCCCATCACAGGACCGAGTTGGGCATAGCTCCCTCCAGTGGGGAAAGAAGGCTATGATTATCCTGATGCTTTCCCCTCTGCACTTACTCACACACCCAGGGCACCAGGACAAAGTGTCATCTATAAAATGGGGATGACAAAGGCACATACACCTCACCATATTACTGCAACCATTGCCTGAGACAACGTATATAAAGCACGTAACAGTGCAAGACACAGAGGATGTCCTCATTCGTTATTAGACTGAAGTTTTATGTTTAGTAAAGCCAACAACTTTACTACAACCCCAACTCTGGACTCATATCCCTGCTCACCTGGGCAAGCCCCCAAGGTCAATCTCACTGCAGATATAGGGTCCTGGACGCAGAATCACCCACAATCCGATCTCCGCAGCTATCATCACAAAGGCCCTAGGGAGGTCAGTGTCAGCAACTCTGAAGACACAGAGAGGAGGGTGGGGACAAGCCCAGCATCCCAAGGTGGTGGAGCTATCCAGCCCCTCCTCTCCCACCCTGCAGAGGCCATGGGAGCTGGGTTCTCACTTGTCCCCAGCCCAGGACCTTCTGCATAGCCCCACTGGGGACGTGAGGATCAAAGTCAATAGACAGGGTATAGGGGAGTCCTAAGAGTGAACCTGACCCCAACGGCCTTGCTACCATAGAGGGGCAAACCCTGTCCCAGCCCAGGTGGCTGGACCACACTGCAAAGCAGGGCAGACACTGGGGATTTGGTACCTCTGGGCTGCAGTGAAGAGGTCTGGGCTCAGAGGAAGCAGACCCAGACCCCTTGGAGTAACAGGTTCATGGAGAGCATGTGGGTCCTGAGAACATGGTGCCTGACTAAGATGGCCTCATGGTTCCTAATCAACCCCAAGGAGCCATCTTTCTGCCTCCCCACCCCAGGCCAGGCCACAGAAGCAGCAACAGCACTTACTCCAGGTCCAGGTTTCCAGAGAAGTCAAATTTGCCTCTTTCTGGCTCATGGAGGTTCCATGGTACATAGCTGTAATAGGGAAGGGGGAAGTACAATAAACATCTGATTTCTTTCCTCTAAATTTGTAGTCATCCCCAAATCCATGCCAACACCTGGGATAGTTCTATTTTGGAGTAAGTAGGAGTTTCAATGGCAATTAAATCTGTATTACATGAACAATGATTATTGTCAATAGTTCCTTTCTTTATTACCCAGCCTTGGTCCAAGCTGCCAATAATCCTATGATTCTACATTCCTTGAATTTATATATAAATCATCTCACTCATCATCCCATTCTATGTAATACCCATTAAACATATAATGAAAAGGATAAAACCCTCAAATGCCCAAGAAATTTTTGCTAAGAATTAATCAAAATAGGAATGGAGGAGGACTTCCTATGAGGATAAAGGAGATGTAGTAAAGAAAATTGCCAGCTTTAGATTTAGCAAGAAGGAAGCTGCCAGGCACCTCCCCCTTAGGGCTGAACCTGTAGGGACAAAAGGATATGTGTAAAATTTTTATTAGGTGCTATTTTTAGTAGGTGACTGTCTTTTTTGTGTGTGTCACCAACAAAGTTCTTGAGCGTTGTGCCTCTAACTTCATGTTTCTCATCAGCTGTGTAGTTCTTATTACACAACTTTGTACAATGTAAACTTTTAAAATCCATATGTTGCATTGTGGTAGAACTGACTGTATTTAAGATCTTTCCTTGTGAGGAGGAATGAAGAGTTGGTTTGCTAAAGACTTAAATATGCATGATAAAGTTGATACCTATGCATTAAGAGAACAAAATGAAAAAAATTTGCTAAATGATGCTTATAAGTGACTTATTTTAAAGGATACTGCTGGAAAAAGTTGAAAACAAAAAGATGGAAAATTATATAGATGAGGCAAAATTATTCTAACAATCTTAATTAGCAGGCAAAATGAATTTTAAGGCAAAAAAAAATCCCTCACAAATAGATGTTGAAAGGCATCAAATTATAAGAAAGGAAATGATCCATCAAGAAAATATGGTAATCATGACCACATGCTCTCTATAACCATAGCTTCAAGTAAAGGAGGAATTTACTGAACCAGAGAAGAAAGGGATAAATCCATAGTCATAGTGGAAAGATTTAAAATACTTCCCTGAGAAACAAGGAAAATAACAGCAAAAACTAGAACACAAATGAAAGGCTGGGGATCTAAGAAATACACAGAGAACTCAGTACCCAAAGGTGGAGCACATACATTCTTAAAAACACATGCAGCAGTCATAAAATACAAGATAAATCTCAACAAGTCTCAAAAACTTACATCACATAGTCCATGATCCCAAGACTAAGGCAAGTATATTAGAAAATTATGCTTTAAAAGCATAAAAAGTAAAATAAATAAATAAAACAGAAAGCATATTCCCAAATAGCTGAAATGTTTGAAACCAAATGACATTCAAAGTATTACACAGCAAAATTTATGGGATATGTAACCAAAGCAATAATTAGAGGTACACTCATATCCCTGAATAAATATATTAGAAAATGCAAAATCCTGGAAAGAAAATGAGCTAAATATTCAACTCAGGAGACAAAGAGAAAAGAAGCAAGTGGAGGGGGAAGAGGGGAAGGGGAGGTAGAGCAGAAAGTAGGGGAAGAGAAGAGGAGAGGGAGGAAAGTACTAAATCAAATAAGGCAGAAGAAAGGAAATTATACATAACTCAGAAATTATAAACTAGAAAACAAAAAGATACAGAGCATATTAATAAAGCCAAGCTAGTTCTTTGAAAAGAATAGACAAGAAAAAAAAAAGTCCCAAATACACAATATGATGTACAACTACCAAGAAAGGAGAATTTTTAAAAGTCCTAGTGAATCCAAAAGAAGAAAGAAAAGGAAAAAAGATCTACAGATAAAAATAGTGTATACTCTAGCAGAAAAAGCAGCAGCCTTTCAATAAAGTTGAATCTTCACTTCACAACCACTAAAGACAGTAGTCACAGATGTTTTACAGGTGAAATTTAAGAAGCATTCAGGGTAAAGAGAATTCTTTTTCAAGATAGTTTGAGAGAAGAGAAAAAAGCATACAGTCACTTGAAGAGTTTATTATAAGACTCATATCAAAACTGAACAAGATACTAAGAGAAATACAATTTTAAATCAATTTCAATTATAATCATAAACATATATATCTGAAATAAAACACTAATAAATGAAGTCTAGCAATCTGTGTGTGTGTGTGCGTGTGTGTGCACATTCACATGTGCATGTCTCATAATCAAACAGAATTTATCCCAGAGTTGTGGATTGGATGAATATCAGAAAAATTGTCTATATAATTTACTACTTTAATAGAGTGAAGAAAAACTATACAATTTTTCAATAGATGTATAAAAGCCTCTCAGTAAAACTCAACAGTTATTTATGATTAAGTTCCTTGTATATTAAATGAGCCAATTATCAATTTACGGCTTCCCAGCTTCAAACGTAGCCTTTATATCAGCTCTGCCAGCTCTGCTGGAGTGGATGGGGCCAGCCCTAGAAGCATTTTGTCCTTTGTAGTGAGTACCGTGCTTAGCCTTGCCACAAGAGGGCAGTGGAGAGACAATCAGGAGGAAAGGGGCTTCACTTCCGATTCCAATGCAGGTTTTGCATTTCTATGGTCCTGCTAGGTCTGGTTTGTGGTGTAAGTGGGTGAGGACATCTGGTGGTTCTTTGTTTTTTTAAATAATGAAAGCATTGTAAGTATAATCCGTAACAATGTAGTATTACCCCAGAAAGGCAAGGGAACTCAACTATTGAATTAACATAATTAATATAGTTACAGATGTTAAACATTATATTAAATGCCCCATAGAGTTTTGCTAACATTTTTCTGCTCCTTCCCCTTCTATATTGTAAGTTTAAGCTGCTCAGAACTGCCTTTACTTTTTCCTGATGTTACTAATAAAATCCCACAGTTTGACCATGAAGACAACATACCCTTCTGACTGCTGGTGACAAACATCTCATCAAGAAACAGAAAAATGAGTTCTGCTTCATAAAATGATAAAATGCCCTGCAGAGGGGACTTAAGTTTACAAGACTTCAAAAACGGGGTTGCAAAACGCTCTGAATGTCATCCTCAGTCTCTAAGTGAAGTCCACAATTATGAAAGGCAGTTGACCTGCTTAGCAGCTCAAACCAGGTGCCTGACTGAATTTAAAGCACAGCTCTGCTAATACTACATAGTCTTCAAGCAATTGCCTTAACCTCTCCCCACCTGAATTTTCTCACCTACAAAAGACAGTGATCACACTACTCTCCACATACTATTGATATAGTGACAATGTGAATTAATATTTTCTGGGGTTTAGAACATGCCTGGCTGAGTGTAAGTGCTATAGATATGTTCACTGAATAACTAAGACTGGTTGTCTTACCTTACAGTGTAGACGTATGTAGACTGGGATCTCAGTGTACTGTCAATGGCAGCATTGTTATACTAAGGGTGGGCTCCCCTGCCTTTTCTCCAGCTCCAAAAACACATTCCCATGAAGTTAACCTCACATCCTTTCATGTGCACCGGTTACAGTGCTGGAATAGTTTCTTTAGGCTTACCCTATAACCCATCTTTATTGACTCCCAATTTTTTTAGTTTCAGGACTTTTTTGGAAATTGATTTGTTACGAAGGAATCTCCACTGTTCCTAATTCAAACGTGATTTTTGCTTCCAGCTGGTTTTCATTTGACTGACCATCTGTGCACAGACAGGAGCCCATACCTGTACGTGACCTTGGCAGTACCCTCACTCACAACTTCATGGTCATACCCTGAGAAGATGGTGGGTGAAATGAGCAAGATAGTTAAGCCCTCTATGCTTCTGTTACTTTCCCCCTGCACAGTGAGAATTACACTAGCCATCTCATAGGACAGCTAGTTGTAAAGATTAATTCTGTGAAGATGATTACAAAATGCCCAGCCATCAGTAGACCCTAAATACACGTTACCTTTGTCACTATACACCTAATCATGTTAAAGATCATGCTAAATTTATCATGTTAAATGCATATTTAATCATGTTACATTTATATTTGAATTCTTATGATTGACTATAGTAGGTTTGCATTTCTTTTTTTGCCATCATAATTGAGTGCATATACGTGCCATACATCGGGATAGGCATTTTTCACATAAACAAGGCAAAGGTTTTATCTCATTTAATCATCAATACAAACTTATGAAGCAATTTTTATTTTGCACATTTATAGATGAGGACACCAGGGCCCTGGGATGTGATGTTTGGAGGCAGAGCTGGGATGCAAGACAGGTCTGTCTGAGTCTGCATCCCTATGTTCTTTAAGTTACAGCATTCATTCCCTTAATGTCATTAAATTTAACTTCAGTGATACTGGTATTTCCTTTGATGCTCATTTTTTTGACACTACGATTCCTTTTCAAGCTCACCTCCATATACATAAATAAAAATTGTTTTTAAAACACCATATACTGGGGTGCCAGGTGGCTCAGTGGGTTAAAGCCTCTGCCTTCTGCTCAGGTCATGATCCCCGGACCTTGCGATCAAGCCCCGCATCAGGCTCTCCGCTCAGCGGGGAGCCTGCTTCCTCCTCTCTCTCTGCCTGCCTCTCTGCCTACTTGTGATCTCTGTCAAATAAATAAATAAAATCTTAAAAAAAAAAAAACAAAAACCATGTACTGGGGCGCCTGGGTGTCTTAGTTAAGTGTCTGCCTTTGGCTCAGGTCATGATTCAGGGTCCTGGGATTAGATGGAGCCCCGTGTTAGGCTCCTTGCTCAGCGGGGAGTCTGCTTCTCCCTCTGCCCCTCCCCCCAGCTTGTGTGCGCTCGCTCTCTCTCTCTCTTAAATAAATAAAATCGTTTAAAAAACACACCTTATGGGGCGCCTGGGTGGCTCAGTGGGTTAAAGCCTCTGCCTTCGGCTCAGGTCAGGATCTCAGGGTCCTGGGATCAAGCCCCCCGTCAGGCTCTCTGCTCAGCCGGGAGCCTGCTTCCCCTTCTCTCTCTGCCTGCCTCTCAGCCTACTTGTGATCTCTCTCTGTCAAATAAATAAAATCTTAAAAAAAACAACAACAACAACAAAAAAAAAAACCCCACACACACCTTATGGGGGGCCTGGGGGGCTCGGTCATTAAGCATCTCCCTTTGGCTCAGGTCATGATCCCAGTGTCCTGGTATCTAGCCCCACATCCAGCTCCCTGCTGGGCAGGAAGCCTGCTTCTCCCTCTCCCACTCCCCCTGCTTCTGTTCCCTCTCTGGCTGTGTCTCTCTGTCAAATTAACAAAATCTTTAAAACACATGCGCACGCGCACACTCACCTTATATATTTATTTATTTGCAAATATTTATTTGTATACTTTGAGCCTTTGTCATTAAACTGAGAGCTCCTAAGGGACCCAATGACCCTCTCATTAGAGAGATTACTATGGCAATCACTTAGTGCTTCTGTCTTTCTCTCATTAACCCCTATCCAAGGCTGTGACCACAGCCAACTAAGTGTGAGGTGTGACCCTTAAGCTTATCACGCACATGCTAGAAAAGATTAGGGATTCCAAATCCAGAGGTCCTGCACCTGGGTGCAGGGGTTAGAAGTCCCCGTAGGGTAGCAAGTTCACAGAGGAGTAGAGCGCCAGCACTCACGTGGTCACGGTGTTGAAGCCACAGGCCTTCAGCTTCAGCAAGCGGTCCCTCCAGTACTCCCTGGGCACCCGGAAATAGTGGATGGAGCCCCCAAAAATCAGGAACTTGTGACCTCCTAGGGTGAAGTATGGCTTACTTCCGACTCTGCTTACAGTCTCAAGTCCCACAGATCGGTCCTTCAGCGTGAGGGGGGTCAGGTGAGACCAATTAAACGTGCTGAGAGAGAGAGAGAGAGAGAGAGAGGGAGGACAGACCGCCATAGCCTTAGTGGAAAAGAAGTTCTTGCGGTCCGACAAGCTCTAAGCATCCCGTTGCTGTTATCTTCTCCAAGAAAGGAGAACCCTCCCCTTCCCCCCACTCAGGCAAACACCTACCCGGCTGGGTGTAGCTGGGTGTAGCTTATATGTGCATTTGCATATATAAGACCCTCTTTATCTTTCACTCGGGGAGCAAAACTTGCTAAGATAAGTGGCTGGAAAAAGATGCACAGGATTCTTTTCCAGGAGAGACACCGCCTGAAAAGAGAAAGAAAAAGCAATGACCGGTGGGGGGAAGGTACTGGACTCGTCAAACTGCAAGGATTAAAATGCTGCTTCAGGGGAGCCTGGGTGGCTCAGTGATTTAAAGCCTCTGCCTTTGGCTGGGGTCATGATCCCAGGGTTCTGGGATTGAGCCCCACGCTGGGCTCTTTGCTCAGCAGGGAGCCTGTTTCCTCCTCTCTCTCTGCCTGCCTCTCTGCCTACTAGTGATCTCTTTCTATCAAATAAATAAATAAATAAAATCTTTAAAAAAAATGCTGCTTCAGCATTTTAAGAGGCTCACATCAAGGTAGGTCCTCCAGGCTAGCCTAACGCGCTGAGAGACTGTGGCTTTACCTGGATCCCAGTCCCCTGTGGCTGCCGCACAGCCCACCTCAGTCCCGACAGAAAACTGAGGATAGACTCAGCCCTAGAAGCCCACAGCCAGGAACGGAACAGGACAGGCGTGGGAGCTGGGGAAAGGGGGTCCTGGGAAACGGTGGAGGAGGGATAAGGGCTCAATGAGAGGTGGGAGCGCTCCATCCACCAGGTTCGGAAAGGCGGCCGTGTCCGATCCCTGAAGCATTTTGTCAGCGTCTACACGCTGATCTTCTTCTCTCGGGGATAATGGACAGACTCCCAGCAGAGCTCGGGCGTAGCTAAGCTGTGGGCAGAAGAGCTGGAGGAACGAAAGCTCGAAAGGCGAGTGGATAAGGAGCGGCTCCCGCAGATACGAGGACCCAGGGGCAGTCCCCGTCCAAAGGGGCCCTTGCTCCACGTAATGGCCCCGGGGCCCAGCCAATCAACTCCTGTAGATGACCGGGTGACTAACAGAACTGGGAGAGAGGTCTAGCAGGCCCTCTGCACGGAGGTTACCCAGCAGCCGCGCTGGGCGCGAGGCTCGCGCGGAGCCTGGAACCGCGGGCTCGCTGCCGACTGCGCTGCCGGGGCAAGGTCACCTGAAGCGCGGAGGGGGGCCCATCACGCGCCTCCCGCGCTGCTCCCGCCGCCTCTCCGCAGACCGAGACGCTGAGCACCGGAGCGGGGGAGCCTGCCAAACAGTGCCAGGGAGGTCTCGGGCTCTGCAGGGGCGGGAAAGGCAGAGCACCGCACCCGACGAAGCGTGTCGGAACTGCCTGGGTGCGCAGATGACTTTCAACTGAGACGAGTCATGTGGGAGGGTCTTGAGCTATTGGCCATGACCTTGGTTTTCCTATACTGTTGTGTCACCAGCCAGCTGGGAGGGAAAAGCTGCGATAAGTGGGAGTTAAAAAAGACAACTTGGCCTAAGCGTGTTCCGCGGGCTCAGCAACTGCTGAGTGCCCCTCTGGCTGCAGACAGCGCGTTCAAACCAATGGACGGAGTGGGCACACAGACGAATTGTTCGAAACGATGGGTAAATGCCAAAATAAAGGTTTCACAGGGCGCAACAGAGGTGCAGATGAGGGACACGGGCTACCCTGGAGGAGTATAGTTTAACCAAACCGAGCCTGTAAATTAAGAGAATTACCAGAGCAAAGAAGGAAGTGCTGTTGCTATCAGTGAAACAGTTTGAAAGTATTCACATAGGATATGCGAGAAGTACAGTTTGGAATTCTTTGGTTACAAACTAGCAAGAGATGGGGCTGGAGAGACTAGATCAGGAGGAGGCAGGCCAGGGAGGGCTGTGGAGGCAATGAACTGCTTTAGTTCAGCCTCTTTCCAGAGATGTCAAGCAGAAACTAAGTTAGATAGTAATTTTCTGGGGATGAGGAGCCTGTGAGGTGTTGGCTAGATGGGAAACAGACAAGTCATCCCAATAGACCTGGTGATCCCCGGATAAGGGCTGGAATTGTTCTCATGGTGTTTAATATTAAGCAAGAGGACAGAGTTGATTTAAGAAAATTTGGGGAGGTAAAACTGGTAGCTTTTGATAAGTGATTGGATGAGGCAGGTGGTACAGAGAGAGGAGTCTGGGATGACACTGTGTTTCAGTCTAAGTGACTGGGGGAGATGGTGGTGACATTTATTGAGATGAGAAACACAGCAAGTGACAGAGGTTTGAATACACAGAACAGTGATGAACCCAGCTTGGAATGTGCTGGGTTTGAAGTCCCTGTAATGAAGAGAAGTCTCCTGATTTTTCTCTTTGAAGCCGTTGCTTTTTCTCTCCCATTTGAATGAACAAAGCCTGTGGCATCGGGTTGAAATTAGGACTATAGTTTTCAGAAAATATGATGAGTTTTCTTCTCTCGTCTCATTCATTACAGGTATTTTTTTTTTTTTAGCAACTCTGTAGATTATCCATCTTTTTTCTCATTCTTAGGCTGGAAGCAATGGACTTTTGGGTCTTTATACATGTTACAGAGAAGCATATTTTTCTTCTTTGAATATACCGTTTTATAAATTTGGTTTTAACAGCTACAAACCTTTATTCTTCTTTACCAAGATTTTAAAAACTATTCTAGGGCTGGTGCCTTTCCATATAAAATGTAGGATAAGCTTGTCTCTTTCTACAAAAAGCCATGCTAAAATTTGGATAGGAATTGCAATCGACCTACAGATCCAATTGTGGAGACTTGACATCTTTACAATATTGACTCTTCAAATCCATGAACATGCTATGTGTCTTTATTTCTTTTGGTCTTCTTCCACTTTTTTAAATCAGAATTTTGTGATTTTTTTTTCACACAGATCCTATGCGTGTTTATACCTCAGTGTTGCAATTTCCTTTGCGTGATTTAAAATGTTATTATATTTTTAAGTTTGGTTTCAGTATGTTCAGTCTTAGCATCTAGAAATGCCATTAGGTTTCTTGTATTGATGTTGGATTCTGTGACCGTGGTAAACTCACTGATTAATTCTAGGCAGTTGTTTTAGGAATTAAAAATCCAATTCCTTGGGATCTTCTACAGAGGCAATCATGTCATCTACAAATACAGTTTTATTTCTTTCTGTTATCTAATTGTGGCAGCTAGAATTTCTAGTACTATGTTGAGTAAGAGTGGTAAGAGCTCACATCCTTACTTTGTTCCTAGACTTAGATTAAAAAATGGTCAGTCTTTCACCATTAAGTATGATATTATGTGTGGGGCTTGTGTATATCTTGTTTAACAAGTTGAAGTAGTTTTCTCTATTCCTAATTTGCTGAGAGTTTTTATTATGAATGGTGTTGAATTTTGTCGAATACTTGGATCCTGTTTTCACTTTTTATAGTATTACTATCCTAATTTTCTTCCTAAAACATACTTTTGCCAGATATAGAATTTGCAGGTGTGTAATATTATGTGATACAATGAGAAATATATATTTGGTCTTCATTCCCAGTTCCTGCTACACAGCTCCTAAAATATTTTGAATTTCCAGAGTGAAAGAGAGCAGAAGAGCATTTTTTGTTATTCATAACAAGCCTTTTTCAAGCATGTCTGAATTTATGTTAATGAGGTAGCTTTTGGAAAGCCCCTCAGGATGAGGAGGAACTGGTTTCGAGGGGACTGAACCATGTGATTAGAGCGTTGAAACTTTCAGCATCTGCTCCTCCCTCCCCAACTCTGACCTCTGGGGACAGGAGAGGGGCCAAACGTCAAGTTAATTACCACTGGCCAGTGATTTAATCAATTGTACCCGTATAATGAAGCCTCCATGAAAACCCTAACTGAAGCGGTTCAGAGAGCTTCCACGTTGATGGACATGTGATGAGGTGCTGGGAGGGTGGTAAGTCCAGAGAAGATATGGAAGCTCCATGATCCTTCCTCATATCGGGCTCTATGCATCTCTTCCACCTGGCTCCTTTGAATTGCATCCTTTATAATATTATAATAAATTGGTAAACCTAAGTGTTCCCAAAGTTCTGTGAGCAGTTCTAGCAAATATCAAACATGCAGAGGGAGTTATGAAAAACTGATTTGTAGCCAATCAGAAATACAAGTGACATCCTGCAACTGGCATCAAATGGGGTTAGTAGGAGACAGTCATGTGAGATTGAGCCCTTAACCTGTGGGGTATCTTCCTTGCAGTGGGTAATCATTATTGCTTCAAAAATTATTTCATCCCAACTTTCTTTTTCCTCTTCTTATCAGACTCCAATAATATAAATGTTAGATGTGTTTTATTATTTGTTACTTTCCCACAAGTTCCTGAATTTCTGATGGTGATGATGGTGATGATTTGGCCTATTTGCTCTCTGCTGTTCAGATTGGGAATTCTGTAATTCTCAAGTTCTTGGATCTTTCCCTCTATCCCCTGGTGTGATTATGTCCCTGACTACCCTGGTGTCTTTAGACACCAGAGGAGTGTCTCAGGATTGCAAAGACAGAGAGACTCCCCAGAGTGGCCCCTGCTGTTGCTGGAAGCTCTTCCTAATGTGCCTGCCTTGGTGTCACTGCATGGGGAAAGGGAATCCATATTCTAAATGACAACCTGGTATTTTTTTGCAGTATTAGTACTGAAACCTAAGCCTAAAAGAAATGTGTACACAATCTGTCACACTTTCAGCTTGGAAGAACTGTCCTACACATAGAAATTAAAAAGTACTTACACTAAGATATAAACAAGGATAATAAAAATATTTAAAGCCATAACTGTTAGAATAGGTCATATCATCTAGAATACCTCAAAATTGAAATTCATGTATTTGGTTGTAAAAAGAAAGTATATTTTTAGCTTATTTGGATTGTATTCAGGAGGAAAAGTTAGATGGAAGGAAGAAAATGCTATAATGACCTTAAGAAATACAGATTAAAATAATCTGTAATAGAAAATGTGCCAAATGCTTTTGTATTAGTGGGAAGATATTAGAACACAATAAATATATTGATCTAGGACATAGTTCTCTCACTTGCTTCTAATACCTTCAAGGAAAAAAATTAAATATAATAAAGAATCTTTTTTTGTAGGTAAAAATACATTGCTATGTGAAATATCAAAATCATAGCTAAGAAATTATATTATAGTACATTAGATAAGTTTTATTGATTATGTTGATCATATAACTTATAAGTTATCACTTAATTTTCTAAAAAACTTCAGGGTTCTTACCTGGTTTTCATATTTATATATTTTTTCCAATTTCTGAAACTTTCTTATAAATTAATCCAACACTCACTATTAATTATCCCTACTATAACAAAGTGTATGTATATTATTCAGCTTCTCATATTTACCATTCATTAAATTTAGGCATTTAAATAAGATGAAAATTAGAGCAGTTTCCATAATCCTAAAATCTAGAGAGAGAACTTGATCCAACCAAGGTGTAATATGTAACATTTAAAACATAGAACAGATTTACCTTCTTGCCTTAAACAGCTAGAAAACCAGACCAGACAGAAATATTTAAAACAATGTTTTCCAGACGTGGACAGAAGGCAGCATAGGACTGTGATTCTTGAGATAAGGGATGCCAACAAGATAAGCCCTATGATTGCATGAGCTTAGTGCTTGCATGCAGTTTCCAGGGTATAGCACAGTAAAGGAATCCAAATAAGAGATCCAAATGCAGGGGGACCAAGATAGCTAAATTGTGTCAAGATAGCTACTTTGTAGAACAAAGTGCCCAAAAGAAATCTGCACAGGGAGCTCTGGAGATCTGCAGAGAGGTTCCCATGAATCTTTGTCTGAGTTCTGAACTGGGCATGCATGTGAGAAAACTACCAAGGCCAGGGGGAAAAAATGACTAAAAAGGATTAAGCAGAAAAAAAAATCCTCAGGGCTTGCACATGGTTGGGAATTGTTCACATCTCACCACCCAGAGTGGGAAGATGATCTCTTAATGTGTGGAGAACCCAGTAGAGTCCTAATAATGATTTGGAATATATTCTCTTTCTAACAAGGCTTACAAACAATGCTTCAAATGATCAAATTAATTCCAAGTGACATAGTGACAGCCCATTCTGAAATACATAAAGAATTACAGCAAATCCAGCAAACAACATAAAATTTACAATGCCCAGCATACAATAAAAAATTACAGCTAGGGGCTCCTGGCTGGCTCAGTCAGCTGAGTGGCCAACTCTTGATTTCAGCTCAGGTCATGATCTCAGGGGCCTGGGATAGAGCCCTGCAACAGGCTCTGTGCTCAGTGGGGAGTGGGCTTGAGGATTCTCTCTACCCCTCTCTCTGCTCATTCTCTCTCTCTCTCTCAAATAAATAAATAACTCTTTAAAAAAATTACCAGGGAAAGTATGGTGCATAACCAGGAGAAAAATTAATCAGTAGAAACATATTCACAAGTGAACGAACTAGCAGAAAAGGATGTTAAGATAGTTATTATAGTTACACTCCAGGTGTGTCTGCCCACCCTCCTAGAACAAATGAGCCTGCAAAGGGTAAGGTTTGTCTTCTAGTCTTTTGTGTGTGCCCCCAGCACTTAGTATGGCTCTAGTCACACAGAAGATGTTCTTCAATAAAAGTTTATTGACCAGCATTTTATTTTTTGTTTCTGTTAACTGGAAAATGCCAGACAATAGCTCAAAGCTTTCTGGTGTTCTGCAGTAAGCATTGTATCCTTGCCAGGTATAGACCCCATTTGGGAACTTTCTCAGAAAACAAAATTGAGAGTGTTTGTGACAAATGTCCATTTAATAATGCTATAATTTCACCAAATGTCCTTAAAGAAGAGAGAAACCATGAAAGAGAAAATATAACATCCAGTGAGTCCCTTAGTTCTGTGTAAGACCTCTCAGCATATGAACCCCCAAAGGTAGTCACACTGTAAGACAGTTTCAACACCAGCCCCCTTGTCCCTCACATCTGCCCTTTCTCACTTGCAGTCATGTTGAAACTCAATAACTACACATTTGACTATGACCATCACCTCCTGATTGGATTAGTCTACTTCACAACTTACCCCGCCCCCCCCAATTTATAGCCATTCTTCAAATTCTCCTTCAAATGCATTACCCTCAACATTTCTCCTGATTAAAAATATCTTGTGTATTTTGCTGATCAAGTAAAATTCAAACTTCTTTACCTGGTATGTATGACCCTCTAAATTCAAGCTCAATATGCCTTTCCAATTTTACTGGACTTTCCTACCCATACTCTCCCCCAGACCACCATAAGGTGAAAAAGAAGCAGCCTCCTCAAATACACATTGCAGCTCTCTTTCCACCCTCTTCCCACCCCTGTTCCAGCTGGGATTCACTTTGCCCATTCACTTCAGACATTCTGTGTATTCATAGACTTATGTCTATGAATTCTATGTCCCCCTCTTGAATCCTTTTCAAATCCTTCCGGTCTGAAATGCTTTCTCCCTCTAACATGGATGAATCATGAACTAACATTGTAGCTGAATGTCTTATAATTTTCCTATTAAATTGTAAGCCTTTGAAGGCAGAAAACATGTTCTAAATCTGCCTTTTATCCTTTCCCCTTCTAGAATCTGAGTTCATTAAATGAAGAATTCACTCAAAATAAAACTTAGGGCAGTAAACAGCGAATTTGGGTATCCAAGTGCTCCTATCTGGTAACTAAAAAGATGCTCATTTTTGTGAATGAAATTGTTTAGAAAGAGGTTTCTCATTGTCTTTCCCAAGAACCTGCCAAATACTTAAGTCAATCTAAACGCCAAAAGAAAAGAACAATTGCAAATATTGGATCAACCAATAAAGAGAATTTCCATTGTTTAAATGGTAGAGCAAAGGCTGTGGTTTCCCCTTACCCTCTTGGAAATAACCCCAAATCGACAAGGGAATGAAAGAAAAATGCAAATTTGCATATTCTTTGAAAATAAAAGATATCAAACAAGACAACAGGCCCAAAATGGAGTCACGTAAGTGAAGCCTCATGTCACTAAACTGAGAATTGTACTTTCAGCTCTCCCAGAAATGGAATCTTTTTTTTTTTTTTAAGATTTTATTTATTTGGCAGACAGAGATCACAAGTAGGCAAAGAGGCAGGCAGAGAGAGAGGGGGAAGCAGGCTCCCTGCTAAGCAGAGAGCCCAATAAGGAGCTCGATCCCAGGACCCTGAGATCATGACCTGAGCCGAAGGCAGAGGCTTAACCCACTGAGCCACCCAGGCGCCCCCAGAAATGGAATCTTAAACCAGTCAATCACCTGATCAGCACTAGTGAGATAATCTGCGTAATACTCCCCTGCCATCCTCTAAAGGAAAGTAACTTTGCGTAAAGCAACCCACTCTTATGCCAGTATAATTTCCTTAAACCCCCTCCTTTCAACTTATTAAAAGTCTTTCATTTTGTATGGCTCCTCAGAGTTTCTTTCTCTCTGCAAGACTGGATGCTGCCCAACTCTAAGTTTTGCTCCAATAAACTTAAAAAAATTTTAATATGACTAAATTTATCTTTTAACACCCCATGTCATGGTTCCTGAAGTAGGACATATAAAAATGGCCCACCAACAAATGCACTAGCTGTCTCTACAGAGGCCTGAGCTGACACTACTGAGGGTCACTGATACGATTCCAGCCTGTGAACATGCAAGGCCCTGCATACCTTACCAGAGAGAAGGAGCCCAAGACCCGATCCGGTTTATATCAGCTCTCTGAGCTCACACACAGCTCCTCTCCTTGTCCTGAAGATGACCTTCTGATGTCAGTGGCCAAATCTGCCTAATTTTAGTGTTAAATCTCCACCCCACAGTGAACACACAATATCTTACCTACGTGTTTGTTCAATGCATATGTTCCATCTTACTCATGAATGATCATAACTTTCCCTGCCCTTTCATCAGTATGTGTGTAATCCTAACCCTTGTGGTTATGAAGACCTGGTTCTAACCTCAGCTGGGGAGCTAGATTTAAGCTAGTCTCCTGTCTCCTCATTTGGCTGCCTCTAGCATGAACCCTTTCCTTGCATCCTCTTCTGTGTCTCAGTGATTGGCTTTGCTGCACATCAGACAGATGAACTTGGGTTTGGTTACATAGCTATTGCCTGAAATGCTGTGTGCTAAAATTCCAAAGTTCTGCTTGGCCAGAGATCTGATCAAGAAAGTGTTTTGAGATACAGTCTCCAAAGTCACTGTCACACTGATACTCCCCTCTCTTCATCCCAGATGGACAGTTCTTTAGTGTAGCTCAGGTCTTGCCCTTTTAACGTTGTATTTTTAACCATAGCTTTTACTTTGCAATATAATTTCATATTTTGGATTTTCATCATGATAAAGGCTCCTATAAATTTCCTCAAATTTACCAGTCTGATGATCATTATTTTGCTTTTAACATAAATAAAAAAGCAAATTTTTATGAACGCCACTGAATGCATATTTAAACATTTGTTCATTTTGGTTGTGTTTTGCTTTTTGTAATCCGAAGTAGCTAGGCTCAAGGCAACTGATTATTTTAACTAAAGCAGTTACATGAAAAATGTGGGTAGGAGAGGCCTGTGGAAAAAATACAAATAATTAAACATTGGTTGCTCTAGTAAGATAATTTTCAAAAAGTGGCCCAAAAGTGCCATGGAGGAGAAGTTCACTGAGTAGTCATTATTTGTGAGATGACTCTGGACAGCATTCTTCTAAGTGAAGTACCTTACTGTCTCTGGCATAAGTCATGCCCTGACTCTGTGAATTTTATTCTGTGTGCTTTGGTAGACAACCAACTGATTTCTTCAGCCCCAAAAGAGGAGGGCTGGTAACCAACAACAATCTCAACCTTCTGTCAAATCTTAAAATTTTTAGAGAATAAATTCTTTGATCTAAATGCTGTGGGTGGAAAATCAAGTCTATTTAAGCCATTAACAAACTTGAACAACTATTTTTTTTTTTAAGATTTTATTTATTTGACAGAGAGAGACACAGCGAGAGAGGGACCAGAAGCAGGGGGAGCAGGAGAGGGAGAAGCAGGCTTCCCGCTGAGCGGAGAAAGCCCAATGTGGAACTTGGTCCCAGGACCCGGGATCATGACCTGAGCCAAAGGCAGACGCTTAACAACTGAGCCACCCAGGTGCCCCCCTGAACAACAATTTTTTAAAACTTCAAATTTTACCGCATCAGAGTTTGGATGAAAGTTAGAATTATCATTTTAGTTGTTGCAGAGGCTAGCATTTTGCTGTATCTTAAAATGGCTTTTGAGAAAGAATGACATTGTAACCTGGTAAAGTAATTGTATGATACACATTGACTGTATCTTAATGCCAGAACTTTCCTATTCCTTGCTATTAGTGGTTTGAAGCCTTTTAAGTGAGACCACTAAATATGTTGGTCCTGTCCAACTCAGTTGAAAGAAGGTAGACTTGGAGTATGTCTAGTCATAAAGGTCAACCAGAGAATTGTGAATATGCCAAAATTATTTAGCCTCCAATTTAAATTATATTAGTTTATTAGTATTACTATCATATTATAACTTTAATCAGTTAGATATGATGCCAGCTAAATTCAGGAATATGTTATTTACAGTGCTTGCATTGGCTTAGAATACAGGATTTTAAGATTCCCCAACCTTGTGCTAAAACATTTCAATAAAATCATGCTATCTCTTAAAAAAAAAAAAAGTACCCAATTTCCACTATTAAAAAACAAAATTCAACTGAATAAATTTCAAGATACAATGAACTTTATTCAATGATTCATGATGCAGGCAGCATCCCATCTAGCAGATGGAAAGGAGGTCTGAAGAGCTGAACAGAGCAGGTGACTTTTATACACACAAGGGGGGAGGGGTAAGGAAAGAGCAGATTAACTCATTTTTCTTTTGGGAATGGAAGGGGTTTGTGGAATGAATTAACTCATGAGTGCTGACCAGAAAATTCCAGATTTTTGGTTTAAGATTACCTTCCTGGGAGAGGTTGAAACTGCAATTAAGTATTAAGTTTTGGTTTGGTTACATGAGCTTAGCAACCAAGTGACTCCATTTTTGATCTGTTGTCTCTCTTTCAACACCACAAAGTTCTGCTCTATGAGGGCAGAGACTGTGACTATCCAATTTACTATTGGATCTTAACACCGAAAAAAACTTCCTGGCATGTAACAAACCTTCAACAAGTGCTTATTGACTACATAAATGATTTAGACAACTGCAGGAGGACGGTTGGGTGTTCCAAATATGAAAGAAATGCCAGCCTGAGGTGTGAAGTACAGGCTCAGAAGGAGGGAAGCCTCTGGAGTCTTGGGAATGAGTTTTAGAAACAAGAAGCAAGAGTACAGGACTGGCCATCCTTTGAGATAAAAAGACAAGTCATCGGTCTTTGTGAAACTAGTTAACTATGCTTCCACTAGGAAAAAACATGCATGACTTAATAGGAATACTACTAGAACAGAGTTGTCAAAGTTGTCTTGGTTTTCCAATAGTCTTTCCACTGAAATGAATGTGTACTCTAATTTTACTAGGGAGTGCAAAATTAAGAAAAATATCTATAAAACAAAGAACCATGAGTTCACGTGTCTCCATAATTAATTCTGTGATCTGCAGTTAGTGCATTTTAAAATCAAAACTTAACTCAGTGGGAGCCAGTAGACACCTGCTGCTCTCCCCACAAATGGGACTGGCATCCATATTATCAGGAGTGGGGAGTGTAGCCCCGGAAAACCCATAAAAGAGTTCTGTGGCCAGGGTAGGAACAGGATTCAGGACCAGATGCTGTCACTGAAGAGTTGAGTATATATATTTTTAAGCATGACCTATAAATTGGCTTTTCAGTAATAAAAGAAAGAGGCATCCAAAGTTAAGAAAATGTCTGATGGCTGTCCTCAATGAAGCAGTTTCCTGTTCAGTCACTCTAAGAAAGAATCTTAACCCATGGTAGATTGGAAACTATGCTAGCTAGAGACACATCACTCCAATACAAGGGAAGACCTAAACAATAGACCCTAAAAAGCCTGATAAGTGAAAAAGAGTAGTTTGATTTTCCACCAAGGAGCCTTTCAAGTACAACAGCTGTAGGATTGGGGTCTAGAAAGTTCCCTTTGACTTAAAAAAAAAAAAAAAAGTGAGGGCAGCCTAGATGGCTCAGTCAGTTAAACATCCGACTCTTGCTTTCAGCTCAGATCATGATCTCAGGGGCATGAGACTGAGCCCTGCATTTGGGTCTGACCTCAGTAGGGAGTCTGCTTAAGCCTGGTGGTGGGTATTAAGGAGGGCATTCCATGGAGCACTGGGTGCGGTGCCTAAATGATGAATCTCAGAACACTGAAAAAAATAAAATTAAATTAAGATGTTAAAAAAATTTTTTTAACTAAAAATAGGAAAAAAAAAAAAGATCTCCATCTCTCTCTGCCCCTCCCCCTGCTCATGATTGCTCTCTCTCCCAAATAAATAAATAACCTTTTTAAAAAGTGATATATGATACAGCCAAGAGACAAAATAAATTAGAGGGTGAGGATATATATATATATATATATATATATATAAATAAAACTCATCTCAAGTTTCACTGAGGTAAGGTGGAGCCAGATAAGAGAGACGAGTCAAAGGGATGCTGGAAGTGTGTGGGTGGTAAAATCGAGTGGGAGAGAATAGAAATCCCCTGGGGATTGTGACAAAGAGAGCCCAAACATAAGGTTCCTGGCTTGAAGAAAGGCAGAAAGTAAAGATGGAGGGGACTCCCCCCTTCCCATCCTTTAACTACCCCCCCCCAGTTTAAATTTATCCAGAGAAAACAAGGAAAAGACAAACCAAAGGAGATTCATATCCCTCACTGTTTTCTTCACAGGCCACCTGGGAACCTGCAGAGCAGCCCTGACCATGTGGAAGTCGGACTCCATAGTGAGAATAAACCCAGTATAAGACTCTAGATTGTGTTGCAAGTTTGCTATGGCTGTTTTTTTCTAATTACGAGCAAGTACAGAGATGTTACCAAAGCTCTTTGATGTGACTACTACAAAAAAATAAACCCTAGCAAGCAACCTTATCTGAGAGAAATTTATGTTGACTAGAAAGAGAGAAACAAAGTCCTTTTTGATGCTTTACGTAAGGATACATAAAGAACTGAGTATCTTTAGGTGATAGAGTAGAAGCACATCAACTGGTCAGCACAGAGCTGGGAACTGAAGAAAAGATATTTGCAAAGAGAAGAAAAAGTATATCCCCAGAATGTGAAAACCAGAATTCTGACCTCAGCTCCTCAACTGGCTAAATGTACAACTTCAGAAAATGTATTTAATTCTCTGATGCTCATCCTCGTGGGTAAATTTAGTCCTATTTGCTACTTTGCCACAGTCCATTGTTGTGTTAGGTCCTATACAAGACAATGAGGAAGCAGTAACAAATGAGACCTGGCACAGGTCCTCCACAAGATTACCTTTAACCAGAGGACGCAGATAATGTTTCAAAGAAATCACCTTACTTCCTGAAATTGAGAATTATACATACAGAAATGATCAATTTTTTTATTTGTCTGGAAATATGCGTGTGTATCTCCCAGGTCATACTGTGCTAGACTCAAAGATATGATACAATGTGATAACAATGATATGTTTCCTCCCTTCAGATTGTTTGAGCCTTGATGAGGTGACAGTCATAAAAAAGAGATGTTCAAGTCTCTGGACAATATTAAGCACCACAGTGGAGAGAGCCCTACACAGCTCTGCAATGCCTATGCAGGCACTATGAGGAGAAAGGGATTTGTTCAGGCAGGAAAGGGTTTATTCACTTGAACAGGCTCTTGAAAGGGGAGAAGTTCTCCAGGTTCTCTTTTAGGCCATAACAAAATGTGTAAAAATAGAACGCCAAGAAATTCCAAAGGATTTTCCAGAAGTAGAGAAATACAGGTCCTTTGAATTCCTAAAGCAGAACCTAAAGGTGATGGGCTTGGCAGCTGAGGTTACAGAACCAGTGTTCAGACTACACTAGGAGTTTAGACTTGGCACTTTAAGGAAAGAGGAGTCAGTTAAGGTTTGGAACAGAGAGACATGTGCTCAAATTCATATTTCAGCAAGCACTTCTGGGTGGTAGCAGAAGGAATGCAATTGTAGGGGTCAGTAGAGTTTACACTATAAAACCATTAAAATGCAGAGATCAAATTAATGACATGGAAACCAGGTCACAATACTGTTTAATTTAAAAAGCAAGTTACAGAATATTATGCACAGTACAGTCCCATTCATATATGAGTTGCTTGCTAAAAAGATCATCGTAACAGTAACAGCTTCTATGTTTTGAGAGCTCACTGTGCTTCAAGCATTGTGCTCAATAATAGACAAAATATGCTGTTATCTCACTTTTGCCTCATAGTAACCAACTGATATCAGTGCAAATATGATCTGCATTTTCTATCTGCAGAATGCAGGCTTTGTCTGAACAACTTGCCCAAAGTCAGAGAGCCCAGAACTGGATCTACAAAGTACTGAGTGCACCTGTTCAACTCCTCCACCTGTACCAACCTGAAATCATAGAAAAGGGGCATTTTAACAGACTAAATCTACAGAAGTTATGGGAAATATATTAATATTTCTGCAGTGATACATCTGAACATTCATATTAAGAGGGATAAATAAAGACAATCAAAAAGTGTCAGGTCAATTCCAAACAGGTTTTATTAATTAATTTTGTTAAATTAATTCACATTGCATCAAGATGTGCTGCCAAATGACTTGGGGGGAAAATGCAAGGTTTCACAAAATTTTGTAAATGCCAGGATAAGGGATTATAAAGTTGAAAATTTTAACATTATTATTGCAATGTACATAGAGTTCTATATTCAAGTTAGCTAAGTGGACATATCTGCAATCTTCCTCCCTTGTGCCAAACGGTGGAAATGATCAAAAAGACAGACTTAAATTTTCAAATAAGCAAATATAACTAAACTTGAAAGCAAGGGATTTCAGAAAACTGGAATACCTTAAAAACAGAAAGCAAATAGGATTATGCAAGAGAGGATAGCCACTTAGAATGGCGATGATGAGGACCTGTCCCCACAAAAGAAAGGGAAAACTTATGGGAGCCCCAAGCTTAGAGTGGTGAGATCCCGGGAGTTACAGGAGGCCAACAGACAGACTGTAGACAGAGTGTTTTGATCCAACTGCAGATTGTGCTGGCTCTGGTAGCAGCTTTGGCCCTTAGGCCCACGAGTGGAAGTGGCTTCCCTATTTCCTGCTGGTGCAAGTCCCGAAGTGCTTCATTATCCCTCACTGGATTTCTTTAAATTCACCCCTAACAAAGCTCACCTCAGTCATACCCCTTCTGAATGTACCCTTCTTGAAACCTAACTGGTAGAGTAATTGATAGCAGAAGTGGCCTCAGATAATAAACCCTTAAAATGAGGTTACAGAGACCCGTAGATAACCTTCTTGGTGGAGGGAAATGAGATGTCTTTGGTGTTGGTTGGTGGCATGATTACTCAAATTGTCACTATGACAGGCATGGGGTAGAGTGCAGATGGAAGGCGGGCACTAGGAGATCAAGGGGCTGGGCACTGCTTCCCATGGCAACAAAGACTGTAAAGTACACAGGATGTATGCACAGCCCAAGAAAAGTGGAGAAAAGACAGCTTAAAAGCTCTGAATTTCCAATTCAGGAAAGGGAAGAAAATAAGAAAGACTTTGATGGAGTTTGGCACAGTATGAGTGGACTCAGTCATGGCACCAGCAGACACAAATGGAGCTGAGAACGAATCCTTCCAACCTTCCCTTAAATCAGCCATCCCCCATCCCACCATGGCCCACTAGCAGAGTACAAGGCCTGGTCCAGGAGAAAGTGGTCTATAGATTTAAGAATGTCGGGAGTTTATCAGTTGGTATCAACAGGAGTCTGGGGATCATGTATGGAATTTGGTTTTAAGGGTATTAAGCCAGGTGAAGAGGGACAAAAATATAAAATTAGAACAGACAGAATTCACTGAAAGGATTTGACCTCAGGAAAAAATATTTAAAGAGATAGATGCAAATGATAATGGGTAGAGTAACACTCAATAAATGACAAAATAGCATTTAAAGCAAACAGATTTAATAATGTTAAGGAATGATAGTACTTAAGTGAGGAAAATGGAATCTGCATAGAAAACCTAGCAATCCTGATCACATATAAATTTAACAATGTAACCTCAAAATACATAAAGTAGAAAATAACATAATTACAAAGAGAAATTGACAAATTCAACGTTAAATAGGGGACTTTATCATACATACATACTGAATATACGTATTTATGTATCATACATACATACTGAAAACCCTTAGCTCAATCAGACAAAACCCTTAGCTCAATCAGACAAAAATTAATTCATTGAATAATGTTTTTAATAAGCTTAAGCCAAGGGGTATATAGAGTCTCTTATAGGTACAACAAACACATACAAATTTTTCCACATTTGACTATATATTAGGTTCCAACAAGGTGTCAGAAAATTTTGAGTAATTGACATTTTATGAAAAGTATTTTCTGTACATAAACACCAAATTGGGGGCGCCTGGGTGTCTCAGTGGGTTAAGCCTTTGCTTTGGCTCAGGTCTCGATCCCAGGATTCTGGGATTGAGCCCCGAATCGGGCTCTCTGCTCAGCAGGGAGCCTGCGTCCCTTCCCCTCTCTCTGCCTGCCTCTCTGCCTACTTGCGATCTCTGTCTGTCAAATAAAATCTTTAAAAAACAAAAACAAAAGCAAACAAACAAACAAAAACATTAAAAAAATAAATAAACACCAAATTGGAAATCAGGATCAAAAAGATTTAAAAAAAAAAAAAAAACCAGACTACCAACTCAGGAAATAACAGATGTTGGTGAGAATGTGGAGAAAGGGGCTTACACTGTTGGTGGGAATACAGACTGGTGCAGCCACTCTGGAAAACAGTATGGAGGGTCCCCAAAAGTTAAAAATGGAGCTACCCTACAACCCAGCAAAAGTAGTCCTAGGTGTTTATCCACAGGATACAAAAATCCTGATTTGAAAGGGTATGTGCACCCATATGTTTATAGCAGTGCTATCAACGAAAGCCAAATTATGAAAAGATCCCACATGTCCATCAACAGATGAATGAATAAAGAAGATGTATATATACAATGGAATATTATTAGCCATCAAAAAGAATGAAATCTTGCCATCTGCAAACAGCATGGAACTACAGTGTATAATGCTCAGTGAAATAAGTCAGTCAGAGAAAGACAAATACCATATGATTTCACTCATATGTGGAATTTAAGAAATAAAACAGGTGAACATAGGGGAAAGGAAGGAAAAATATAATAAGATAGAAAACAGAGAGGGAGGCAAACCATAAGAGACTCTTAGCTATAGAGAACAAACTGAGGGTTGCTGGAGGGGAGGTGGATGGGGGTATGGGCTAAGTCATGATGGCAATAAGGAGGCCACTCATTGCATTGAGCACTGGGTATTTCTTTTAATTTATTTTTTAAAATTATTTTTATTAACATATAATGTATTATTTGCCCCAGGGATAGAGGTTTGTGAATCATCAGGCTCACACAATTCATAGCACTCACCATAGCACATACTCTTCCCAATATCCATCACCCAGTGACCCTTTCCCTACTCCCCCACCTCCCAACAACCCTCAGTTTGTTTTGTGAGATTAAGAGTCTCTTATGGTTTATCCCCCTCCCGATCCCATCTTGTTTCATTTTATTTCTTTTAATTTAAATTTGATTAGCCAACATATGGTACATCGTTAGTGTCAGATGTAATGTTCAATGATTCATCAGTTGCATATAACACCCAGTGCTCATCACATCATGGAGCACTGGGTATTATATGTAAATAATGAATCACTAAATTCTTCTGAAACCAATACTATGCTAGATGTTGACAAACTTGAATTTAAATAAAAACTTGAAATAAACAAAGAAACAAACAAATAAAATACCAGAGCAGTGTAGGCCTCAGGTTATTTGAACAGTTCAACCCAAAACATGGACGTCAGACCAAATCATACAGTTTATATCAACAATATAAATGACAAAATTAAAAAAGAAGAATTGAAGAGATCCCTAGTGCCCTGTTTTCTCAGTTTGGCCATATGGTGCAGTATTATTTGGTACCTGCAACTCATGACATTGCTTTTGTTGAACTTGAAAATGATGGAAAGGCTGGAACTGCTAGGGATGCTTTACAGGAATTTAAAATCACACCATCCCATGCCATGAAGATCACCTATGCCAAGATACAGCCTATGGGATAGTTGTCTTTAAAGGGCTTGGTGTCATTTTTAATGCTTGTTTTGATAACATTTGGTCAGGCCATTTTAATAGTTGGAGGGGAAAGAAAGAAATTTTTATGAATTACTAAAGAAAAAACACCTAGTCTTTGCTAGCCTTACAATAAACTTTTATTTGTATTCCAAAAAATATTTAAGAACCATGCATTTGGAAATGAAAATCATACAGTAAAATAATCCATGGATTAAAAAAGAAATTAGAATACATATTTTTAAATATTTAGAACTGAATGAAATTGGGTGTGCTACACATCAACATTTGGAGCTTTATGGAGCCAGACCACACATAGGAAGTGAATATTCCCTGCTTTTCTCTGCATTCTGGGAGGACAGAGGTCCTGCACTTTTCCACTGCTGCCTGTGCATGAGTGAGGGCAGGCATTGATCCCAAGCACTCCTGATAAATGCCCAACACACTGCCGGTGTCTGTCTCAGAGGCAGCAAGACTACAGGCCCAAGCAAGGTTACAGGAGATGTTTACAAAAATAGATGAACTGTATGTCATACAAGTCATTCCAGATAATAGAAAAAGAAATCTACTAAGTCCATTTTATGCAATAAACCAGCTAAACAAGGGGAATGTAGGAAAAGAAAGAAAATCATAATAAATGATATAGTGAAATAATAATGAATAATAATACAATAATAATAATAAAATGAGATAATATTAAGTGACGAATAAAAATAGATGTAAAAATTCTAAGTACATATAGGAAACCCAAGCCAAAACAATAATAATTAGGTTGGGTTTATCTGAGCAAAGTAACTGCTCATTTCCAACATGGGGGAAAAAAAATCTGTGTAATTTACCACATTAAGAGATCAAAAAAAAAATGCCATTTAATCATCTCAATGGATGCAGAAAAGCACTCAACACACATATAAAATTAAAAATAATAGTTTCAGAAAACTAGGAGTGGAATTTTTTTTTTTAAGATTTTGTTTATTTGACAGAGAGAGATCACAGCAGTCAGAGAGGCAGACAGAGAGAGGAAGGGAAGCAGGCTCCCTGCCGAGCAGAGACCCCGATGTGGGGCCCGATCCCAGGACCCTGGGACCATGACCCGAGCCGAAGGCAGAGGCCTTAACCCACTGAGTGACCCAGGTGCCCCTAGGAGTGGAAATTTTTATATAAAAGGTACTGCATCAGTACAGAAAGCTTTTATTCAACTATCTTACAATAGTATTGTAATTCTGTATGAGAATGAATCTAGGGTCAGTTATTTCAGGGATACACTCATCTCACCTTTTCTCATCTTTCCTGCTGCCCTTTGAGACCCAAACTGCCCAGATGCCGGCCAGCTAGTGGCCAGTACTGTGATGGCTTTAGGCATCGAATGCAGACTCAGACACATCAGTGTTGACATCTATTTGTATATCTCTTCTTATTTCTATTTGTTTAAGATTTTATTCATTTATTTGACAGAGAAAGAGCAGGGGGAGTGGCAGGCAGAAGGAGAGGGAGAAGCAGGCTGAGCAGGGAGTCCGATGTGAGGCTCGATCCCAGAATCCTGGGATCATGACCTGAGCTGAAGGCAGATGCTCAACCGACTGAGCCAGCCAGGTACCCCTATTTGTTTATCTCTTTTAAAAGTGATGACGTTTTCCAGCAGACTTCCCTTATGTCTCATGATTCATTATAGGAGCATAGGCCCACCTCCAAACCAATCACTGATAAACACAACAGGATTACCAGGCTTTGATCATTAGAATTGAGCTGTACCAGCAATTAGGGTTATCCTTACCAAGGTGTAGATCCCACAGCAAAGCTTAAGTTTTGTATACCAAGAAGAATGGATATTCAGAAATGTTGTACAAAGGAATCCCAAACACATACTATTACCACCACAGGATACATATGCACAAGAAGCATTATTGGGGACAAACATACAAGCAATGAAGTAGTAGAATATATACATTTCTCCCTCCCCTCAGCTCCAATCATCCCAGTGCTTAAGCCAAGTGGCCGCTGTGCATCATGGCCCCAACCTATAATGTCCTCCATATTTATAGGTCAGGGGGAAGGAAACATCTACATGTTTACATGATAATGGAGGTTCTCTGCTTGAAGAAGTGATCTTAGAAAGAAAAACCTCTGGCTGATATCAGCTCGTATCAGTTTTCTGTTGAACTAACTCAGACCTGTTAAGCCAGAATTCTGCTAAGCTAATGACACATTAGGAGAACAGGAAACTCCTGGGCCATTCAGATTTATCACCTATAAATCCACTGCCACGTCGTTGAGGGCTCATTAAATATAGTTACTATCTCTATCTCTACCATTTCTCATTGACAGTAGTTTCCACAAGTCTAAGAATGAGACGTCAGGGGCACCTGGGTGGCTCAAGGTGTTAAACCTTATAGACAAGGCCCTGATCCAGTAATATAATAAGCAAGGGTAACTTGGGGTGAGGAGAAGAACTGTATGTGCAGGTGAAACTGGTCATTGGGGCCAAGTGTAGTTCATAATAAGATGTTTCAATTTCATATCACAATGGAACTTTTTGGAATTTTTTTTAACCAGATGGAAATTTAGTTATAAGGAGGAGGAGGCAAGATGGTGGAAGAGTAGGGGACCTCATTTCATCTGGTCCCTTGAATTTAGCTGGATAACTATCAAACCATTCTGAACACCCATGAAATCAGCCTGAGATGTAAGAACAAAATATCTGGAACTCTACAAGTAGAAAAGCAACCGCTTTTTTGCTAGGTAGGAAGTGCAAAGAAGTGAATCTGAGGGGAGGTATCAGAAGATGGGGGATGGGGGGAGATCCTCCATAAGCTGGCTACCAGAAAGTGATGTAACCCCGGAGGACAAAATCAGTACTCTTAGAAATCTGCCTCAGTGAGAGCCATCGCTGTCTGAAGGAGGCTCAGGAGATGAAATGGGCAGAATTCTAGGTGAGTCAGCATGGTCTCAGGACCTCAGGAGTCAGAACTAACAGGGATGCCTGAGCTGGTAGAATGCTAAAGCAGTGGAGTGGGGAAACTGGTTACCACCAGCAAGTCCAGGAAGGGGCTCTCAGCTCAGGTTGTCAGAAACTTCAAGCCGGCCAGATCAGGTGACTGCTCTCTGCCTGGGCATCCAGCAGTGGACTGGAATTCAGGGACCATCCACCATCCCCTGGGAGCAGCAGAATGGGTATGCACATGATTCTGTGACTGCTCTCAGCCCCAGGGCCTTACAAAGGACAGTAACTTGGGACCCTCAGACTCCTGCGAGAGGATTGCTATGGGCATGCACTGGCAGGAGTCTGTGGAGTTTGGAACACACAAACTGTCCCAGCAGGGTTACTGAACAATCTTTCAGCTCTGGGGCTGGAGATCAGGGCATGGGCATTTTTATTTTGATCCTCTACAGAAGCACAGAAAGACTTCAGGGAACAAAAGCCATAGAAAGAGCCAGCTTATATTGAGCCCAGCCTCCTGGCAAGGGGTGGTACAACGCCACCCAGGCAAAGACACCTGAGATGCAGCACAAGACTGTAAAACTTCTGTGCTAGGGTGAAGTAGTATATAGAACTCAAGGACTTTTCTCTTGATTCATTTATCTTTCAGGCTAAAATTTTCTATTTCTTTTTTTTTTTCTTTTTTTCCCTTTACAACTAGTTTATTTTTTTCAACTCTGTTTTCAAGTCGCTTTTTAACTTTTATTTTTTACATTTTCATTTGATAGATATATGCTTCATTTATGGCCTTTTTTCATTCTATTCAATTTTATTTTTGTATGTATGTAAGTTTTGCTCTCTTTGCAATTTTGGGATTTAGTGTCTTTTAACAAACAGACCAAAATTCACTCAGGCACAAGTGGATCATCCTGTTTTGTCCACCCTGTGACACCCTGTAATGTCACCCTGTGACATTATATTCTCTCTTTACCCCCCACCCCGTTTTTTTTTTTTTTTCCGTTTTGTTTTGTTTTGTTTTGTTTTTGGCTTTTCTGTTTTGGTTCCTGATCTCTTCAGATTTGTGTAGTGTGTATTTTTCTTGGGTCATAGTCGATATTTTTGATTCTGCTCACTCACGCACCCATTTTTCTCTTAGAAAAATCATTACAAGGAAGAATTCACAACAAAAGAAAGAACCAGAGGTAATGTTCTCTGCCACAGATCTAATCAACATGGTTATAAGTAACATGTCAGAGATGGAATTCAAGATAACAATTATAAAGTTAATAGCTGGGCTTTAAAAAAAAACATAAAAGAAACTAGAGAATCTAATCAGGCCAAAATGAAAAATCTATAACTGAGATGCTGTCTAAATTGGATGCTCTAAGAGCTAGGGTGAGAAGCAGAAGAGAGAGTAAGTGATCTAGAAGACAGGTTGATGGAAAGGAGGTTGACAAAAAGAGAGAAGAACAACTAATAACTCACGAAGAGAGCTTCGAGGTATCAATGGTGCCATGAAATGTACCAGTGTCAGAATTATTGGGATGTCTGAGGGTAAAGCAATAGAGAGAGGGCCAGAAGGGTTATTTGAGCAAATCATAGCTGAGAACATCCCTGATCTGGGGAAGGAAACAAGCATTTATGTCCAAGAGGTAGAGATGACCCCTCCCAAAATAAATATAGAGCAACATCCTGACATTTAATAGTGAAACTTGCAAATTTCAGAGAAAAAGAGAATCCTGAGAGCACCTCAAGACAAGAGGCTAACCTACAGAGGAACATCTGCTATTAGAACATCAGACTAACATCAGACCTATCCACAGAAACCTGGCAGGCCAGAAAGGACTGGAATGATATATTCAGGGTACTAAATGAGAAGAATATACAGCCAAGAATACTTTATCCAGCAAGGCTGTCATTCAGAATGGAAGGAGAGATAAAGAGCTTCCAGGACAGACAAAAATTGAAAGAATATGTGACCACCAAACCAGCCCTGCAAAAAATATAAGGGAGATCCTGTAAGCAAAGAGAGAGCCCAAGAGTAACATAGACCAGAAAGAAACAGAGACAATCTACAGAAACAGGGACTTAACAAGCAACACAATCACACTAAACTCATATCTTTCAATAGTTACTTGGAATATAAATGGGCTAAATGCTCCAATCAAAAGAAACAGGGTATCAGATTAGATTAAAAAAAAAAAAAAAAGCAAGCCCCATGCACATGCTGTCTAGAAGAGACTAATTTTAGACCTAATGACACCTCCAGACTGAAGGTGATGGAGTGGAGAACCATTTACCATGTTAATGGACCTCAAAAGAAAGCTGGGATGACAATCCTAATATCAGACAAACTAGATTTTAAACAAAAACTGTAATAAGAATGAAGAGGGACACTATATCATACTTAAAGGGTCTATCCAATAAGAAAATCTAACTATTGTAAATATATATGCCCCCAACACGGGAGCAGCCAATTATATAAACCAATTAATAACCAAAGTAAAGAAACACATTGATAATAATACATTAATAGTAGGGAACTACTACTCGCTACAATGGACATATAATCTAAGCAACAATCAACAAATAAACAAGGGCTTTGAATGACACACTAGACCAGATGGACTTCACAGATAGATACAGAACATTCCATCCTAAAGCAACAGAACACTAATTCTTCCTGAGTGCACATAGAACTTTCTCCAGGATAGATCACATACTGGGTCACAAATCAGGTATCAACAGATACCAAGAGACTGGGATTATTCCCTGCATATATTTAGACCACAGTGCTTTGAAACTTGAACTCAATCATAAGAAGAAATTTGGAAGGAACTCAAACACTTGAAAGTTAAAGAACATCCTACTAAATGGGTCAACCAGGATATTAAAGAGTTTTAAAATTCATGGAAACTAATGAAAGTGAAAACAGATCCATTCAAAACCTTTGGGATACAGCCTTTGCTGTAAGGAAGTCATTGCAATACAAGCCTCTCTCCAAAAATTAGAAAAATCTCAAATACACAAGCTAACCTTACACTTAAAGGATCTGGGAAAAGAACAGCAAATAAAGCCTAAACCAAGCAGGAGAAGAGAAATAATAAAGATTAGAGCAGAAACCCATGAAATGGAAACCAGAAGAATAGTAAAACAGATCAACAAAACTAGAAACTTGTTCTTTGAAAGAATTAATAAGATAGATAAACCTTTAGCCAGACTTGTCAAAAAGAGAAAGGTCTTGAATTAACAAAATCATGAATGAAAGGGGAGAGAGTTCCTGACCAACACCGAGGAAATACAGACAATTTTAAGAACATATTATGAGCAACTATATACCAAGAAATCAGGCAATCTGGAAGAAATGAATGCATCTTATTGTAAAAAATTATTAAAATAAAGAAAAATGTGGCAGTTCCTGACTCCTGTTTCCTGGTAAGATCTAGACTAGCAAGTCTTCCAGCCCAGCCCAAAAATATGCAGATGTAATGACCACGTTAGCTGGCCTGGTGTGGAAGGAAACAGTGGATCAGTGACAGAAAGACAACTATCAGCCTTTAAGGATGGAGTGGTGAGTGGGGCAGAGGAGAACATTTGCCTAGGGATTTCTTTTCCCCTTACTGCTCCAGCTTATTGCTACATTTTTGAAACTCTGGAGTTAAGAAAACAGTGGGACGCTGCTTTTCACGAATTTATTTTAGGAGAAAAGGTTTCAAATGTAGCATTTTATAATAGCAGTTTAATGTGGAGGTCCTTGATGTTCCAGGGTTGCACTGAGTCAGCAGCTGTTTTTCTGATGCAGATTGTTAACCTCCCCGGTGCCATGCATTTGCCAGCCTTCTCTTACTCTGGGACTCATTCAAAGCTTCTGGATGTGAGTTCTGTTAGGGACTAACACGCTTACAACATAGGTCCATTTCTGGGGACTGATTCTATTAGTGAATGTCGTAAGTATAAAGCTCTTAGGACAGTACCTAGCATTTAATGAACACTGTACAAACATTTGCAATTTTTGCTATGTATTTGAATAAATGCCAGAATGAAACTTGCTTTCTTACTGGACCACAAGAATTTTAGAATTACTCTGATAAATGCCATGAATTCTTGAGATTTTGGTTGGAATTACATTAGAGTGTACATTAATTAAACTTTAATAATATTAAGTCTTCCAATGTAAAAACATGGTATATATTTCTATTCCTTAAGGTCTTCTTTTATGTATTTCAATTGAAGTTTATATTTTTCTCTATAATAGTCTTGCACATTATGTTAGGCTTATTTCCAGAAAGTTTATAGTTTTTGTTGCTATCTTGAATGTTAGGTCCATGATCAAAGGAGCGAGACTGATACAAAGTGAAGGTCAAGCAAAGCTTTACTTCGTGCCAAGCATCGAGAATCAAATGGACCGGTTGGGGCCGCCTCTTACAGAGAGGGCGACCACCCCCAGCCTCACAGACTAACTTTTATAGAGCAAAGGCCATGTGGTTGAGCCTGGCCACACACAGGTGACCAATGAGATTGTAACACACAGAGAAAGCTGCACAGTCATGCTAGGTCACACACAGGTGGCCAATTAAATTATAATTCACCCCATAGTGACTATTTGAACTAGCCTATCACCTTGGTCAGAATTGGCGCCCAAAAGGCGGGGCCCACGCTCCTTGGTAGCTAGGGAGACAGTATGCACGCTCCACTGATTGGATGTCTCCACCTGGCCCGACTCATCCCTGCATTTGGACTGTTATCTCCACCTGACCTGACCCACCCTTGTATTTGGGCTCTGTTATCAGGGACTGGTCAACCATATTTTACTGGTTTCCCGGACTTGCTTGGTGGTGGGGGGGCAGGGTCAGTTTAAGTTTTACTGCATAAACAACAAAATCACTGTTTAACCGAGATGAAATCGCTCTGGCTAAGTAGGCCCTTACATGAACAGTATCTTTTTTTTTTTTTTTTATAACATGCTATAATTGGTGCTTGCTGGTGTGTGGGCTCTTGATTAGTTCTTGTATTTCAACCTTGAGTCTAGTAACTTATTAATTTCTAAGAGTTTGTCAATGGATTCTCTCGAGTTTTATATAAAGATGATCAATTACAGTTCTGCATTTTATATTTCAGTGCTTTTTTCTATGTATTATTTTTTTCATTGTTGTCTTGTTGGCTAGGACTGCCAACAGAATGTTGATAAATGGTAATAGTGGAACTCCTATATTTCTCCAGAATTTAATGTGGCTATTTCTCCATAAGATATTTGATATAATATTTGTAGATGATATTGATTGTCAACCTGATGAGAGTTAATTCTGATGACCTGAGGCCCTTTGCCTTCCAACTAAATCAAGTTCTGTTAGCAAGGAAGAAAGGGAAGAGACTATTGAATAGACAATAATTTTGCTGTTGTTATAGCCAAACCAATAATACAAAAAAAAAAAAAGGAAAATAAGATTAAGATGTTAAAAAGTAGACAGAAACCATCAGAATTTGCAGATAAAACATTTAAAGGACAATTGACAAACTTACAAATGAGGAGTTTTAGGAAGGTGACATGGATATCTAGGCAATTTGTGTCTACTAGAAACAATGATTCTCAAACCTAGCTGCAAAACGAAATCATCTAGAAAGCATTTGGAAAACTCTGTGTCCACCAGAATATCTAAAACAAGTTTGGAAAAATAACAAAATTAGAAGACTCAAGTTTCCTGATTTTAAAAACTTAACATAAAGCTACAGTGATCAAGATAGTGCAGTACTGGCCTAAAGATAGACACAAAAGTGAATGGAATAGAACTGACAGTTCAGCAATAAATTCATACATTCATGGTCAATTAATTTTTGGCAAAGGTTCCAAGACAAATTGATGAAAAACAGTCATTTCAATAAATGGTGAGGAGACACATGGATATTCTTGTGCGAAATAATAAAATTGGACTCCCAAAATTAACTCAAAATTTATTAGAGACCTAAATTTAAGAGTTCAAACTACAAAACTCTTAGAAAATATAGACTTAAATTCCTTGTAACCTTTAGTCAGGCAGTAGTTTCTTAGATATAAATGACATTAAGCATGAACAACAAAAGAAAAAATAGATATGTTGGGCTCCATTAAAATTAAAATGTGTGGTACTTCAGATGATACTATCAAGAAAATGAAAGAGCATGTAGGTGGCTCAGTCGGGTGAATGTCTGACTCTTGGTTTCGGCTCAGGTCATGATCTTACAGGTCAAGAGATCAAGTCCTACATTGAAATCCTATGCACTGAGTCTCCTTGGGATTCTTTCCCTCTTCCTCCCACCTCCCTCCCCAGGTGCACAAGTACGCACACTCTCTCTGTCCAAAATTAATAAATAAATCTTTTTTTAAAAAAAGAAGAAAGGGGGCACTTGGGTGGCTCAGTGGGATAAGCCTCTGCCTTCGGCTCAGGTCATGATCCCAGGGTCCTGGGTTTGAGCCCCACATCGGGCTTTCTGCTCATCAGGGAGCCTGCTTCCCCCTATCTCTCTCTGCCTGCATCTCTGCCTACTTGTGATCTTTGTCAGGTAAATAAATAAAATATTTAAAAGAAGAAGAAGAAAAAGGAGGAGGAGGTGGAGGAAGAGGAGGAGGAGAAGAAGAAGAAGAAGAAGGAGAAAGAATAAGAAAAAGAAAATGAAAGAAACCCCCAGAATGAGAGTAAATATTTGTAAATCATATATCTGAAAAAGGACTTGTATCTAAAATATACAAACTCACAATGCATCAATTAAAAAATAAACCAAATTTTTAAAAAGATTAAGGGTATGTCAAAAGATTTGAATAGACATTCCTCCAAAGCATGTAAACAAATGGCCAATAACCATGAAAAATGCTCCACGTTGTCATTCATTATCATCATATCATCATTAGGAAGTACAAATCAAAACTACATTGAAGTACCACTTCACAAACACAGGGGTGACTAAACCAAAATGATAGCTAATGATGTTAGTAAAGACATTAAGACATTGGGACCCTCATATATTCCTGGTGGTACTGTGAAATGGTACAGCTACCTTGGAAAAGAGTTTGGCAGTTCCTCAAGAGGTTAAACATAAAATTACCGTATGACCCAGCAATGCTGCTCCTAGGAGAATACCCAGGAGAAATGAAACTACATGTCCACACAACAACTTACACATGAATGTTCAGAACAGCACTGTTCATAATATCCCAAGAGTGGAAACAACTCAAGGGTCTACCAACTGATGAAAGGATAAACAAAATGTGGTCTATTCATACAACAGAATATTCTTCAACTGAAATAATGAAGGAAATTCTTTTTTAAAAATATTTATTCACTTATTTGAGAGAGAGAGAGCATGACCAAGAATGAGCGCAGGAGGAGGAACAGAGGGAGATGAAGAGAGGATCTCAAACAGCCTCCATGCTGAGCACGAAGCCTGATGCAGCACTCAATCCCAGGACTCTGAGATCATGACCTGAGCTCAAATCAAGAGTAAGGTGCTTAACCGACTGCACCACACAGGTATCCCATGAATGAAATTCTGACACATGCTATGGCATGAAATGAACCTTGAAAACATTACGGTAAGTGAAAGAAGCCAGTCACAAAGACTGCATATTGTAGGATTCTATTTACATGAAATGTCCAGAATAGGCAAATCCATGAAGACAGACAGTAGACTAGTGGTTGCCAGGAGCTGGGAGAGGGAGGAAATGGGGAGTTGGTGCTAATGGGTATGGGGACTATGAAAACATTCTAGAGTCAGATGGTAGTGATGGCTGAATAACTCTGAATATATTAAAAGCCACTAAATTTTAGACTTTAAAAGGATTAATTTTATATTATCTTGTGTTTTCTGTTGTGCTACGTTTCTTCCATAAAACTGTTATTTAAAAAGAGAAAGAGAAAAAAAGAATGAAGTGAGCCTGTCACGTGAAGGATAACAACTAACAGTACTTGCTAATGAAAAAAACCTCAAACTTTCAATGAAAAATTAGCAGTTTGGAAAACTTGTATCCAACACCAGTAGCTTGACAGCATCTCAAATCTCGAAAGACTTTTCCTATGATGATGGTGGTGATGTTAATAACTGTGGATTTTTTTTCAATTATCATATGGTTTCACTCATATGTGGAATATAAGAAACAGCACAGAAGATCAGAAGGGAAGGGAGGGAAAATGGAATGGGAAGTCATCAGAGAGGGAGACAAACCATGTGAGACTCTTAACTATTGGAAACAAACTGAGGGCTGCTGGAGGGGAGACAGGTAGGGGGGATGAGGTAATAGGGTGATGGGCATTAAGGAGAGCACATGATGTGATGAGCACTGAGTGTTATACAAAAGTGATGAATATGAATTATTGAACACTACTTCTGAAACTAATGATGTACTACTATATGTTGGCTAATTGAATTTAAATTAAAAAACAATGACTGGATTTTTTCCTATTGGATGATGAAATATGTCAATATTTTGAAGATTGGAGTAATTCTGTGCCCCAAGGCATGATGTTACCAGATCATGCCTGAGTGAAAGATCCATGCCAAGTCAGAAAATGGATTTTAACGTAACTGAGTTCAAGACGTTTATATGATTTTAGATTCCACATCTCTACTAATCTTTAAGAAACTACTTCTTGTAACATTTTGGTGTAATACCAAAGAATATCCAAAATAATTTCCTGTGAAGGCTGTTAAAATACTTCTCCTTTTTCCAGTTACATATCTGTGTTAAGCTGGATTTTCTTCATATGCTTCAACAAAAACAACATAATGCAGTGGATTGAATCTAGAAGCACATATGAGAATTCAGCTATCATCTATTTAGTCTAAAGACATTTGCCAAAATGTAAAACAATGATATATTTCTCACTGAACTTTTAAAGTATACCTTAAAATTTTTTAATAAAAAATGAGTTTATTGAATTTATTTTTAAGTGAATTAATAATTAAATATTTTTTAAAAAAACTTGATATCTACACTATATTCCATACCTGTCAAATCAAAGCCTTTGGAGGTGGGACCTAAACATTATTTTTATAAACTTCCCCAGATGATTCCAATGTACAGACAAGTTTAGAACTAGTGCCCTAGAGCAGTTCTCAAGTTTTAGTGTTTATCAGCATCACCTGGGGAACTTGGTAAGACTATGAGTTGTAGGCTTCATTCTACTTCAGTAAGCCTGGACCACTATATTTTTTATTAGTTCTCCAGGTGAGCTGATGCACACCAAGAGTGAAGAGCCACTATCATATAGGTCAAGAGCATTAGGCCCCTTTCTTAACTCTATTTGGATCCTGGACCTGTTATTTGACATAATGTCTTCTTTCCAGAAGATGTGGGTTCACTCTTCCTTTTCATGGGTTTCAGTAAGCAAAATATCAAGAGGAAATGCCCTGCTTTTACTGAAAGGACTCTTACTGCAAGTGGTGTAATCAAGCAGAAATGCACCCCCAGCTCCTGCGGGGACTGCTGCCTGTCCTACCTCCCTGAGGAGCCTCCCTTCCAGTCTGTGCTGCACAGTCATGGAGGGTCTGTCACCGAGTCTAGGGGCAAGAGCTACTAAAGTGAACTCAGAGGATGGTGCTCTGATGGTTAGGTGACAAATGAATCTACCACACCTGTCTCCAGAATACAAAGTTCTCTATTGGGTTTGGTTTTGTTGTATCTTCAGAATTTGGATGACTGCCACTCCGGATTTCTCCTGGTTTGTCAAACCCATGAGACCTTTGCTCATCCAAATGTTAGTAAGCCAGGGATGGGAGTCTGTTAGCAGCTAGATTTCAGGCATCAGGGAGGGGCTGGGCCTGGCTGCAGATGGCTGTGACCTTGATGATGTTACGCTGGCATAGCAATGGAGAGCTATCGCCTGAGGGACAGCAAGTTTCAGAGGGTAACAAGCATAAAGACTTTCCGGGCCCCATGTTGATTAACTTTCTCTCCTTCCACGGATTTGTCAAAAACTGAGCAGAGCTTGTATTCCTGCATAAATTTAGGTTGCTGAGAGAAAGAGAGAGAGAAAGGACATCTAGAAACCGGATAAGTGTTTAGCAGGTTATAGAACGGTTTCAGGCGCTCCACTCCCTTCCCAGACAGATTTGTGTTCCTAAGGCTAGAAGTGTAGGAAGCTTATGGACAGAAATATTGCCTACTTACAAAGACATCTGTATTATGTAAGAGAGGACAGACTTCTCTGTCAGTCCTCAACCTCTTCAACCTGCCCCTAGAAGAACAGAGCAGGCACTTAGTCTTCCTGTTGGAGCTTTTTGACAGAATCTAGGTGAAAATATTCAGTGTCACTAAATTTTGCTTGAGTATCTCTGTGTTTAACACTGATGGACCCTAAAGATACAACAATTAAAGAAGGACAAATATTCACACAGCAACTCATTTGGATAGAGAAATTGCATTTAGGCTATTAATTAACCTGGTACTTCACCCAAGGCACTAACTTCTGGCTATCTGGGGGAAAAAATAACATTAAATCACTGTTAAAGCTTCTTCCAGTAAGATAGCATAGACTAGGTAAGAATATTTGACTGGCCTAAGTGTTGTCTATATTACCTGGGATCTTAGGGAATCATGAAGACCAGACACCAGTAATGCACTGTGCCTCTTATAGCAATACACCATATTGTGCTTATTTATAGAGGTAAAGGGATAATATTTGTAAAAATGTCATGTGATTTTTCTTTTCAGTCTATCCCCTATAGGATTTTAACCCCAGTTTACACTAGGAATCCATTAATCTATGAGGATATTAGAATTTCTTTCAAAAGTAGTACAAAAAAGAAAGAATAAGCTGTTTCTGTCATTCAGAACTAGGATTATGCAGAAGAAAAACAGAGTCATAGACTATTATCTTGAAGGAAGATTTCCCAGATTCTGTCATCGTTGCCTTTTACTTATAAAAGTTTAATCCTCAAGGCTCCCAACTTCTAGCTCTTTCCTGTGAGGCAGGGGAAGCACCACTTCTGACTAGGAGAACCTGGTATGCTCTATAGGAGTGTTTCTCTCCTGGAGGGGTTTTTGCCTCTAGAGGAAATCTGGGTAGTATCTGCACACATTTTGGTTGTCATAACTAAGAGGGTTGTGCTACCAGCATGTAGTGCATAGAGACCAGGGATGCTGTTCAACATCCTGCAATATTCATGCAGCCCCTGCCACACAGACTTATCTGGCCCAAAAGAATAACAGTGTTGAGACAGGCTGAGATCCTGCTCTATGACAAAGATACTCAAAGTGTGGTCCTCAGACCAGCAATATTGCCATCACCTAGGAACTCGGTAAAAATGCAAATCCTCAGGCCCCCCACCTAAGAACTACTGAACTAGAAATTCTGGGAAAGGAGACCAGCAATCTGTGTTTTAACAAGCCCTCCAGATGATGCCCGCACTAAGGCTTGTGCTCTATGGAAGTCAGAGGCTATGATACAGGACTGCTGATACTTTCCAGTTCTGGGTTATGGTGAGAGGAGAAACAAGAGATAGAGGAAAGAAGCCCTGTTGCCAGCTTGCTCTTTCCTCCTTGGCAGGTTTGAACTGAGAGATGTGGCGGTGGGATGGAAAGTGAAGGAAGCATCAAGCAGGGAGATCATGCTCTCCAACCTCCTTGGGCTATGGAAGTCCTGGTCCACATGGGTGCTGCTGGTCCCCTGACTTTTGCAGATGCAAAGAGTGGACTCAGGATCTAGATTCTGGGAGGAATGCAGCCTCTTGTACAACTGGCCTGAAATCTGGCTGTGATTCCTTATGGTCTTGGCTTGGAAGTCTCGACAGCCCTTGATTCAATGACAACTCACCTTCATGGTGACCCACTCTTCCAAGCTTCCCAGAAGCCTGTCAGCTAACCCCAGGGCCAGTTTATACCATGCCGAAATTTGCAGCAGCTTTAGGAAGTGAAGCTCCACAGATCTCCCTTTGCCTGTCTAGACAGTTGATGCATCTCCAACACTTAAATGGCTCCCTGTGCTCTTACTATGGCTCAGAAGGTCTGCAGCACCCAGAGGACTGGGAGTACAACATGGACTCAAGAAGAGTAGCACATCAGGTACCGAAAGTGGCATTCAGGTGGTGGGTAAAGAATAATAAGGTGACAAGGAGGCACCAGACCAGGCAGTTGGTGTCATGAGTCTCAAAGAAGCAGGGCTTTCCCCTGACTATAGAAAAGCCAGTGGTATGGTGTGGAATAAGAACTGGAGGGTAAAAGGAAAATACCTTTTTTTAAAAAAAATACATTGAAAACACAGAGTGTATATGAACTGCATTAATGTTTACATTTTATTCGATTTCTTCAAAAGATCACTTTTGCTTCAAATTTACATTTGTGGGGTCAAGTATTCTGAGCATCTCATTTTTTCAGCATTTTATTTGGTGGTCAAACAGCCTTTATTGTAGCAGTATGATAAAGGGTATGCACTAAGTAGGTCTATTTTGTAATGAGCATGAGAAGAAAGGTTAGCTAACCTATGCCAAAAGAGGAACGTACTGGCAAATTAGGAAGAGGATGGCAGGCTCAAAGCAGGGATTGGGTAAGTGGAGAAGCCAGGGTAGTTTCAGCAACTGAGTTATCAGGATGGGTAGGTTACTCACAGCCCCACTGTTGAAGTGACTCATCTCAATCAATTTCATACATTATGTCACAGCACTCAAGATTCAATATCCTGGAAAAAAAAGTCTGATTAGTCTACTGTACATCACATGCCCACCCCTGGCAGGGAAGGACAGTTGCAGGTTGGAAGAAAGGGCAGTGTGATTATCAGTCCCACAAAGTCTATAATGAAGGGAACAACGGTGATTCTCCAAAAGGACCTCTGGATTCTGCTACCAACACAAGGATCAGGAAAGCTGAGCATACAGACACCAATAGGCAGGCACAGAGACTCTGCAACCTTCTCACCTGTGGTGACTGGGCCATGCAGTCCCTCCCTTTGGCAACCTGAGAAATGGTACCAGGAAAAGTACCTAGGAATGACCAAACATGGCAGCACAAAAGAGAGCCGTAGGAAGCATATTTCAGAAAAGGCAAGAAATGAAAAATGTTGGGACCTTGGTTTACAATGAGGGAGGGATCTAGACAGCACAATGGAAACATCTGGAAGAAGGGAGGCCCAGGGAGTTGGGTTAAGGTTGTCAGAGGAGTGAGCTAGTCAGGTCACTTGGAAATGGGAGGTGATGAGTAGAGCTATACCAGGTAAAAGACAAAACCTGGCTATCATGTAAAGGCAGTGAGGAAGTGCTCAGTTATCTCTAGCTCAGCTAGAAAGACCCAGAAGGATTGACTCAGATGCTGCAAATTTACCCTCCTGAATATCATACCTAGACGAGATATGTTTGTGAAGTGGATCTCCAGGCCAGGTTTAAACTCCTCAAACACAATGATCTGTGAAGAGAAAGGAGGTGGGGTGGCCATGAGATTCAAGTTCTGACTCGTTGCAAGACAAAGGCCAAACGAAGTGGACTGGGATGAGGGAGGTGTAGGGGGGACCTTACCTCATTTGATCCAGGACGAAGCCAGGGTCCTGGAAGGTAAAAGGTCTCCTGGGGACCTATATTCCAGTAGCGTCCCAGATTCTTTCCATTGATGAATATTACACCTTTTGTCCAGCCCTGAAAAAGATTGGAATGAAGGATTCAAGACCTGAGTTTTAGATGGAATGACACTCGGGTGAAGACACACACACCCCATAAATACATCTGATCACAGTCAGATGGAGTGGATTACCACACATGGCCTTAAATGGAAGGTTACCTGGAGAGGTCTATGTTATTGCCCCTGGCCTGGGGTTGGCTCAACACCTAGGCCTCAAGAATGAAGGTACTGTTTTCTAACGCATCTGTCCCAAGTCAGGGAAGGGTCCTTCCATCGACCATCAGGTATTTACCAAAACACGATGAGCCCCAAACAAAGTTTGAATTGTAGAATTTTGGGGTGGCTGTACATATGCATTAAAATCTCAACATCTCCACCACAGATTGGATGTGTGTTCTAAGGGGTTGAGGGTCTCAATGCCTTGGATTATGTCTGGGGACGAGTGAACCACACTCACTAAATTCTTCATGTAGTAGATTCTATAGCTGTCTGTACTAGAACACACTTCTTATGTCTCTGTTGCATTTGTTAAGCATCTACTCCTCATCCTTGTCAACACCAGGGAAGGGACAGCCTCCAGAATGCTGTGGAGTGGCTGATGTTCCAGGAAGCCTACATTTCCTTTCACAGGATAGGGCCCATGTACCAAGGAGCTTTTTCTCAAAGATCCTTTTCAGATGGGGGCAAGGGGAATAGGCAGGGGAGAAATATCACTAACCTCCATTTTTATGAAGGTGTCTCTGGGGTCATTACCTATTCTCAGGATACCAAGGAAGAAGGCAGGGCCCCGATGTTTGAATACAGCTGGTTTCCAGATGTTAGGAAGGTCCCTAAGAGGAAATCAAACACCAATGGAAAGGTCATGCCCTTCTTTGTGTGTCAGCTGTGATTTTTGAGATAAGTCTCCTTTGTGCCCAAGCCTGGCATTCCTCTTATAGCACAGGCACATGCCTCTAAGGGGATATGATGCAGAAAAAACAAACAAACAAAAAGATCAGCAGACCGGGAGTTGCATTAAGGAGGTGATGTTCATCACTCTGTCCCAGACAACTATGAAACTTGGGGTCATTTCCTTCAACACTGTGGGTCTCATCTCTCCTATCTGAAAACAAAGGAGGTTAATCTGCATGGTCTCTGAGCTTCTTTCCATCTTTAAATCAGAACCATCTTTGATCAATCACCTTGAGTTGATGGTCTGGCACCCACCTTTGTATAAATTTAGTTTTCATATCCAGGCTATGGATTTTAAAATTTCTTAAAGGAGATTTGTTCAGGTAGATATCCCCAATTAAACCTACAAAAGAGGGAATAAAAGGAACATGAAGAAGGCGAGCAGGCATGTGAACACAGAGATGTAAACAGGTTGTGACCGGGTCTCCCCACTGAAGGAAGATGTTTTCCTGCCTTTATCAAATGGAAGGTTTCTGCAAAATCTTACATAAGTTCTTCCTTCTGTTATACATGTACACTTCTTAGAGCATGCCTCTATATCCAACATACAGCAGAGATACTGCTATCCACTAAATCATACACCTGGCCATGACTGTCCAGCTTACAATAAGAGCAACAGGAATTTGATGCCTCAAGGTCTCAAACTTCTCCACCCTTGGAAGGAAGGAGGCCTACCTTTTCTCTCCTTATTGATGTCCTGCCCATAGGCAAGGCGGCCTTGATTCTCCACCAGGATCCTCAGTCTTGGGTTATCGTTGTAGACCTGTCCAAGATAGATGAGCCACAGCGGGTACCACTCAGAGAACTTTTCTGTAAACCTCTTAAGTCTTCTCTGAAACTCAGATGAGATTGTAAGCAGGGTGACTGACAGAGAGCAGGCCTCAAAAGCCTGCAGACCTCCAGCTCTGGGTCAAGTAAACCCTTAGGCTCTTGCCCTTCCTACTTACTCCACCCTCACCCTCACCCCCATACTAGGCCTTTCAGAAAACAGTCACACGAACATTTCACTAGAGATTATTGAGGCAGGTGACAAACCTAGAGCTTCTGAGCAGCAAATATCCAACATGTTGAAATTCTGCTCACCCAAAGCATATACACTTATACTTTAGAAACACATACAGCTCTCCTGCATCCCTGCAGTATTTTGAAGAACCGTGGAGGAGAAAATAAGCTATCACAAGGTCAGGACACGCTTACAATTAAGCCAGGGCACTGAAGTATTAGTTCATCAACACTAGATTATATACCATTTTCCTGGGAATAGTCAGCTGATCAGTGGAACGATCGAAGATGCCTAAAAAGTTCTCATCCAAAAACACCTGCAAAAGAAAGAGGAGAGCACCATTAGGTCCTCATAAGGAAAGGGATAAAATGGTCCTCAGGGAAGCAAAGAAAAGGCAATTTCTAGGAGAAGGATTAACTCTGTCTCATAGAATATTACAAGTGGACTATGAGTTGACAAAAATACAACATATTCAAAGCAGTACAGTCGTGAGATGTGTGAGGCAAAGTCTGGAGAAGGATGTTCTAATAACAAATCTGAGCCTTGCTGTACTATAGGGCAAGGAGGGAAAGAATAAAATTTTTAAAAGACCTGCAGGGAATGAGGGGAAAAGGAAGGTAGAGAATGAGTCTTGTGATTGAATGGATCTTGTGAAAGAAGTGATGGTCACAGGGAAGATGGGACTCCAGGTGCAGGAGGCATCTGCTTGCCTTGCCTGCCTGGGTTCACTCTCATAATGGATCCAGTCTTCCAGGTTTCCCCCGACCCTTATCTGAAGAGGCTGCTGCCACCACTGTTTCTCATTTTAAGAATGACCTGGACATAAATCCTTTTCTTTTCTGTTATCTATTATACTGCTTCAGGCTCAGATGAAGTCACCCAGAAGAATCTGCCCTAGCCATGCAGGACCACAGAAGGATAAAATCTGCCCCTTAGATTATTTGAGTCAGGTCATAATTTTCAAATGAAGTTTGACTAGGAAACTATAAAAATTAAAATCCACAGATATTAAAAACACAAATATTAATACTATATAAAACACAGAATTTATATTTTAAGCTATTTAGAATCTAATCACAAGGTTTATATACACCATAACCATTTGTTGAACACCTACTGAATGGCTGGAGCTAGGCGTCACCAAGCTTAACACACAACTCTAGCCATTGAGGAACTCAGAGACAGGCACAAATAAATTTTTAGGATACTCCACAATAGCTAACATGGAACTGTAGGAAGAATGCCACGGAAGCACAGGGAAGAAAGTGACAAATCCTGATCCACAGCTAAGTCCAGGCTCTTTGGTGAACATGATGACAGGGGACTGGGAAAATCAATGGAAGACTGTAGACAGGGGAAGAGGCATGCTGAGAATTTTACCTTGGGAAGGAAATTGGTGCCACTGTGAGGGAGGGATTTGGCAAGGAGGAGGGGAAAGGTGAGCTATCTGAAAAAGGAAGATTGGTTATGAGACTCTAGTAGTAGTAGAGGCAAGATACAAAGAAACTTCTAAAGCCATGGTGGCATGGAGTTTGAGAGAAGACCCACTGAGTCATACTGCAGCAAGCATGTGCCAGCTGAGAATAAGGTGTGGAGAGAGGATGAGAGGAACAGCATTTTCAGGTGGGGAGGCTGCAAGTCCATGATTGATGTGAGGAGTACAGGATGAGGGTTATTTAGGAGGGTAATGAATTTGGTTTTGAACATGATAAGTGTGAGGAGCCAGCAGAACACATATCTAAGTGAAGAAAAATGTTCAGCAAACAAGGAATCTGGGTCTGCAGCTCAGGATAAGGAGGGGAGGGTTGGAGTCACCACCAGGAGTGCCTGAAACTTTGGGAGAAGTTGACACAGGTAGCACAGAGAGGGCTCTTTGCAGGAGAATTTCACCAAGAGCTGAGGAAACTCTGCTAGCTCTTAACTTGGAGTGAGATGACGAAGTCTTTACCCTCGGCTCTGCTGTTTTCTAGTCAAATATCCTCTGAAAGTCATTTATCTTCTCTGAGATTTTCGTATTTGTCACAAATATCTTAGACTGGTGTTTTGAGAATTAAATGAGAGCAGCACATTGTAATGTGCTGTGTAAATGTAGGGATTGCTGTGCAGTTAAGTACAGGGACTCCTGACGCTCCTTTGGAGTCTCCTTTAAAAAACTCCATCAACTCCCATAAGGATTCAATGAATATGCTCCCTCTCTGGGAACTAATACAAACCTCAGACCTACGACAACAGTAGCTCGCATATCAAACATTTCACTGAAGAGACAAAGGTTAAGAAACAGTGATGAATTTTTGAAGGTATAAAAGATTTGACTCTCATTTAGATACTCACCTCAGCAACACAACCGGATTTTACTAGCAGAGAAGTGCCACTGTCCCTTACCTGACCTCGGTCTTGAACATGATTCTTTGCGGTAAGGAGGCCACTGGTGGTGATCACAGTCTCATAAAGTATGTATCCATAAGACTGACCATTCCCCTGGTTCACAGATAGCTCCTCCATGCAAATCGGCTTGACAGAGCTGATGGGCTGTGACAGAAACAGGAACAAAAACCAGGCTGAACGTTCAGGCTTGGAGAGACAAATTTCAGAAACCAACACCCAAAGCCCACTTCTCCAATGGAACTGCCCCCAAATAATCTTGAGAACAAATGTATAAAAAAGGAATATATAATGATAATCATGCTTAAGTGTCACATATTAATGTCCTTTTTAAAAACTGAAAGTTTTCCAAACCAACTTTATATTTCTCTACATGTGCTAGCCAGTAATGTATTCTTATTTTTCAGATGGAAAAGCTGAAATCAAGGAAAGGGAATGATCTGTTACCTTGCTCATCAATTTATGATAAAGCCTGGACTAGACTCCTGATTTCAGGAACTCCATGCCAGGTGCACCAGACTCTGACTATCATTGGTCATCTCTTCTTGTTCCTTCATATAGTAAAAGAAATCATCCTAACCCACGGTCTAACTGTGACTATTCATGAATCTGCCTATCTAACACGGACCTAAAGCACTCAATGTCTGTTAACCCCAATGTCTGTTAGACTTCTCCTTCTGAAGATCCCTAAATGATTCCAATGCAGTATCTGCCAAACTATATTTACCACATTTCCCCATCCTACTCTTCTTCCTTTCCAGAGCAACACCAATCATCCGGTCAAAAAGGTAAAAAGTATGTACGATGTCTCTTCCTCTTCCTCAATATCCCCAATATCCTCAATATCTCCTGAATCCACTGATCAATTACGAGTTTATAATCAAACTTCCTTTAGAGTCTGACTCTAAATCTCTGTTTCACTAATCCTTCCTCACCTTCGTTATCCAAGCTCAACTTCAGTAGCTTTTTATTCATTTTCAGTGTTCTAGCATGGTCCTACTCTACTCCATCCCCCATTCAACTACCAAAGGAATCCTTCTGATGCAAAATTGATCATCTGATTCCCATGTCTTAAAATAGCTTCCATAACTTTCAGGGAAATGTTCAAATTTCTTAGCATAAAAACATGACCTGGGGTGCCTGGATGGCTCAGTCAGTTAAGTATCTGCCTTTGGTTCAGGTCATGGTCCCAAGGTCCTGGGATGGAGCCCTCCCCTGGGATCCCAGCTCAGCAGGAAGCCTGCTTCTCCCTCTGCCCCTCCCCCCCAACTCATGCTTGCCCTCCTCCCTTCTCTCTCTCTCTCTTTCTCTCAAATAAATAAGTAAAATCTCTAAACACACACACACAGAGACACATAGACACACACACACACACACACACACACACACACACACACACACACACACACGGCCTTTCAGACTGCCTTGGAGAAATACATGATCCTAGTCTGTGGAGCCACACAGCCTGAAACATTCTGGAGGACAAAGAAGATATCAAAAGCTACCAGACTCATGTTAAGAGGACAACAGGGCACAGGGCCAACTTAAAGGTGATGGGACAATTTGAATATCAAAAGGAATGACTGCAACAGGATCAAAACATGTTAAATGTGTGTGTGTGTGTGTGTTTTAAGTGTGAGTTTTCAGAAGGATCTTGGGGAGATGGTGTCAGAAAGATTCTGACCTCACCTCCTCCCACAGACATATCAAGGCTATAACTGCACATTGTGCACTTCACTCTGAAAATGATATGAAGACTGGCAAAACTGACGTTCCACAGCTAGAGACATAAAACGAAGGCCACACTGAGAGAGGTGGAAGGGGCAAGAGGCAAAGGAATCAAATCCCTGGCATAGCAACTCACAAGCAGGAAGAGGATTCCAGGCATGGAGGTCATCCCTGAGGAGTGAGGGGATCAAGCCCTGTATCAGACACCCTTGGTCCTAGAGACATGTACCAAGAAGAAGTCTGGCTTTGAAAATCAGCAGGACCTAATTTCAGGAAAATCAAAGGTCTATAGGAAACCAAGTGTCTACCCATGTAGAGCCAGAATGTTGGTATCAGTTGGTCCAAGACCCAGCACAGAGGCAGCAGTTTGAAAAGCACCTGGGTTATACATAAAGATTTACTGTCTGATATTAGAACCTATGCCTGAGGGATAAGGATCTGTAAAAGTTTCTCCTAGAATGGAAGTGCAGGTAGAAGCCATTTTTCTTGCCCTCCTATAGCCTAGATAGTCCTACTCTTGTGGAGCCATTTCTAACATTATCCATCGACCTTGCTAGCACAGCTTGACCCACCCTGGCATTCTTCTACAGAGCAGGTCTAGCAGGAACCCTTCACATTACAGCCAGAGTCCAGAGACCAGAGTCCCCTCAGAGTGACAGTTGCTCCTCCACACCTGCTGGGCAGCCCTGGCCTATACCAGTGCCCCTCCAAAGCAACTCCTTGCCTGGGGAGGAGAGAGCCAGTCTTGCAACTAATCTATGACAAAAGAGTCAAGCATATACAATGGCGAGGAGTCTCTTCAACAAATAGTGTTGAGGAAACCAGACAGCTACATGGAAAAGAATGAAACTGGACCACTCTTACATCATACATGAAAATAAACTCAAATTGTATTGATTAAATACCTAAATGTAAAACATGAAACTATAACACTCCTAAAAGAAAACAAAGGCTGTAAACTCTTGGACATCAGCTTTAGCAATATTTCTCTGGATCTGTCTCCCCAGGCAAGGGAAGCAAAAGGAAAAATAAACAGGATCAAATAAACAATATCAAACTAAAAAGCTTCTATATAGAAAAGGAAACCCTTAACAAAATGAGAAAACAACCTACTGATTGGGAGAAGATATTTGCAAATGATATATCTGATAAGGGGTTAATATCCAAAAATATAAAGAACTTGTGCAATCATTATCAAAACCAAATAATTCAATCTAAAAATGGGTAGAAGATCTAAATGGACATTTTTCACAAAGCAGAAATATAGATGGCCAATACACACATGAAAAGATGTTAAATGTCTTTAATCACCAGGGAAGTGTAAATGAAAACCACCCTGAGGTGTCACCTCACAGTAATCAGAATGGCTAATACCAAAAAGATAAGAAATATTAAGTGTTGGTGAGCATGTGGTGAAAAAGGAACCCTCCTGCACTGTTAGTAGAAATGTGATTTGGTGCAGCTAGTGTGGAAAACAGTATGGAGGTTCCTCAAAAAATTTAAAATAGAAATACCATACGACCCAGTAATTCCACCACTGGGTATTTACCTGAAGGAAATAAAAACACTACTTTGAAAAGATATATGTGCCCCTAAGTTTTCTGTAACATTATTTATAATAGTTAAGATATGGAAGCTACATAAGTGTTCACTGATAGATGAATGACTAAAGAAAATGGGATATATAATATGGTTTCACTTATTTGTGGAGCATAAGAAATAACATGGAGGACATGGGGAGATGGAGAGGAGAAGGGAGTTGAGGGAAATTGGAGGGGGAGACAAACCAGGAGAGACTATGGACTCTGAAAAACGATCTGAGGGTTTTGAAGGGGCGGGGGTGGGAGGTTGGGTGAGCCTGGTGGTGGGTATTATGGAGGGCACATATTGCATGGAGCACTGGGTGTGGTGCATAAACAATGAATTCTGGTACACTGAAAAGAAATTTAAAAAAATAAATTCTGGTACACTGAAAAAGAAATTTTAAAAAATTAAAAATAAAAAAATTAAAGAGAAGATGGGATATATATATAATATATATATATATATACACACACACATATATATATATATAATGTGGGGTGTGTGTGTGTGTATTGGAATATTACTCAGCCATAAAAAGAATAAAATCTTGTCATTCACAACTACATGGAGGGACCTAGAGAGTATTATACTAAAGGAAATAAGTCAGACAGAGAAACAAATATCATGTGATTTCACTCATATATGGAACCTAAAAACAAAGTAAACAAACAAACAGGACAGACTCATAAATACAGAGAACAAATAGGCAATTGTCAGATGGCACGGAGCCAGAGGTGGTGAGGAAAATAGATGAAAGTCATGAAGAGGTATAAAATTCCAAGTATAAAATAAATAACTCATGGGGATAAAAAGTACAGCCTGGAGACTATAGTCAGCAATACTGTAATAACTTTGTATGGTGACAGACACAGCTTACTGTGCTGAGCATTTTGTAATGTATATAATTTTCAAATCAGTATCTTGTATACCTGAAACTTATATAATATTATATGTCAACTATAATTGAAAACAAAATTTTTTAAATCATGAGTTTATAATCAAATAAAGACAACAGCAGCAAAAGAACTCACTGGCCACCTTTAGAGGATATCCAGGAATAAATTCATTATCTGATAAAAGAAAATACTTGAAAATTTGTCCTAACTTTTCTTTATAAACTGTACATTAAGGTGACAAGACAATAGTAAAGGAAAGCTCTTCTACATAGAAGAATTCAAGTGTAAAATAAATGAAGAAGGAATTACAGAATAAGAATGGTACTATTTTGAAAGCCTTAATGAAATACTGGATATAGGTAATAATTGTCAATGACTGCTAAAACCATTAGGTAAAAGGCTGATGGGAAAATGGATAATGGGTAGACTGAGCTAAAGGCTCCTGAACCCACTGATCAATTATGAAAACAGAAATGACCAGCCACTATGTACCTGAGATATAATGCATAAAAAATATAACAGTACCACCTATGAAATATATTTGCAAACAATTAAAAAAAAAACACCCAACTTAAATCTCATCAAGCATCTAGATCAGTTTACTGAAAATGTGGGGAGTATAAAGACAAGTATAAAGACAGGTTCCCAAATATATGGGGACCTAATTAGCAAAACTCAGAATGTAGGCGATTCTGTAGTACAAATAATCCTGCTTCTTTAACAAATAAATATAATAAAAGGGAAAGAAATCTTTAGATTAAAAGCGATCAACAAAATGCAATGTGTGATTAATCTCATTTGGATCCTGATATTAAGAAATCAGTGCTAAAAAAAATCATGAGATAGTTGAGAAAATCTGAACACTGGATATTTTATGATTTTTAGCAGTGGTGAAACACACACACAGCCAGTCTGTGCCAGTTCATTAGTGCCAGCTGTGCACATCTCTACTCAACCCTGTATTTTGTCTCTGTATTCAGTATTGTCATGCCAGAGGCTTGGAATTAGCCATTGTGGGAGTACTTATGCCACAGGAATTGGCAAGCACTACTAATCAGAGTTTTTTCTTCTAGAGAGCCTGTTACTAAATATTTCCCAGGAAATCACTGACTTAAAGGATTATTGTTATTACTATCATCATCATCATCATCATCATCATCATCATCAAGGACAATAATGATTTTGTAGTTGTGTTTTTAAGAGTTCTTATCTTTTCAGATACATATTAAACTATTTATAGCTAAAATTATATGATGTCTGGGATCTGCTTTGAAATAATCTTAGAAAGAGTAGAGGAAGAGAAGGTATGGGTATAAATGAAAGAGTATTAGCCATATATTAATAAATTGAGGCTGCATGTTGAGCACATAGGGGTTCACTATTTTTCTCTGTGCCATTTGTTCATGTCTTCCAAATTCCATAAGAAAACCCTTAAAACAAAACCACAAAGGTCCTCTGACACAAGGTGCCTCGTCCCTCACTATTCCCCAAATATTAATTTTTACTGAGTATTGTGTGAATAACTATACAGGTTTTCCTCTACAGCAGTGGTTTTCAAACTATGTTCCTTTAAACCTTACAAGTAAGTCAGAAGTGGCACATGGGCCATTCTAATATGTGCCACCCTAAAGAAAGGATGACTGACCCTTACGATGCAAGTACAGAGCCTCAGAACCACCCCCCCTGATTAACTAGTCCATGCTTTATGTACTGAACACTTGAAGTTGAGTTTGAAGGAAGAGTCCTTCTATTAAATCAAAAGTTTCAAAAGCATTGCCCTAGATCTAGTCAGTGTGCCTTCATTCTAACCATGTTCAGAAGGTAAGGGATATCTTCTTGGCTATGTTATTGAAAGGAAATTTTCCCAGCATCCTGGAATGTTTACACTGTCTCTTTACATTTAAATTTTCCCCAATATCCTGGAATATTTACACTGTTTCTTTACATTTAAATCTTCTGAATATTCCTGAATTCTTATTCCAGGTTTATTACTCTGCATTGTAAAACCTCTGGAATGGGAGAAGATATTTGCAAATGTCTTATCAGATAAAGGGCTAGTACCCAAAATCTAAAAAGAACTTATCAAATTCAATACCCCAAAAAACCCAAATAATCCAGTCAAGAAATGGACAGACAACATGAACAGACATTTCTCCAGAGAAGACATACAAATGGCTAAGACACATGGAAACATGTTCAATATCTCTTGGCACCAGGGAAATACAAATCAAAACTACAATAAGCTACTACCTCACACCAGTCAGAATGGTTAAAATTAATAAGTCAGGAAACAGATATTGGTGAGAATGTGGAGAAAGGGGGACACTCTTACCCTGTTGGTGGGAATGCAAACTGGGGCAGCCAGTCTGGGGCACATGCACCCTAATATTTATAGCAACAATAACCACAACAGCCAAAATGGGCTGGAAAAAGCCCAGATGTCCACTGACAGATGAGTGGATAAAGAAGAGATGGTATGTGTGTGTGTGTATAGACACACACACACAAAGATACATATATGTATATATAGATATATATTTTTCAATGGAATATTACTCAGCCATCAAAAAGAATGAAATCTCGCCATTTGCAACAACATGGTTGGAACTAGAGGGTATTGTGCTAAGTGAAATAAGTCAGAGAAAGACAAATACCATACGATTTCTCTCATATGGAATTTAAGTAACAAAACAAACGAACATAGGGGACGAGAAGGAAAAATAAGATGAAAAGTGAGAGAGAGGCACATCATAAGAGATGTTGAACTCTAAGAAACAAACTGAAGGTTGCTGGAGGGAAGAAGGGTAGGGGAAGGGATAATTGGGTGATGAACATTAAGGAGGGCATTTGATGTGGTGAGTACTGGATGTTATATGCAACTGATGAATCACTAAATTCTGCCTCTGAAACTAACAACAACAGCAACACCAAAAACCCCAAAACGAAAACAAAACAAAACAAAACCCAAAAGTAATCACAACAAAGAATTGCTTTTGGCTCCCCAGTAATTTACTCCCTATTTTTTGAGCTAAGCCTTTCCCTTCTCTCTTCTGTTCAAAGCCTATCCCATGCTTTTACTCCCAGGAGATGCTTACCTCCTCCAAGTAGGGCATGACATCCCACAGTGACATGTAGTATTCTGTTACCACTGACTTATATACAGCCATAGGTATAGAATCTAGGTTGGGAGGCTTGTGAATCCCTGCAATGAAAAACAGGAGACTGGGCCTTTCCGAGATCCTACTCCAACCCCCTTCAAGGGCACTACCCCAAACCACCAAGAATGAAGGGCCCAGTCAGTCACAGGACATGCCTTCCCAATTCCAGGAAGAATCATAAGGTAGGAAGTAACTGAGTGGGATTCCTTTCATATCTATAGGCTCTGAGGCAGGAGGCCCTGCTGTCCAGGAAAAGAAGGTGGCACATCAATGCCACTGCTGATCAGTAGTTTTCAACCCTGGTAACTCATTAGAATCTCCTAAAGTTCAATGAGAAAATACATATGCTCAGATTCTGCCCCTTTCCCCATTTCAACCAAGAAATGCTTTCTAATAGCTCTGGGATAGACCTGGCATCTCTGGCTTTTACAAGTTCCACAGAGGATTCTGATGCACAGCCCAGACAAAGCAACATGGTCTTAAGTGCTGAGAACCTAAAGCGCAGGCCCTGTATCGGGGCATATTTGAATCCCCGGTGCCTAATGATAAAATAAACTGGAACAAACTGGATATCTCCCAAAAGGTACACCTTTATCCATTCCCTCAATCCTGAGACCAATTGAGACGCTGAGTTACTGTTCAGATTGAGATTGTTGCTAGGTACCCAAAGAAGAGCTAAAGAACTCTTGATATGCAAGGTACTCAGTTGTACGTTCTCCGTTCTCTGTCAGCAGTGCTCCATAGTCTGAAAAATATAAAGAAATTTGTCACTCTCCCCCAAGAAATCTTCAGCTTCAGCAAAGGAAGACATGAGAGTTTAGTAGTGAGCAAAAGGATCCTTAATACAGAAGCTTAGGAAGGAAAAATTTTTGGCATTAAATAAGAAAATATCACATCTCAGTTAATCCAAACCAGGAGCCATCTGCTGTACTTTGCAGGGCTTTCAACTGATATCTAGTAAGTCCTGGCTGAGAGCCCAAGGCTACTCCAATCCAGTGGTTTCTACTTTCTATTCAATTTCTAATTAAGTTAGTTAGTTAGTTAGTTAGTTTCTTTCTTTCTTTCTTTCTTTCACCCTTGACTTGTCACCTGGTCTCTCAGTGGAGTTATAGACTGGGGAAGACCCATTAACAAAAGCCCTCGTGTTATCAAGAGATCCAGAGTAACTGGTTTCACAGTGAACTTCTAAGAATAAGGGCCTGCACAGTGGATAGATAAGATTAAGCTACCAAGGCCTCTGCCTGCAAAGTCCCAGACAGCCTAGATTCTAGTGGTGGATAAATTCTAGTACCATCAAGAGGAATAAACATCAAACCTTCAATCCCCAGCATTTATTAAAGACAAAACAGACGAACAGGCCCAGAGATTGTTCCCAGAGACCCACCCTAGGAAGCTCTAGGCTCAAATGATGGGGTGGCCTAAGTTGGAGACAGCTGTGGGGGTCAAGTACTTGCCATAGCTTGTGACCATAGAGAGGTATTGGTCCAAAGATGCAGATCCACCCATAAAGCCAAAGTTGGTACCACCATGGAACATATAGAAGTTGAGGGAGAAACTAGCATTGAACATTTCATGCACATGTCTCATTAACACTGCACATAGATAGGAAGAAAAGGAGAAATGGGGGAGAAAACAAAGTTTGGGAGAATTAATAGACCTTTGTGGGATGTTCAAACTGTATGCATTAAATATTTGTCTATGTGTCTTAGACTTAGGTAAATAGATGTCTAGCTCAGTGTTTCCAGAGCACTTAGTAACTTTTCAGTAAATTCTAGGTAACTCCTTTAGTAAGCTAAAATCGTGGCACCAGAAACATTTACTTCAAACCAGATTTGATCTTCCTCAACTCTCCTGGAGGGTTGTGGCAGATAGTCTCGGACCAGAGAACACACTACTTCCACCCAATACGCTTTCATTGAATTTCCCTATCTGTTAGAACAACTCACTCTAATGCTTTAATAACCACAACAAAATATAAGCAGAGTGGAAACACTGCTAAAATTTTAGTTTCGATTACAATCACCTCTGGGATTCCCATTCAGCCTAGCCCCCTAAAACTAATACTCAAAGTACTCTAACCAGCAGGAAAAAAAAAAGAAACAGGCCAGTGCCATCTCTGTTATCTATTCTCCTGAGAAAAGATCTAAGAAGTACTCACAATGTGAATCCACAGAATGGGGGGCAATGCCCCATCCATCCAAAGAGCTTGCTGTATACACTGTCATCAATATAGGGCTACGACCCTGAGAAAAATGAAATGTCAATTTAGTAAAGTTCAGTACAGTTTAGAAGCCCTGAATTGCTTAGGAGAGCATTGTGAGGTCCAGTTCTCACAACCCCCCTTTACAATTCAGAGCATCCCCTCACCGCTCACAAATCCCGAGTTCTACTCTTCATTCTCAGGTCATTTCCCTGGTCTTATTATTCCTTTTGGAGTTTGAATGGACTCATCCCTCAGGCTTTGGTAAAAGCAACTGCCATGCCATATTTTCCTTTTTTGGAAAGGAATTTGCCATATTGTTCCTTTCTGGAACAATAGAATCTCTTCATTCCCTTCAGTGACCAGATTAGAGGTCTAGTATAGAAGCATCTGGCTCAGGGGAAGCACTAAAAATATTCAATAAATGAATGCAAAAATATTGAATCCCATTAAATAAGAATCCCTGAGTCTCAGAATTGTGTTTTGTTTTTATTCACGTATAAATAACACACAGCATTCTAATAGTTTCAGGTGTACAATATAATAATCAACAATTCTGTGCATTTCTCACTTCTTATCCTGTATACTTAGTTCCGTTCATCTATTTTACCCATCACCCCCAGTCACCACCCCCGGCAACTGTGGATTGAAAAAAACAGTATTTAAGTTTGTTGTCTCTTTTTTTCTCTGTTTGTTCATTTATTTTATTTCTTAAATTCCACATGAGTCATATCATATGTCTTTCTCTGACTTATTTCACTTAGCATTATACCCTCTAGATCTATCCATGTTGTTGCAAATGGCAAGATTTAATATATATATGAATATACATGAACATATATATGATATTTTTATATGAACATATATATATGAGTATAGACACACCATGGAATATCACATGTACTTATAAAATAATCACATTTTTATATATACACTATTGAAATACATATACATTATTTATATACATATGAAACAATCACTTTTTCTTTATCTATTCATTGATTATCACACACTTAGGCTGTTTCCATACCTTGGCTATTATGAATAATACTGCTATGAACATAGGAGTACAGATATCTCTTCAGGATAATTATTTCATTTCCTTTAGCGTATATACCCAGAAATAAGTCTTCTAGATCATATGGTAGTTTTATTTTTAATTTCTTTATTAACCTCTATACTATTTTCCATAGTGGTTGTACCAGTTTATATCTCTACCAACAGTATATGAGAGTTTTCTTTTCTCCACATCCTTGCCAGCATTTGTTATATCCTAACATCCTAACAGGAGTGAGGGGATGTCTTACTGTGGTTTGATTTGCCTTTCCTGATGATTAGGGATACTGAGCAGCTTTTCATGTACCTATTGGACATCTACAGGTCTTCCTTAGAAAAATGAGTAATGCAGGCCCTTTGTTCAGTTTTGGTTGGGTTACTTGGGGTTTCTTATTTTGCTATTGAGTTGTACAAGATATTATATATTTTGGATATTAACCTGTTATCAGATATGTGATTTGCAAATATTTTCCCCCATTTCCATAAGTTTCCTTTTCATTTTATTGATGGTTTCCTTTGCTGTGCAGAAACATTTTGCTCTGATATGGTCCCAGTTGTTTATTTCTGCTTTTGGTGTCAAATGCAAAACACTACTACCAAAATCAATATCAAGAAGCTTATGCCTATCTCTTCTTCTGGGAGTTTTGTGGTTTCAGATCTTATATTCAAATCTCTAATCCATTTTGGGTTGATTTTTGTGTATGACATAAGATAGAAGTTAGTTTCATTCTTTTGCATGTGGATATCGTTTTCCCAACACCTCATCTCCCCAGAGGAAATCTCACTTGATCATGGTGTATGATCCTTTTAATGTATTGCTGAATTTGGTTGCTAGTATTTTATTGAAGATTCATGCATCTATGCTTATCACAGATCTTGGTCTGTAATTTTCTTTTCTGATAGTGTCCTTGTCTGGCTTTGGTATCAGAGTAATGCTGGTCTCATAAAATTATTTGGAAGCATTTTCTCCTTTCTATTTGTAGAAGAATTTGAGAAGGATTGGTGCTAGTTTTGCTTTAAATGTTTGGTAGAAATAAGCAGTGAAACTATCTGGTCTTGGATTTTCCTTTGTTGGGGAGGTTTTGATTACTGATTCAGTCTTCTTACTAATACTTGGATGGTCTGTTCAGATTTTCTCTTTCTTCATTATTCAGTATTAGTAGGCTGTATGTTTTCAGGAATTTATCTATTTCTTCTAGGTGGTCTAATTTTTTGGCATATAATTGTTCATACTAATAGAAGCTATGATCCTTTATATTTCGGTGGTACCAGTTGTACTTCCACTCTTTCACTTAAAATTTTATGTACTCTTTTTTCTTAGTATAGTCCAGTTTGTCAATTTCATCTTTTTTTTAAAAAAACATGGTTTCATTGATCTTTTCTATTGTCTTTCTCGTCTCTATTTCATTTATTTCTCCTCTGATCTTTGTTATTTCTTTCTTTCTACTAACTTTGAGCTTAATTTGTTCTTTTTCTAGTTCCTTGAGGTAAACAGTTGTGTTTTTGATTTGAGGTCTTTTCTTTCTTAATGTATGTGTTTATCACTATAAACTTCTTTCTTAGAACTGCTTTTGCTGCTTCTCATAAGTTTGAGATATTGTGTTTCCATTTTCATTTGCTCCAAGATTTTTTAAAATTTATTTTTCCATTTATTTGACCAGTTGGTTGTCCAGGAGCATATTGTTTAATCTCCACATGTGAATATTTGTGAATTATTCAGTTTTTTCCTTGTAATTATTTCTAGTTTCATACCATTATGGTCAGAAAGTATGATTTCAATCTTCTTAAATTTATTAAAACATGTTGTGTGACCTAACATATGGTCTATTCTGGAGAATGTTCCATGTGTGCTTGAGAAAAATGTGCATTCTCCTGCTGTTGGTGGGAATTTCTGTATATATTCTACAGGTCCCTCTGGTCCAGCATATAATTTAAGTCTCATGCTTCTTTATTTAGTATCTATCTAGATGACCAGTCCATTGTTGGAACTGAGGAATGTAAGACCCCTGCTGGCATTGTATTGCTGTCTATTTCTCTGTTCAGATCTGTTAATATTTGCCTTATATATATGGGGCTTCTATGTTGGGAGCATAATATTTACAATTGTTATATTGTTTTGATGAATTGACCTTTGTCATCATATAAAGACATTCTTTGACTGTTGATACAGAGCTTGTCTTAGTCTATTTTGTCTGCTGTAAGTATAGCTACTCCCTGATTTGTTTTATTTGTTTTGGCTTCTATTTGCTTGGAATATCTTTTTCCACCCTTCAATTTCAGTCTGTGTGTATTCTCAAAGCTGAGGTGAGTCTGTTGTAGCCAACAGATGGTTGGGTCTTTTTTTTTTTTTTAATCTATTCATTTGCTTTGTGTCTTTTGATCAGAGGATTTAGTCCCATTTTAAATTTAAAGTAATTATTGATAGGTATTATGTTAATGCTTTTCTGTTTTGTTTTTTGGTTGGTTTGTTTGTTTGTTTTTTAAGATTTTTATTTATTTATTTGACACAGAGAGAGAGATCACAGGTAGGCAGAGAGGCAGGCAGAGAAAGAGGGGGAAGCAGGCTCCCTGCTGAACAGAGAGCCCGATGTGGGGCTCGATCCCAGGACCCTGGGATCATGACCTGAGCCAAAGGCAGAGGCTTAACCCACTGAACCACCGAGGCGCCCCTGTTTTGTTTTTTTATAATTCTTTTGTTCCTCTCCTGATCTCTTCCTCTGTAGTTTGATGATTTTTCTGTACTGGTAGGCTTTGATTCTTTTTTCTTTATCTTTTGTATATCTACTACAGGGTTTTATTTTGTGGTTACAAGGAGGATTACATAAAACATCTCATATTCATAGCAGTCTATACTACTAATAACAGGTTAACTTCAAACATATACTTTACATATTTAACCTTCTCCTTACCTTTTATATTTTAATGTCACAATTTACCTCTTTTTACCTAATGTATCATTTAAAAATTATTATAGTTATAATTTTTTTTAATTTTTTATTTCTTTTCAGTGTAACAGTATTCATTGTTTTTGCACCACACCCAGTGCTCCATGCAATACATGCCCTCCATAATACCCACCACCTGGTTCCCCCAACCTCCCACCCCCTTCAAAACCCTCAGGTTGTTTTTCAGAGTCCATAGTCTCTCATGGTTCACCTCCCCTTCCAATTTCCCTCAACTCGCTTCTCCACTCCATCTCCCCATGTCCTCCATGTTATTTGTTATGCTCCACAAATAAGTGAAACCATATGATAATTGACTCTCTCTGCTTGACTTATTTCACTCAGCATAATCTCTTCCAGTCCCGTCCATGTTGCTACAAAAGTTGTTTCTGATGGAGGCATAATACTCCATAGTGTATATGGACCACATCTTCTTTATCCATTCGTCCGTTGAAGGGCATCTTGGTTCTTTCCACAGTTTGGCGACCGTGGCCATTGCTGCTATAAACATTGGGGTACAGATGGCCCTTCTTTTCACTACATCTGTATCTTTGGGGTAAATACCCAGTAGTGCAATTGCAGGGTCATAGGGAAGCTCTATTTTTAATTTCTTGAGGAATCTCCACACTGTTCTCCAAAGTGGCTGCACCAACTTGCATTCCCACCAACAATGTAAGAGGGTTCCCCTTTCTCCACATCCTCTCCAACACATGTTGTTTCCTGTCTTGCTAATCTTGGCCATTCTAACTGGTGTAAGGTGATATCTAATGTGGTTTTAATTTGAATCTCCCTGATGGCTAGTGATGATGAACATTTTTTCACGTGTCTGATAGTCATTTGTATGTCTTCATTGGAGAAGTGTCTGTTCATATCTTCTGCCCATTTTTTAATATGATTATCTGTTTTGTGCGCATTGAGTTTGAGGAGTTCTTTATAGATCCTGGATATCAACCTTTTGTCTGTCATTTGCAAATATCTTCTCCCATTCCATGGGTTGCCTCTTTGGTTTGTTGACTGTTTCCTTTGCTGTGCAGAAGCTTTTGATCTTGATGAAGTCCCAAAAGTTCATTTTCGCTTTTGTTTCCTTTGCCTTTGGAGACATATCTTGAAAGAAGTTGCTGTGGCTGATATCGAAGAGGTTACTGCCTATGTTCTCCTCTAGGATTCTGATGGATTCCTGTCTCACATTGAGGTCTTTTATCCATTTCGAGTTTATCTTTGTGTATGGTGTAAGAGAATGGTCGAGTTTCATTCTTCTACATGTAGCTGTCCAGTTTTCCCAGCACCATTTATTGAAGAGACTGTCTTTTTTCCACTGTATATTTTTTCCTGTTTTGTCAAAGATTATTTGACCATAGAGTTGAGGGTCCATATCTGAGCTCTCTACTCTGTTCCACTGGTCTGTGTGTCTGTTTTTATGCCAGTACCATGCTGTCTTGGTGATCACAGGTTTGTAGTAAAGCTTGAAATCAGGTAATGTGATGCCGCCAGCTTTATTTTTGTTTTTCAACATTTCCTTAGCGATTCGGGGTCTCTTCTGATTCCATACAAATTTTAGGATTATTTGCTCCAGCTCTTTGAAAAATACCAGTGGAATTTTGATCTGAATGGCATTAAAAGTATAGATTGCTCTAGGTAGTATAGACATTTTGACAATGTTTATTCTTCTGATCCAAGAGCATGGAATGGTCTTCCATCTTTTTGTGTCTTCTTCAATTTCTTTCATGAGTGTTCTGTAGTTCCTCGAGTACAGATCCTTTACCTCTTTGGTTAGGTTTATTCCCAGGTATCTTATGGTTCTTGGTGCTATAGTAAATGGAATCGATTCTCTAATTTCCCTTTTTGTATTTTCATTGTTAGTGTATAAGAAAAATCCAGAATACACCAACTGTCTCTACACATTAAAGAACTGGAGAATCAACAACAAATCAAACCAATTCCACATGTAAGAAGGGAAATAATCAAGATTAGAGCAGAGATCAATGAGGTAGAAACCAGAGATACAGTAGAACATATCAATGAAACTAGAAGCTGGTTTTTTGAAAGAATCAATAAGACCGATAAACCATTGGCCACACTAATCCAAAAGAGAAGAGAGAAAGCCCAAATTAATAAAATTATGAATGAAAAAGGAGAGATCACAACTAACACCAAGGAAGTAGAAACAATCATCAGAAGTTATTATCAACAGTTATATGCCAGTAAGCTAAGCAACCTAGATGAAATGGATGCATTCCTGGAAAACTATAAACTCCCAAAATTGAACCAGGAAGAAATTGACACCCTGAATAGACCAATATCTAGTAACGAGATTGAAGCAGTGATCAAAAACCTCCCAAAAAACAGGAGCCCAGGACCTGACGGATTCCCTGGGGAATTCTACCAAACATTCAAAGAAGAAATAACACCTATTCTCCTGAAGCTGTTTCAAAAAATTGAAGCAGAAGGAAAACTTCCAGACTCTTTTTATGAAGCCAACATTACCCTGATCCCCAAACCAGGCAAAGACCCTACCAAAAAGGAGAATTTCAGACCAATATCACTGATGAATATGGATGCGAAGATTCTCAACAAGATCCTAGCAAACAGGATCCAATGGCACATTAAAAAGATTATCCACCATGACCAGGTGGGATTCATCTCTGGGTTACAAGGATGGTTCAACATTTGCAAATCAATCAGTGTGATAGAACAAATCAATAAGAGAAGAGGGAAGAACCACATGGTCCTCTCAATTGATGCAGAAAAAGCATGTGACAAAATCCAGCATCCGTTCCTGATTAAAACGCTTCAAAGTATAGGGATAGAGGGAACATTCCTGAACTTCATAAAATCTATCTATGAAAAACCCACAGCAAATATCATCCTCAATGGGAAAAAGCCTGTAGCCTTCCCATTGAGATCAGGAACACGACAAGGATGCCCACTCTCACCACTCTTGTTCAACATAGTATTAGAAGTCCTAGCAACAGCAATGAGACAACAAAGAGAAATAAAAGGTATCCAAATTGGCAATGAAGAAGTCAAACTCGCTCTCTTCGCAGATGACATGATTCTTTATATGGAAAACGCAAAAGACTCCACCCCCAAACTACTAGAACTCATACAGCAATTCAGTAACACAGCAGGATACAAAGTCAATGTAGTTATAGTTATTTTTAATACTTTTATCTTTTAACCTTCATACTGGAGTTAAATTTATTTACCCATGACATTATTCTCTAAATTTAACTATACATTTACCTTTACCAGTGAGTTTTATACTTTCATGTGTCTTCCTGTTACAAATTAGCTTTTTCTGTTACTAATTAACTTACCATTTCTTTCAGCTTAAAGAACTCCTTTTAACATTTTTTGTGAGGCTAGTCTGTTGTGATGAACTCCTTTAGCTTTATCTGTCTGGTAAATCCACTGCTCCTTCAATTCTGAAGAACACCTCACTGGGTAGGGTATTCTGGGTTAGTGGTTTTTTGTTTTGTTTTGTTTTTTTCTTTTGGCACTTTGAATATATCACCCCATATTTTCTGGCCTACAAGATTTCTGTTGAAAAATCTATGGCAGCCATAAGGAGGGGGCAAAATTAAGATGGTGGAGTATTAGGAGGACCCTGAATTTGCCTTTCCCTTCAAATACAGCTAGATGAACATTCAACTATTTTGAACAACTAGGAAGATGATCTGAGGATTTGGGGGGGGGGGGGCGGTGATCTGAGGATTAAGAAAATCTGCACAGATGGAGGAAGAGAACATAGCAGATGCAATGTTTGGAATCATGAATTGGGAGCGTGGAAAGCCTCATGGTCATTGAGGGGAGGGAACCCTTTTCGTGGAACAAAATCAGGAAGAGAGAGAAAGTGGGAAAGAACCCAGTGGGTAGGGAGTGCACAATAAACCTTGGTAAGGAGATCCTCTGGGTAGCACAGTGAGAGATCACTCCCCTTCCTGAAGGGCGTTTGGAAGAGTATATTTTGCTTCTCCAAGGACAAAAGGCCAGCCAGGAGACATTGAGTGGTGCTCAACAGCAAAGTCAGAGGTGCATGCAGAGGACAGAAAGCCTCTTAACTTTTAGCTAGGAGTCACAATAGGTTAAATCTCTGTGCACACATCAAGTGGCTGCTTTTCTTCAACAAAACTAAGCAGAAAGTAAAGATAGGAGCAGACTGCAGATAACCTGGCCACCACTTTTTGCTGTCTGCCACAATAGATGCAAGCCTCTGTGATGGCCTCTCTGGGACAGAAGAGAGTAGGAGACTGAGTCAAGTGCATATGGCCAATAACCTGGCTCCAGCTTTTTGCTGAGTATTACATAAATTCTAGCCTCTGAGTGCATACTATGTAATGGCTTTTCAGGGGTAGGACAGTGCTGGGCACACCATGAGCCTCTCCTCTGAGGGACAGGAGTAGGCCCACACCTTACCACGTCCTTTAAAACCTGGAGTTTTGAATCCAAGCCACTGACCAGAGTGAAAATCCAGGAGTTCTGTGGCTCAGGTACAGACAGGTTAAAGACAAGGAACTGATGAAATCCCAGCACACAGAAGATTCTTTGCTCTTCTAACAGGGCCTCCTGAACAGGGGTAGCTGTGAGTTCTGCTTCCCAGAGACAAGATGGGGGATGACACCATATTCTTATTCCTCCACACCCCTCTCTCCCACCCACCAGCACAGACTTCAGAAAGAAACACAGCACCTCCAGTGGAAGCTGGAGTACCCTACACTAAACCCTGACACTCTGCATCTGGCAGGATCATCTTTACGGGGGCAAAAATTCACCCTAAAAGAAAACAGAAGGTAATAGTCACTTGCCAGGGATTTAATCAATATGGAGATAAGTTAAATGTTTGAACTACAACTTATAAACAGCAATTTTAAAGATACTAGCTGGGCTTGAAGAAAGCATAGAAGACACTAGAGAATCCTTTACTATAGAAATAAAAGAACTAAAATCTAATCAGGCTGAAATTTAAAAATGCTATTACTGAGATGCAGTAACAGTTGGAGACTTTAATAATATGGATAAATAAGGCAGAAGAGAGTCAGTGCTACAGAAAACAAAATGATGGAAAATCAAGAAGCTGAAAAGAAAAGAAAAAGACAACTACTGGATCATGAAGGGAGACTTAGAGAACTCAGTGATCCCATAAAGCAAAATAATATCCTGATAATGGGGGTTCCAGAAGATGAAGAGCAGGAGAGAGGGACATTTGAACAAATTATAACTGAGAACTTTCCTAATCTGGTGAAGGAAACGCACTTGAGTCCAGAAGGCACAGAGAACCTCCTCCCCTTAAAATCAACAAAAATAGGTCAACACCTTGACATATTATAGTGAAACTTGAAAATTACAAAGATAACATGAAAATCCTGAAAGCAGCTCAGGACATGAGGTCCTTAAGCTGCAAAGGTAGAAACATAAGGCTGGCAGCAGACCTGTCCACAGAGACCTGGCAGCTCAGATAGGACTGGCATGATACATTCAACATGCTAAAGGGGAAAAACAGGCAGCCAAGAATACTCTATCCAACAAAACAGTCATTCATCAGAGAAGGAGAGATAGAGTTTCCAGGACAAACAAAAACTAAAGCAATTTGTAAACACTAAACTATCCCTATAAGAAATATTAAAGGGAATACTTTGAGTGAAGAGAGAGCCCCAAAGTAACAAAGACCAGAAAGGAACAGAGAAAATCTACAGGAACAGCGACTTTATAGATAATACAATGACACTAAATTCATATCTTTCAATAATTACTCTGAATATAAATGGACTAAATGCTCCAATCAAAAGACACAGGGTATCAGATGAATTTAAAAAAAAAAAAAACAAAAAAAACAGGACCCATCAATATGCTGTTTACAAAAGACTCATTTTAGACCCAAAGACACTTCCAGGTGGAAAGTAAGGGAGCGAAGAAAAATTTAACATGCCAAAGGACATCAAAAGAAAACTGGAGTAGCCATCCTTATATCAGACAAACTAGATTTTAAAGTAAAGACTGTAATAAGAGATGAAGAAGGACACTATATAATAATAAAAGGATCTGTCCAACCAGGTCTAACAATTGTAAATATTTATGCTCCCAGCTTGGGAGCACCCAAATATATAAGCCAATTAATAACAAAATTAAAGAAACACATTGGTAATAATACAATAATAGTAGGGGACTTTAATGCCCCACTCATAGCAATGGAAAGATCATCTAAGCAGAAGATCAACAAGGAAACAGGGCTTTGAATTACACACTAGATCAGATGGACTTCACAGATATGTTCAGAGCATTTCATCCTAAAACACCAGAATATACATTCTTCTTGAGTGCACATGGAACATTCTTCAGAATACACCACATATTGGGTCACAAATCAGGTCTCAACTGGTACAAAAAGATTGGGATTATTCCATGCATATTTTCAAAACACAATGCTTTAAAACTTGAAGTCACCTACAAGAAAAAATTTGGAAGGACCACAAATACCAGGAGGTTAAAGAGCATCCTAATAAAGAATGAATGGGTCAACTAGGAAATTAAAGAATAACTAAAAAAAATAAATGGGAGCAAATGAAAATGAAAGCATGACAGTTCAGAACCTTTGGGATGCAGCAAAGGCAGTTGTAGGAGAGAGGTATACTGCAATACAAGACTTTCTCAAGAAATAAGAAAAATTTCAAATATATAACCTAACCTTACACCTAAAGGAGCTGGAAAAGAACAACAAATAAAGCCAAAATCCAGCAGGAGAAGAGAAATAATAAAGATTAGAGCAGAGATCAAAATATAGAAATTAAAAAATAAAAACCGCAGTAAGACAGAACAATGAAACTAAGAACTTGTTCTTTTAAAGAATTAATAAGATCAATAAATGCCTAGCCAGATTTATCAAAAAGAAAAGAGAAAGGACCCAAATAAATAAAATGAATGAAAGAGGAGAGATCCCAACCAATACCACAGAAATACTAACAATTATAAGAGACTTATGAGCAATTATATGCTGACAAATTAGGCAATCTGGAAGAAATGGATAAATTCCCAGAAACATGTAAGCTACCAAAATTGAAATAGGAAGCTATAGAAAATCTGAAAAGACCCACAAACAGCAAATAAATTGAATCAGTAATCAAAAATCTCCCAAGAAACAGGAGTCCCAGACCAGATGGCCTCCCAGCAGAATTCTACCACACATTTAAAGAAGAATTAGTACCTATTCTTCTAAATCTGTTCCAAAAAATAGAAATGGAAGGAAAACTTCTAAACTCATTCTCTGAAGCCAGAACTACCTTGATCCCAAAACCAAAGACACCCACTGAAAAGGAGAATTACAGACCTATTCCTAATGAACATTGATTGAAAAAAAAATTCTCAGCAAGCTACTAGCTAAAATGATCCAACAGTAATAAATAATAATAATAATATTTATTTATTTACTTATTCTTTCTTTATTTATTTATTATAATCCAATAATAAAAGGATTATTGACCATGACCAAGTGGGATTTATTCCAGGGCTGCAAGGGTGGTTGAAGATCTGCAAATCAATCCATGTGATAAAATACATTAATAAAAGATAGGGTGAGAATCATGATCCTCTCAACATATGCAGAAAAAGCATTTGACAAAATTTGACAAAGCATCCTTTGTTGATTAAAAACTCCACAGTGTAGGGATAGAAGGAACATACCTCAATATCATATCAATATCAATATCATAAAAGCCAAACAAGCAAAACAAAAAAAACCCAGTAAATATCATTCTCAATAGGAAAAAACTGAAAACTTTTCCCCTAAGGTCAGGAACACAACAGAGATGTCCACTATCACCAGTGTTGTTCAACACAGTACTGGAAGTTCTAGCCTCAGCAGTCAGACAACACAAAGGAATAAACTGCATCCAAGTCAGCAAAGAGCAAGTCAAACTCTCACTCTTCACAGACAACATGATACTCTGTAGAAAACTCAAAAGGCTCTACCAAAAAATTGCTGGAACTGATACAGGAATTCAGAAAAGTAGAGGGATATAAAAAATCAATGCACAGAAGTCAGTTTTATTTCTATACACTAACAATGAGGCAGAAGAAAGAGAAATTAAGGAATTGATACCATTTACAAGAGCACCAAAACCCATAAAATACCTAGGAATAAACTTAACCAAAGAGGTACGGATCTATGCTCTGAAAACTATAGAACACTTATGAGAGAAGTTGAGGAAGACACATAGAAATAAAAAAACATTCTATGCTCATGTATTGGAAGAACAAATACTGTTAAAATGTCTATGCCACCCAAAGTAATTATATATTCAATACAATCCATATCAAAATACCATCAGCTTTTTTCATAGAGCTGAAACAAACAATCCTAAAATTTCTACAGAACCAGAAAAGACCCCAAATAGCCAAAGGAATGTTAAAAAAGAAAACCAAAGCTTGAATCATCAAAATTCTGGACTTGAAGCTGTAATCATCAAAACAGTATAGCACTGGCACAAAAACAGACACATACCTCCGTGGAGCAGCATAGAGAACTCAGATATGGACCCTCAACTAATCTTCGACAAAGCAGGAAAGAACATTGAATGGAAAAAAAGACTCTTCAATAGATGGTGTTAGGAAAACTGGACAGCAACATGCAGGAGAATGAAACTGGCCCACTTTCTTACACCATACATAAAAATAAAATGAAAATGGATGAAAAACCTCAATGTGAGATAGGAATCCATCAAAATCCTAGAGAAGAACATAAGCAGCAATCTCTTTGTCCTTGGCCACAGCGACTCCTTGCTAGACATGTCCCCAGAGTCAAGGGAAACAAAAGCAAAAATGAATTCTTGGGACTTCATCAAGATAAAAAGCTTTTGCACAGCAAAGGAAACAGTTGCCAAAACCAAAGACAACCTACAGAGTGGGAGAAGATATTTGCAACTATCTTTTTTTTAAAAAAGATTTTATTTATTTATTTGACAGACAGAGATCACAAGTAGGCAGAGAGGCAGGCAGAGAGAGAGGAGGAAGCAGGCTCCCCGCTGAGCAGAGAGCCCGATGCAGGACTCGATCCCAGGACCCTGGGATCATGACCTGAGCTGAAGGCAGAGGCTTTAACCCACTGAGCCACCCAGGTTCCCTATTTGCAACTATCTTATCAGATAAAACGCTAGTATACAAAATCTATAAAGAACTTATTGAGCTCAACACCCAAAAAACCAAAAAATCTGGTCAAGAAATAGAAGACATGAACAGACATTTCTTCAAAGAAGACATACAAATGGCCAACAGAAACATGAAAAAATGTTCCACGCTTGTCATTAAGAAAATGCAAATCAAAACCACAATGAGATACCACCACACACTGGTCAGAATGGCTAAAATTAACATGTCAGGAACAACAGATATTGGTGAGGATGTGGAGAAAAGGGAGCCCACTTACACTGTTGGTGGAAATATAACTGGTACAGCCACTCTGGAAAACAGTATGGAAGATCCTCAAAAAGTTAAAAATAGAGCTACTCTATGACCCAGCAATTGCCCTACAATGTATTTATCCAAAAGATACAAACATAGTGATTCAAAGGGGCACATGCACCCCAATGTTTATAGCAGCAATGTCCACAATAGCCAAAATATGGAAAGAGCCCAGATGTCCATCAACAGACAACATAGAACAGATAAAAATGTGCTATATTTTTTAATGGAATATTACTCAACATCAAAAAGAATGAAATCTTGCCATTTGCAGTGACATGGATGGAACTAGAAGGTATTATGCTAAGCAAAGTAAGTCAGTCAGAGAAAGACAAATACTATATGATTTCACTCATATAAAAAACAAAACAAATTAACATAGGGGAAGAGAAGGATAAATAAAATAAGAGAGGGAGGCAAACCATAAAAGACTCTAAGTATAGGGAACAAACCTAGGGTTGCTATAGGGGAGGTGGATGGGGGGATCAGGTAACTAGGTGATGGGCATTAAGGAGAGCACTTGAAGTAACGAGAACTGGGTGTTATATGCAACTGATGAATCCCTGAATTCTACCCCTGAAACTAATAATACAATATATGTCAATTAAATTGAATTTAAATAAAAACTTTAAAAAAAAATCTGTGGTAGCCTTATGCAGGTTCCCTTACATGTAACAGGTTGCTTCTTTCTTGTTTTAAGATTTTCTCCTTGTCTTTACCTTTTGACAAATTTATATTGATATGTCCCAATATAAATCTCCTTGGATTCATTTTATTTGGCACTTTATAGGCTTCCTGGATCTGGATGTCTGTTTCATTCCCTAACCGAGGCAAGTTTTCAGTCATTATTTTTTTGTTCCCTTTTCTCTTCTCCTTTCAGGATCTCTATAATGTGTATATTCTCTGATTTGTCCCATAAGGTGCCCCATAAATCCCTTAAGCTCTCAGCACACCTTTTTTTTTTTTCATTCTTTTTTCTTTTTCTCTTATGATTGGATGAATTCTACTGCCCTGTCTTTGAGTTTGCAGATCTGTTTTTTCCACTTCATCAACTCTACTGTTGAGCCCCTCTATTAGATTTTTAGTTCAACTATTGTATTCTTCAGCCCTATGATTTCTGCTTGGTACTTTTTAATATTTTCTATCTCTTTGTTGAAATTATCACTTTGCATATGCGTTGTGCTCCTGACCTCAGTAAATATCTCTATGTATTATTTTGAACTCTCTATAAAGCAAAGCACTTATTTACATTTTATTAAGATCTGTTTCTGGAGTTTCTTTTTCTTTTGTTTGGGACATATTCCTCTGGTTTTTAGTTTGTTTGTTTTTCATTTTCTTTGACTCTCTGTTAACTCCTGTGTATTAGATACAAAGAGCCATCTCTCCCCATCTTAACAGAATGATCTCATGTAGATGAGCCTTGTTGATCAGCCCAGTCCAGGTTCCTAGTTGTCTCTCAAACTTTTGATTGTCTGAGCTGTCTTCTTTGTTTTTAGTGGCTCATAGTAGTTGAGCATGTGCCAAGAACTGACAGTGTCCCAAAGGAGAGGATCACAATCAGCAACCAGATGCAGACTGATTAGAGCCTGGAAGCTCAGGCACCATCGAGGAGTATATTGTTAAGCTCCTTCCAGGGAGAAACTGGGAGATGGGCATTTTAGCTTGCTTTCTCTGTGCTGGGCCTAGGTATATATAGCCAGTTGGGAAGGAGAAGCTTCTATGCTTGTTAAGGACTCTTTGTTTGCTATGGTACTATAGTACTCGTGAATACAGGTGCCACTGACTATTACAACCAGGTGATCCAGTAGCCTCAGGTCACTGCTGCAAGCTATGTGCACAAGCTCCATCCAGAGAGATCTTGGGGACTTGGTTTTATTACTGGGGTGAACTGGAAGAAGGTGTGAAATGTGTCTGCTGGCTTCCCAGGACTGGAAAGATTGCAGCCAGCCTTTACCTGCCTGCTAAATTAGAAGCCTGGCTGGCCCTCAGACAGTAACCTTTAAGTTCCAGATATACCTCTCTGGGGACAGATTGGGACATAGATGATTTTGCCTTTCCCTCTGTGCTGAGCCCTGGGCGGGGGGTGAGGGGGGGAAGGGAAGACAGTCATGATTAGTGCTCATGAGGCCATTATAATTGCTTCTTTTTAAATGTAGTCTTATGGGTCTCATGGGCACAGCTTTCAGAGCTAGGTGTTTGGAAGCCCCTATCTCCAGTGGGAGTCTTAAAAGTTGGGGCACTAGATGTGGGGTCCAAATCCTCCACTCCTCAGGGAGAAGCTAGGGGCTGAGGGTTCCCTTTCAATTGTGACACTATATCAAGGGGTGAGGTGTATGGTAAGAACATGTCTCAGCCTTTCCCACCTATTTTGGTGTGAATATTTTTTCATTCTCACAATATGTAAAGTCACTCCGCTAGTTGCTCTACCTAATTCAGAGGGAATTGCTTGTGGGTGGCTGTATATTTGGGGTATGTGTAGGAGGAAGGGAGCTCAGGAGTCTCCTGTCACCATCTTGGTCAATTTCAAACTTAACTCCCAGTACCTTTCATTTATTTTTAGAGAAATCCTAAATTACATTTCCTGGAAGCATTCCACTTTGTTAAAATATCTCCTAAAACAAAATGGCCTGAACAAAAACACAAAAACAAATACTTCAATTGTACTCCAACCAGTATGAAGAAATATGGTAATGTCACTCAGAATAATAAAACCCAGGTTTTCAAAACTTGGTAGTAAATGTCACAGATTTGATTTAAGTGAAAGCTGCCATCAAATAGCACCCTAAATCTCTTTCATATAAACTGCCAGCAGGATGGATCTCTTCCTTTCTGCATTTTGGTATTTCAGCTTTGTTGCTGCTGTTCTGTTGTTAATTTTAATGCAGGGACTTTATAATTACTCTGTGTTGACTTCAACCTACTCTAATACAGCATATCCCATCATTTGGTGGATGAGCACTCCTTTCCAGCACTGTCTCATCTAGACCTTTGACAAGCACAGCTTCTGTATCTTCCCTCAGAAGAGGATCAGTCAGAACAGAACCAACAACAGAGCCCCCCATACTCATTGAACAATCCTGGAAATAGCCTCCACAAGGACAAAGAAGATATCTTTTTCATCACCAGTATATATCCAGAGCCTAGCACAGGATCTGGCACAAGGTACCCACTCAAAATAATGTGCTCATTCTGATCTAAATTTGAAACATCTAACTTCTCATCCACTTCAAGCTTTACCTCCCCCTTAACTATGTATGCTCTACCTTGTCCAGTCTGGAGAGGAATCTCTTTGATAGAGAATACAAAAACAAAATAGGGGTTCAAAAGCTCTGCTTTCTCCCCATTTTTAGTTACAACATCTGTCCTAAGAATTGTGTTTCTCTCATGTTCAATTTCTCACATAAGAAACACATTAGAAACAAATGACAATGAACTTTCTAAAGCTATGGGTACTTATTTTTGTTACTTAATTCCTGTGATTGCTCCTATATTGTATCAAGTAATTTTCTCACCACAGAAGAAGTTTAAATGGTTAATGATATAAGAATGTGAGAAGAGCATGGGATTTGGGATTTGGAAGCAGAAGGTTTAAGTTTAAGCCTGGCTTATTCTGTTACATGATCTGATTATCAACCTGTGATCTCAAATCAGTAATTTAACCTAAGTCATGGTTTCCTCATCTGCAAAATGAGAATACGATTAATAGCTTTTAACATGGTAATATAAGAAATAAACATGAAAAAAATGGGAAGATTACATAAAGTAAAAGCTGTGTATATAAATATTATCACAAGTTTTTCTAGCTCTTGTTACTACCTCATACTCTGTATTTGCCTTTATTTGTTTATTGTCTGCCTCTTACCACTAAAATGTAAGCTCCAAAAATTCTGCTTTTATAGATTTCATTCACTGCTTTATACACAGTGCCTTGAAAAGTACCTAACTGGTACATAGTAGATGCTAAAAACATTTACTGACTTACTCAATAAATAAACAAATTACCTCATTTTCAGAACTTTGCTAATTATAGACAGCATATCATTTTTAACTTTGGATTCCACTGGTTTTATTGCCCCCCCATTCTTCCTCCATTATCATAATGTTAGCATCTATCTGAGTGCTTACTTTGTCGTGGGAATTGTAGCACCTCTTCATATTCTCTTGGAATGCACTGACCCTAATCCCTGCACATCTCTGAGCTTCCTGTACCACTTCCTGATGTTGGCCTAGTCGTTATAAAGGGGGACATCTCCCTTTGTATCTCTTCTCTAAATCTTAGTGCTGTCTCAGACCATAGGGGAGGAGAATTAGGGATTTAACAGTTTTTAGAGTTCCAGACATTATTTTATATTGATGGTAATTAACATATTCTTCTTTTGCTCCTAATACCACATATCTCAGTTCTGCGCAAAATGAAACACGTAACCATGGATCTCAGCTGGTGGTAGGAATCTATACCACCCTCTGATCTCCGGTTACCCATTAATAGTTTTACTGCAATTAGCACTTCCTATCTTGTGTTTATTTACATTCCTTGTCTCTCTCACTGGATCATAAGTACTTACAGGTGAATGGGACCATGAGTAAGGGGTTAACAAAAACCTCTTTCTTTGCCCATGCAAACTAACTTCAGGTCTACCTGAAAACCAGATAAAGGCCGAATGTTATTCATGTTATCAGGTAGATTGCTATGATTAAAATGACCTCTGATTAGCAAATTGTATCTGGATTGGAGAACTATGAATGATATACAAATTCCTAGTGTAGACCTAGATTCCTGCATGCAGTGTATCTTGAAACCAAGAGTTCCCTTTAGCAGACCTGGAATCTATACCTATAGAGTTGTGACAAAGGATACTGGCTGGTTCCTCCACTGAGACTGAGGCTTCTCTGCAAGAATGGTTCCCATTCCCCAAAACTTGAGCTGTCACTGGGGGGTAGGAATTGCTCCTGGACTGCTGTGAGGATTCCTACTGATGTTGCTTTGCTAGTATGCTATGTTTCTCATTCCGTATTCTTCTAAAGGGCTATGGCCCAGACATTGTAAGCATTTGAACTTGATTTAGTTATACCCTAAACCACCTACAGCAGGCATTTCAAGGGCATAACACATCCAAGTTTTAACTGAACTAATCACTGCTGAGAATTTCCCCACCAAATGAAATAGAGGTCCTAGTATGAGCAAGAATCAAAACATCTCCTATCTCTGAAAAGTCCTTACCTGAATTGATAAGAGCGTATCATAAGTTTCTTTCTTTATATTTTTCATGTGGACAGTGGAAAGTACTGTGGAGGAAAAGGAGACACTGTGTATGAGGTCTTCCTATAAGCACTGTTGAGCAGAGAGAGACTGTACTCCCAGACAGAGGATGAAGATGTGGGCCTCCACAACTTCTGCACATACACCTCAGAGGTAGTTCTCATTAACACTTTATTGATTTTGGTTAATAATAAAGATATGTTCCTGCATGTGGGCCCATACCTGCTCCATACAAAGTGTTTTCACTTACATCCCTTCATTTAGCATTTACAGTGAATGACCCAGACAACAAGACTGGTTAAAATAAATTACATGATGCTGATGAATAGTGCTCGCTTCAGCAGCACATATACATGATGCTGATGAATAAACAAAAGTCAAATGAAAAAACTCAGCCCAGAGAGATGAATAGCCTAAGACCTAAAACTTGACTATAGATCTCCTGACTTCTAATTCAGAATGTTCTCCTGCCTCTCCTACAAGATGAAGGATGCCAAAAGATGGGAGGAAGGCCAGCAGAAGAGAACATGCCTGACAGGCTGTTTGTGTGAAAGAACTGCAGATAGCGGTGTTCTCTGGTTCTGTTTGTCAGCACATCGTCTTTTTCCATTTTCTTAGTGTCAATCCATATTCCCTCCTTATAATTCTATTCCATGTTTCCCTGATATGTTTACTCCCCAAACTTAATTATCCCCTGAGCTCAGGGTCTTGGTCCATGACAGTACTATTTCTCTGACACTGCCTCCACTTCCTGTTGTTCAGTCATACACATTGGGCAAGGACAAAGATAGTCTTTACTTGGGTCCCAGCCAGGCCCCACTCTGGCCACTAAGGACTGAAAAGGATCGAGCAAGGGTTCTGCGTTGTTAGTTCTGTAAGTAACGGCTGGTGGGGTAGTAGGGTAAGAACTTGTTCCTTAACTCACCCCACCACTTTCTCCTAAAAACTATGGGGCTTCGGGCTTAGTCGGTTAAGCATCTGACTTCAGCTCAGGTTGTGATCGCAGGGTCCCAGGGATCAGGCCCCATAGTCAGGCTCCATGCTCAGTGGGGAATCTGCTTCTCCTTCCCCCTTTTCTTTTGCCCTTCCCCCAACTTATGGGCTTGCATGTTCTCATGCTCTCTCTCTCAAATAAATAAAATCTTTAAAAAGAAAACTATGGGGAGAAATAAAGCATCCATGGGAAATGGGAGAAATAAAGCATCAGAAGGACTGCTGTTCTGTTTCAGACTTCACTAGTACAGGAAAAAGAATAAAGAGAAATTGTACCCCGTTTTAAGTGGCCTCTTGTCAGTTCATCTCCATTATCAGCGGTCATAAGCAGCACCTTGATTCCTCTTGTGATTAGAGCCTGTGGAGAAATTTAGTAAAGTAAATGAACTGTCCCTTATCCCATGGAATGGATTCTCTCTAGAAAAAAATGATGGTGATAAAAATACTGGAATGAAGCTGAGGAATGGAGAACAAGGCTAATTCCTTCATCCAACTTCTTGTAAGTTAATAAATTAAAACCAAAAAAAACATCACCCCTGCCTCAGCCACACTCAGAAAGGCCAAACTGACAATTAAAATATCAGACCTAAAGTAAGAGGCAGTGAGACTATTTTCATTCACCTTAATACAGTGCTTTCCCCTAAGGACCTGAATCCCAGATTTTGTCTAGTGCATCCGAGAGCTTAAGACAAATTTCTCCTCCATACTCATATGCAAATTATATGCCCGGGACCCAGCCCACAGGGTGGATTAGGAAACACACACACACAACTGCTGGTTTTCCTTTGGTCAATGGCATGCACAGGTAAATTTTTGTTTAGTCAATCTATGGTTGCACTTGTCACTGCATGAGACTTTAATGTCTCTACTTCAACTAGAAATAAATCCAGGAGAGTCTAAATCAAAGAGAAAGAGAATAGGCTAAGAAATTTATCTATTTGAAAAGTCAAATACTGAGACTATGGCCCTGAATACTGAGAAAAGCCAAAGGTATATATCTTCCTGGGCCTGTAGATCACAATATCCTGAAGGTGAAACTATTCCTGCAATTATCCTTGTTGGGAATGAGAAGGTGGCTTGCTTCTCCTGAACTCTTCTGAAAAACAGGGAAGGCTGAGAGGTGAACAGAATGAGTGAGAGGAGATAGCATGTCATATAATAATTACAGCCAAACTTCTACTATCATAGGTCCTATTAGATGCAATGTTTCCCACTTTTAGCCCCAGCAAGCAATATGGCAAATTGGTAGAGGACCATATAATGTTTCATCTAAACTAGAACACTTGGTAAGGAAAAGGGTGCTAACTGGGATTCATGGACCACTACTCATAGGGATAGCAATAGGTCCCACTTCTAGGCACAGTGGGCTATTTTGTTTCAGACTAACCATCCTGCTAATAACAACTAGATGAACTGGACAAAAATTTTTTTTTAGTTTATTTGAAAATACTAGACATATGCCAAGGAAGGACTTGAGGAGTCAAGTTTTCAGAGAGGCAGGCAGCTGAGAGAGGTGAAACTAGCATGTTTTAAAATTTTTCCTTCAGAGATTGATTCCCCAAGCATCAGTTGAGAGGATAAAAAGTTGATTAGATTCCCCAGCATCTTATAGTATGTTGGGAAAGAAATTGCAGTTTATAGACTTCCAAAATAGAAGAGGGGCCATAACAATTCTAGGCTTTTAGCTGGGACGCAAAGGGTTATCTATCCCCTAAGAGAGAAGGTGAACAAGAATTAGACTTACTCTCATAAGAATTAAAGCCCAGCTCCAAATCATTTCAGTTACCTTCTAGAAGCAAAAATAAATCCATCTGAAGAGCTTCAAATGATCTCAGTCATGTTTTCATAAATAAATTGGATTGAAAAATTACTAGGCATACCAAAAGACATTATTTACTGAAAACATGAGAAAAACAGACAACAGAACATAGGAAATTAGACATTAGGTTTCTTAAACACAGCTTTGAAATAATTATAATTAATATGTTCAAGGAATCTTTTAAAAATGGAAAATTTTGACCAAAAAAAGGAAACCATAGAAAAGAATCAAATGAAAATTCTAGAGCTAAAAATCACTATATGTGAAATTAAGAACTAGGTTTAACATCAATTTAGACAAAGCTGCAGAGAAAATTCTAAATTATAAGATATCTTAGAAAAAAGTAATCCAGAAAAGAGCAAAACAAATATGATGAAAATATCTAGTTTTGTATAACAGAAGTCCTAGAGGAAAGGAGAGAAAAAAATGAAGCTGATAGTTGCTGGAGATTTTCCAAAACCAATTAAAGACTTTAAGCCACATAATGAAGGGTGCAAACAAATGTAAGCAGAATAAAAATAAAAACCACACCTAGCCAAATCTTAATAAAGTTGAGGAAAACCAAAAAATAAATCTTAAAAGAAGCCAGAAGAAAAATACATTTTACCTTCAATGGAACCATAATTTTATCAATACCTAACTTCTTAATAAAAAAATTGTATGCCAGAGAATCACAAAGAAAAGAATTGTCAATCTAGAATTCTACATACAGTACAAATATCCTTCGAAATGGATGATGAGCTAGGCACATTTTCAGGCAAACAAAAGGTGAGAGAATTTGTTAATAGCATACCTGCAACAAAGAAAATACAAATAGGTATTCTTTAGGCAGAGGAAATGATAAGAGAGATAAAGCTCAGAGATGCAGAGAGGAGATAAGAGCAACAAAAAAGTAAATTAAGTATATAAATCTAAATTATTCCATGTAATAATAAAAATAATATCTTGTGGGCCTAAAATATATTTAGCATTAAAAGAAATAACAATAGTACTGAGGAAAGAAAGGAGGAAAATGCAATTAAACTTTATCTGTCTAGGAACCAGCAAACACACTAATTTATATTAGACATTAATATTTCTAGGATAAATAGTAGTCTAGGATAAATAGTAGTCTCTATGGCCAATACTAAAAGAAAAGTGAAAAGTGTTTAACAAGCTAATACAGGAAAAAATGGAATTAAAAAAAAATACTCAGTCAATCCAAAAGGAAAAAAAAAAAAAAGAAGAAGAGAAAAGACCATAGGACAGGTAGGGCAAATAGAAAGAAAGTTAACAGGATGGTAGATTTAAATGCAACTGTCAGGGGTGCCTGGGTGGCTCAGTGGGTTAAAGCCTCTGCCTTCGGCTCAGGTCATGATCTCAGGGTCCTGGGATCAAGCCCCATATCGGGCTCTCTGCTCAGCAGGGAGCCTGCTTCCTCCCTCTCTCTCTGCCTGCCTCTCTGCCTACTTGTGATCTCTGTCAAATAAATAAAACCTTTAAAAAAATAATAAACGTAACTGTCAGTAATTATATTAAATGTAAATTAGCCAAATAACTCATTTAAAAAATAAGAATTTTCATAATAAATTAAGAAAAACAAATTCTAACCATATACTGCTTATAAGGTATGTTCCTTAAGCATATGAATCCAGAATAATTGAAAGTAAGAGGATGGAAAATTATGTATTATACAAACACCAACCAAAAGAGCGCTGTGATGTTCACAGAAAAGAAAAATATTTTAACATCAGTCTGCCTTACATGAGAGTTATATAGGTAGTTTCTTTTCTCCTCTTAGGACACAAATGCATGAAAAAATTAAACTGGACCTTATTCATCTATATATCCCATGGTATCATGCAAGCTATAGCTACTCAGGATATGTTTGCTCCACAAACTAACAAAGTGAGGAAAGAAACATGTAAATATGGAGGAAATTGAAAGGAGCACTTACCTTTTTAATATACGACATGTAACGATTATCCCGATGATATGAACCATATTCATTCTCAACCTGCACAGCAATGATGGGGCCTCCCTTTCCATACTGAGGGTCAAGGAGACGAGAATTTGAGAGTAAAGTTACTGTGGGAAAGGCTAGATTTTCTCAATTTTGCTGTTGTACACACATGTTTAGAGTGCCATAAAAATAACACATTCCTAAACTCAACTCCAAGTTACACTATAGTTCAGGCAATTTCTCTCACTCCACAGTCAGCAGTCAACTGCTCCTAGAATTCTACCTTTTCTAGTACTTCCTATTAATGGACTCCCACCCTTTTCCCTCCTAATCCAATGCATTAAGCATGATGCTTCACACCTCCACTTCCATTCTTTTTACCTTAGCACCAGTTAAATGAGTCAAATGTCTCTCATCCTCCTTACTTCTCAGGAACTTCACTCTTTTTGGACTACCTTTCTGTCTTCTATATCATCATCTCCCTCTTTACTAAACCTTCCCCATTATCATTTAAATTGACTCAGAGTCCTCTGTTAAAAATAACTTGCCTGAATGGATAAAGAAGATGTGGTGTGTGTGTGTGTGTGTGTGTGTGTGTGTGTATATATATATATATATATATATATATATATATATAATGGAATACTATACAGCCATCAAAAGAAATGAAATCTTGCCATTTGCAACAACGTGGATGGAACTAGAGGGTATTATGCCTAACAAAATAAGTCAATCAGAGAAAGACAACTATCATATGATCTCCCTGATATGAGGAAGTGGAGATGCAACATGGGGGGCTTGGGGGGTAGGAAAAGAAAAAATGAAAGAAGATGGGATCGGGGGGCGCCTGGGTGTCTCAGTGGGTTAGGGCCTCTGCCTTCGGCTCAGGTCATGATCCCAGGGTCCTGGGATCGAGCCCCGCGTCGGGCTCTCTGCTTAGCAGGGAGCCTGCTTCCTCCTCTCTCTCTGCCTGCCTCTCTGCCTACTTGTGATCTCTGTCTGTCAAATAAATAAATAAAATCTTAAAAAAAAAAAAAAAGAAGATGGGATTGGGAGGGAGACAAACCATAAAAGACTCAATCTCAAAAAACAGAGTGAGGGTTGCTGGGGGGAGGGGGGTAGGGAGAGGGTGGTGGGGATATGGACATTGGGGAGGGTATGTGCTTTGGTGAGTGCTGCGAAATGTGTAAACCTGGCAATTCACAGACCTGTACCCCTGGGGATAAAAATACATTATATGTTTATAAAAAATTTAAAAATTAAAAATAAAAAAAAATTTTAAAAGAAAGAGACAAATCAAAAAAAACCAAAAAACAAAAAACAAATGTAACTACCTACACCTGAAACAAATATAACTATTTTAAGTCAACTCTACCTCAATAAAAAAACAAATATTCCATTAAAAATGGGTGATTTTAAAAAAAATAAATAACTTGCCTGGACCACTTCCCCCTCCAGTGCCCACTTTCTTGCCCTCTTCACCTTCATGGACAAACTCTGAAATATTCCTGAACTAACACTTGACTTCTTGTTCTCTCATTTACTCTTTTACTCATTTCCATTCTTTCCATTCCACCTACGTTATTAACATTACCTTCTCTTTGCTAAGTTCAAACAGTAAATTTTAATTCAAATTTACTATCTCTCTGAGCAACATTTGGCATCCTTGGCTACCTTCTCCTTCTTGAAACCTCTCATCTGTAGTCTCCTATTGCTCTCTCCTAGTTTCTGGCCTGCCTCTGGCCTGGTCACTACACTTCAGTTTCTTTTGTGAGCTCCTCCTGCCCTACCCACCTCTTAAATGTTGATGTTTCTCACGGTTCTTTATTAATCCCAACTTTGTGCTGGGTCACATCCCTTCTGTTCTCGTAATTATGCCCTCTTGCAAATATCTTCACATTTCCCATCCCTACTCACTCCTGTCTGTTGATGGTAACATACTCAGTCATCCCCTATCTTTATAGTTCTCACCAGTCTAGCCAATATATTTCCTCTTCATATCTTGCACCTGTCACACCTTAGTCGAGGTTTATCATGCCCACTTCAGCACCTCCTCAACCTACTCTTGGAGATACATGGGGAAGCATGAGATACTCCTCCCAGCATACAAAAATAGAAATAGCGTTGATTTCTAAGGATTAAACTCCACACCAACCATGCAAGTAAGAATCTGGACAACCCCAGCACCATGTATAAGTGTCATGGAAGTGTTTGCACATCAAAACCTGTGTTCATCATGGTTCAGGAGCAACTGGGTGGAAAGAGTTGAAATGGAAGAATCTTTAGCAAGCAAGGAATGACTGCATTATATCCTGATAGGGGAAAAAAGAAGACAAAAGACCCACAAGAGTGTTTCTTAAACCTTTAAATGTCATCCTCTGCTGACAAACATTGAAAAATGTAAATGTCATCCTCTTCTGACAAATACTGAAAAACTTTTTCAAAACCTGCTTCTCTCTTCCCCTTTCCCATCCATGCAATTATGAATCTAGCAGGTTAGAGAACAGATAAAGAAAGAGGAAAGATCCAGAAATTGACAGTACCTGGATTAGCAAGAGATCCAGAACCAGATCAATACAACTAGAAGTTCTAAAAGGCAGCTACTCATTGCAAGTGTTGATTTATAACACCATGATAAAATGCTTTTGAGGCCTCCAAATTGCCTCAGATCCTGATTTTGTGTTAACTAAGCAAGGTTCTGATTATTAATTTAGTTTTCCAGGAGTTGCAAGACTGAGAAGCCTGATTTGGGGTGGGCTAGTACAATGCTGTCCTGCAGAACTTTCTGATAATGAATATATTCTGTGTTTGCATTGCCCAATATGGTAGGTATCCAAACATGCCTACTGAGCACTAAAAATGTGTCTGGCATAAAAGAAGAAATTATTTTTAAATTTTATTTGATTTTAATTAAATCAAATTAAAGCACATATATGGCTACTATACTGGATAGCATAGCTCTAATCTTTTTGAAGGATTATCTCCACATTCCCCAAATGGCACACAGATTCACACTCTTCAGTCACTTAGTAGTTTTAATGGCTTTCCTGAGTCTGATTAACTCTGAGATACTCACAGTGTTAAGAACCAACTCTCCATAGTAAATTCAGATTCACATTCTGTGAAGCCCTCTCCTACCCACATACAAGTTTGCCATTTCCTCCATTAAATCTATGATAACATCTCCTTCAAATGATTACTGTGGCAGTGAAATATGCTAGGTAATTGTTGATTGCCTCACAGAAATCTTGATGCCTAATAGATGTTAAATTTTTGTTCCCTCCCTTTGTTCATTTTCTATCTGGTTTATAGTCCTTTTTTTGTTTTCCAGCCATTTTGGAAATATAGTACCACTAAACAATGATTATGTTTGGCATCATGGCTTTATCGTGGTAGAGGGATGTTAAAAAACAAATAAATTGCAACTTTTACAAAATCGCTGACCTAAGGTCACCCATCTAATCTATTATGTGTGAAGGACTGACAAGTCGTTACCTTTAGAAGCCAAATTTAGACATTTTGAGGACTACCATTAATTTCCCATTTATGGTGACTGAGGGCAAAGATACAATGGAAAAGAGAAAACAAAGACATACAGAGTCCAGTTTCAAGTCCACTGCCAGAGAAAAGGCTTCCAGTTGGCAGCAGATAGGAAACAGGAAGAAAAGCAAGGTAATCAAAACCTGGTATTTCTTAAATAAGGAATTGGAACGAACTACTATATACACTTCCTGCTTCTGTGTGATAGAAAATAGGCTAATTTTATCCAGGAAATCAGCTGAGGCAATTATTTCCCTTGGTCATAAGAACGGTGAATTTGGATTTACCTGGAGTTGTACTACCATGGGAATTATCTTATCAAAATAGTGATCCACTGCTTTAGTGAAGCCCCTGTAAGTTGTTCGCAGCTTCATTTTTGGATCCCGGAGTAACCAGCTAGGATTGAAAAGGTAAGAATTACTCTTGCGGTAGGAAACAGGAATAAGAAATGCTCAAGCATGAGGCTGGAAAACAAGGACAGCCACACTAGAACAGTATATTGCCAGATCTTAATCCATCTTTAAAAAAGCAATCTGTGTTCTAGTTGCAAATAGCTCAGCGCCTTAACCACATCAGAGCTGTGTACTGATGAAATGATCCAGAGCCCCATCATCAAACTGCAGCCCACAGGCCAAATCAGAGCCAATGTCTGTTTCTATAAATAAAGTTTTATTGGAACACAGCCAGACCCATTTGTTTACATGTTGTCACAGCTGTGTTCATGCTACAAGAGCAGGATTGAGTAGTCATAACAGACTATGTATGTGGCTCTCAAAACAGAAAGTATTTATTATCTGGCCTTTTACAGAAAAGGTTTACCAACCCCTAGTCTGGAGTGAGACTTTTGTAAAGTTGTTTCAAATCTTTTAAAAAATGCTCTTTGATGGAATATTATTTAGCCATAAAAGGGGAATGAAGAACTGTACCTGCTACAACAGAGGTGAACCTTGAGAACATTATGCTAAGCAAAGAAGCCAGTTACAAAAGGTCACATATTCTCTAATTCAATTTATATGAAATATACAGAATAGGCAAACTGACAGGGTCTGAAAGCAAACTGGTGGTCGCCAGGGGCTGGGGGAAGGAATAATGGGAGTTGACTGGACATAGGGCTTCCTTTTCAGGTGACAAAGAAATCTGGCACTAGACAGTGGTGATGGTTGTTCCACATTTTTGATGTAGTTAGTTGTCACAAAACTGTACACTTTCAAATGGTAAATTTTTTTTTTTTTTTAAAGATTTTATTTATTTATTTGACAGACAGAGATCACAGGTAGGCAGAGAGGCAAGCAGAGAGAGAGGAGGAAGCAGGTTCCCCACTGAGCAGAGAGCCCGATGTGGGGCTCGATCCCAGGACCCCGGGATCATGACCTGAGACGAAGGCAGAGGCTTTAGCCCACTGAGCCACCCAGGCGCCCCTCAAATGGTAAATTTTTATGTTACGTGTATTTTACTACAATAAAAAATGACTGGAAGTTACCAAGAGGGAATACCCCTCTTTAAAAAGAGATAATTGGGGGCACCTGGGTTAAAATGGGTTAAAGCCTCTGCCTTCGGCTCCGGTCATGATCTCAGGGTCCTGGGATCGAGCCCCACATCGGGCTCTCTGCTCAGTGGGGAGCCTGCTTCCTCCTCCTCTCTCTGCCTGCCTCTCTGCCTACTTGTGATCTCTGTCTGTCAAATAAATAAATAAATCTTTAAAAAGAAAAAAAGAGATAATTGACCCAATTTCTTACTACTTGTACCTCCATCACAAAAACTAGAACTTACAAAGGTATTGCTTACATGGCAGCCACTAGTTTTTACTAAAATAAAAAAAAAAGTGCTCTATCTTATTTACACTGCAGAATTGTGATGGAAGTTTATATAAAAAAAACACATACTACATAAATCCCAATAAATCGAAGTTCATTTTCTATGGGAAAATAGTATAGGTTAAAAATGTACACAGAAAACCAGCAAAACCCTTTGCTCTAACTTCCATTTGTGTGTACTAGGGGCCCATATGGAGTCATGGTCAGGGGCCTCAGAGAGCAACTTACCTAGGTAAGCCTCCAAGGTCTAAGTCGCTACCGATATAAGGGCCTGGACACAGAATTACCCACAGCTCCGCCTCTGAAGCCATGGCTATAAAAGTCCTGGGAAGCGAAGCAATAAGGATCATTTATTATTCGGGCTGAGACTGGAATCACTGAGTTCTCTTCTGAGGTTAGAATGGGTGGGACTCCTAGCCTGATTTACAAAAGTCCTTGTAGGTGGCATGAACCAGGGAGACATGGAGCCCTATACTCAGTAACAAAGGGGCTCATTCATGTTGCTAGAAAACAAGTCCAGAAGCCTACTCCTCCCCATTCATCTGACCCCACCATGCAAGAAAGCCATGCTAAGGCAGATTCTTACAAACCTTATTCCTCCTTCTTCTGTGTCTCCTACATTCAGTCAGTCACCAAATCATGTTTATTCCTCCTACTTAATGTTTTCAAATATGAAACTCCTCTTAATTTCTAGTACGACCACATTTATTAAAGAACTCAATATTTCACACCTGAGTTATGACAGTGGTTTTCTGACTGCTTTCCTTCCTTCTTCTTACCTTCTTCCAGGGCTTCTCCAGTCCCATCAATAATCATCATCAACAACAAAAATAGGAGTTAATTTTTACCTTGTATCAGCATCTGGCACTATAGCCTTCTTTAAGACTATTATTTTATTTCACAGTTCAATGAGATAAGTATCAATATCATCTCCATTTTACAATGAAATAAAAAGCTTAAATAAAGCTTGAAATAAAAGCTTAAATAAGTCGGAGCTTCCTAAAGGTCATATTCTCAGTAAATGGAAGAACTAAAAGTACAATCAGACAGAGAGCTTCCAGAAATGAAATATCAACTACTATATTATTCTGCCTCTTTAAAATACTGCTGGCACAAACTTTCTAAATGTACATACAAACTTTCCAAATTAAAATTCTTCAAATGAGGGCCACCTGGGTGGCTCAGTGGGTTAAAGCCTCTGCCTTCGGCTCAGGTCATGATCCTGGGGTCCTGGGATCAAGCCCCACATCAGGCTCTCTGCTGGGAGGCAAGCCTGCTTCCCTCCCTCTCTCTCTCCCTCCCTCTCTCTCTGCCTGCCTCTCTGCCTACTTGTGATCTCTCTCTGTCAAATAAGTAAATAAAATCTTTAAAAAAAAAATTCTTCAAATGACTCCCAATGACTTCAGAAAAGATTCCAAATGGTGAAGCATAGTAAATATAAAGGCAAGCCGTGTTCTACTATCTACTACTATCTATTCAGTTTCATTTTTTGGCATTCTCTCTAGTTAAACTAATAGGAGAACCAGACAGCATTATTTGCAGTTCCCAGAAAATAGAACGTATGGCAGAAAGTTAATCGCCAAAGCCATTCCCTTTTCTTCCTGGGCACACAGCTCAACTACGTATCCCAGCCTCCCATGCATTGAGGCGGTGTTGCTATGTGACTGACTTCAAGCCAACAGAATGTGAACACAAGCAATGTGTTCTGATTTCCTAAAAAGATTCTCCCTTCTCTCTCTTCTACCGCTGACTTGATGCAGATAAGTGTAGCAGCCTGGAAGCTATATGAAGAAGATGGTGAAGTCACATATAGAAAGATCCTGAATCTTTTAATTATTTCTTGGAAGAGAGACAAAATGCTTACCAGGAATACCTATTTTAGATTTTACTTAAACGAAAATTAATCTTTATTGTTAAAGACATTGAAGCTTACTTGTTACAGCAGCTAACATCACCTTAATTAACTTAAAAATGTTCTCTCACATCTCTGACTTTGCCCTTGCTGGACCCTCTTCCTGAAATTCCACTCAGTCCTCTAGCAATCTCCTACTCAACATTTTAATTACTTCAGCTATAACTTCACTGTTACCTTTCCTGATCTGTTCCCATGAATTGGGTTGTGTGGTTTTAGTATAATATTTGTCTCCTTCTCTATAAAGAACCCTTAGTCTTGACAGTACAGGGTATTATCTATCTATCCCTGCACCAAAGACAATTAAACTCTAGCAGATAGCTAATACATATTTTTGAATAAACAATTATAGATCTTCCTGAAGATTTGCTACATGTATTTTACTACTATTGGGTTGCATCCTAACAAACCCATCATCAGTTGAAAATACTGTAAGTAAAAAAAAGTATTTAATACACCTAACCTGCTGAACATCATAGCTTAGTTTAACTTACTCTACAATGTGCTCAGAACATTTACATTAGCCTACAGCTGGGCAAAATCATCTAACACAAAGCCTCTTTAAGTGTTGAATATCTCCTGTAATTTATTGACTACTATACTCAAAATGAAAAAAGAGAATGGCTGTATAGGTACAGAATGGTTGTAAGTATATCACTGTCTACCCTCATGATTGCAAGGCTGACTGGGAACTATAGTTAGCCGCTGCTGTTCAGTATCATAAAAGTGTATAGTACAATATATTGTTAGCCTGAAAAAAGACCAAATTTCAAAATTTGAAGTACAGTTTCTACTAAATGCATATCACTTTCGTACCATCATAAAGTCAAAACATTGTAAGTCAAAACATTGTAAGTTGGGGACCATGCATACTCTGTGCTATATCCTAGAAATCTTGTAAACTATAGTCCAGAAATATCCTCTTATAACTGAGACAGCAGGTTCTTCATAACAGATTAAAACTGCAGCACTTAAGATACAGACTTTCTAAACCACACTGTAAGTAAAATACACCAAAAACACTAAGGTCTACGCTCTATTGCAAATAACAGATTCACTGCTCAAGAGAGCTTCAAACCAGGGAACAGAATTATCAGAGCTTCCTGATTATTTCCCAAACAGAAAGTAAGGTGCATTTGTTCATCTGATCCCAGAGTCTAACCCCTATGTCTTCAATCCATAGAAAGAAGCAACCACAGCACTAAGACATACATGAAATCCAGGTTTGCAGTAAGATAAAACCAGCCTTTTCTTGGCTCATGAAGGTTCCAGGGAATATGCCTGCAGTGGAAAAAAGAGAAATATAAAAATATTTTACCTTATTTGACCTTATTCCATATTGATTCCTCCAGTTTTAATATAGCACCTGGGCTATCTCTACTGTGAAGGAAATTGAAGATTTCAATAGCCAAGACTCTGTGTGTGAGTGAACTTTGTATTGGCTTAAAAATTTACTCCTTCAGGGGAGCCTGTGTGGCTCAGTCATTAAACATCTGCCTTCTGCTCAGGTCATGATCCCAGGGTCCTGGGATGAGCCCCACATTGAGCCCTGCATGGAACCCCCTGCTCATCGGGAAGCCTGCTTCTCCTCTCCCACTCCCCCTGTTTATGTTCCCTCTCTCGCTGTGTCTCTCTCTGTCAAATAAATAAACAAAATCTTTAAAAAAAAAATTTCATCCTTCAAATCCCCAGTACAGATCCAAGCAGCCAATATTGTTCCTTGATGCTGAACTTCAGGTAGATAAATATATATGTAACACCCTCTGGGGTTGAACCACAAATTTCCTTTTTTTAATACTAATGAAAATTTAAATCCATATCTATAATGGCAAAAAAGAAAAACCATTAACCATAAAACAGAAACCAGCAAGAGCTGAAAAGTTTATAGAACTTTTGAATGAATAAAATGAAATCCAGCAATCAACAATACAAGATTCACAATACTTGAGATACATTAAGAAAATTACTAGGCATGCAAAATCAGAAAAATGTGACACAAAACAGAAAAAAAAATCAAGCAATAGAAACAATCCCAGAAATGACATATAGGATGAAACTAGCAGAAAAATAAAATATAAAAAGGTATAACAAATATGTACCATATCTTTAATAAGTAATGGAATGCATAACCACAATAAGGAGAAAAATAGAAGATACTAAAAAGACTCACATGGAACTTCTAAATCTTATTTATTTTTTTTAAGATTTTTATTTATTTATTTGACAGACAGAGATCACAAGTAGGCAGAGAGGCAGGCAGAGAGAGAGAAGCAGGCTCCCCGCTGAGCAAAGAGCCCGACTCGGGGCTTGATTCCCAGACCCTGAGATAATGACCCGAGCCGAAGGCAGCGGCTTAACCCACTGAGCCATCCAGGCGCCCCTGGAACTTCTAAATTTTAAAAAATAGCATCTGCAATAAAAAATACTTGATACTATTAATAGCAGAAATTAAAAACATATTGGCTGAGACTAATAACAGAGTATATACAACAGAATAAATGGTCAGAACAAAAGAAACTATCCAAAATGGAAAGTAGAAAAAAGGAAGACTAAAAATAAAAATGAATACAGGATCAGTGATCTATGGTTTCTTACCAAGAAGTCTACCATACATGGAATTGGATAAAAGAGGGGGAGGCAAAAATAGTAGTTGAAATAGAGCCACAATCTTACCATTTAATGAAATCTATAAACCTACATGATTCAAGAATTTCAGTGAACCACAAGCAGAATTTAGAAAAAAAAAAACTACTCCTGAGCACATTACAATCAAATTGTTAAAAACCAAAGAAAGAGAGAAAATCTTAAAAGCAAACAAAGGGAGGGTGTGATAAGAAGCAGATTTGTCATCAGATAATGTGCAGGTCAAGAGACAATGAAGAAACATTTTAAGATACTGAAATTAAAAAACGAAAACAAAATTAAACCATATCAACCTAGAATTCTACCTATACTTGGTGAAATTATCCCTCAAAATAGAAGATGAAAAAATCAACTTTCAAAAAAACAAAAGCTAAAAGAATTCATTGCTAACAGACTTCCACTACAAGAAATGTCAAAGGAAGTCCTCCCACAGAAGGAAATACCACATGGAAATTATAATCTATACAAAGGACTTGAAGAGCACTAAAAATGGTAAAAATGTGGTAAATAAAAAAGATATTTTATCACTTTAAATTCCTTTCAAATGTAACTAGATGTTCAAAGCAGAAAAATAATAATGTATCATGAATTCTGTAGCTCACAAAAAACAAAGCCTATGGCACAATACAGTACAAAGGATAAGAAGAGTAAAATGGAAGTATGAATTTTAAGACTCTATAGTGATAGCTTTATATACTCAGAAAAAAAGAGAGCAAATTAGGAATTTAATTTAAGAATTTAGATATAGAACTTTACATAAAAACTTTGGAAATGAATCCAGGATCCTTATAAAATGATTTAATTCAATACCACACTTTCAACAACAGGTAGATCATCCAGACATAAAACCAATAAGGAAACACTGGACTTGAATGACACATTAGACCAGATGAGCCTATTTGACATATATAGAACACTCTATCCAATAGCAGCAGAGAACACACATTCTTCTCAAGTGCACATGGAACATTCTCTAGGATAGATCACATGTTAGGCCATAAAACAAGTCTTAATAAATTTAAGAAGAATGAAATCATACCAAGCATCTTTTTTGCCACAATAGTCTGAAAATAGAAATCAATTTTGAGAAAAAAACTGGAAAATTCACAAATATGTAGAAATTAAACAACATAATTACACGGAAAGATAGGGGCACCTGGGTGGCTCTGTGGGTTAAGCCACTGCCTTCGGCTTGGGTCATGATCTCAGGGTCCTGGGATAGAGCCCCACATTGGGCTCTCTACTCAGCAGGGAGCCTGTTTCCCTATCTCTCTCTCTCTGCCTGCCTCTCTGCTTACTTATGATCTCTTTCTTTGTCAAATAAATAAATAAAATCTTTTAAAAAAATAAATGGAAAGATATTCCATACTCTAGGATTGGAAGAATTAATAATTGTTAAAATGCCCATACCAACCAAAAGAATCTACAGATTCAGTGCAATCTCTATCAAAGCTACAACAGCTTTTTTCACAGAAATTTAAAAAAAAACCAAAACTAAAATTTGTATGAAACTACAAAAGACACTGAATAGCCAAAGTAATTTTGAGAAAGAACAAGCTGGAGGCATCACAATTCCCGATGTCAAATTATATTATAAAGCTATAGTAATCACAACAGTATAGAATTGGCATAAAAACAGACATATAGGTCAATGGAACAGTATAGAGAGCCCAGAAATAAACACATGCCCATATAGTCAATTAATTTATGACAAAACAGTCAATAATATATAATGAGGTAAGAAGAGTCTCTGTAATAAATGGTGTTGGGAAAGCTAGACAAATATATGCAAATGAATGAACTAGCCCTCTATCTCAAACCACACAAAAACTAACTTGAAATAGATTACAGACCTAAGTGTTTAGAAGTGCTGGGAAAAAACAAGGGTAAGCTCCTTGACATCAATCTTGGCAATGATTTTTTGAATTTGACTCCAAAAGCCCAGGCAATAAAAACAAAAATAAACAAGACAGACTACTTCAAACTAAAAGGTCTACACAGTTATAGAAACCAGCAACAGGATGAAAAGGCAACCTAAGGAATGGAAGAATATATTTACAAACCTGCAAATCTAATGAAATTTGCAAAAGCTGATTAGAGGTTAACATCCAATATATGTGCTGCCGAAGCGAGCACTAGAGGTTAACATCCAATATATACAAGGAACCCACACAACTCAAGAGCAAAAAACAAATAATCCAATTAAAAAATGGGCAAAGAAGCTGTATAAGCATTTTTTCCAAAGAAAATGCATGAATGTACAACATGTACATGAAAGGATATTCAACATCCCCAATCATCAGAAAATGCAAATCAAAACCACAATGAGATACTACCTCACAGCTGTTAGGATGTCTATCATCAAAAAGACAAGATATAACAAAGGTTGGTAAGGATGTGGAAAGAAAGGAATACTTATAGCACTGTTGATGGAAATATAAGTTGGTTCATCCACCGTGGAAAACAGTATGGACGTTCCTCCAAAAACTAAAAGTAGAACTATCATATGATTCAATCCTATTTCAAATGGGTATACAGCCAAAGGAAATAAAATCATTACCTCAAAGAAATATCTGTACTCCCATGCTCATCGTGGCATTATTCACACTAATCAAGGTATGGAAACAACCTAAGTGTCTGATGATGGATAAATGGATTGAGAAAATGTGAAACACAAACACATGCACATACACAGGAATAATTTTTAGCCTTTAAAAAAAAGGAAGGAAAGCTCTGTCACTTGTAACAATTTAAATCAGTTTGGAGGGCATTATGCTAAGTGAAACAAAAGACAGCAAAAGACAAATACTAGATAGTATCACTTATATGTGGAATCTTAAAAAAAAAAAACTTTAAAAAATCTTTAAAAAAGCAAAAACAAACAAACAAACAAACAAAAGGGGCACCTGGGTGGCTCAGTCAGTTAAGCATCTGCCTTTGGCTCAGATCATGATCCCAGGGTCCCGGGATAGAGTCCCACATTGGAGGGGGGCTCTATACTCAGCAGGGAGTCTGCCTCTCCCTTTGCCCCTCCTTCCACTCATTCTCTCAATCTCTCTTTCTCTCTCTCTCTCTCTCAAATAAATAAATAAAATGGGTGAGTCTGGTGGTGGGTATTATGGAGGGCACTATTGCATGGAGCACTGGGTGTGGTGCATAAACAATGAATTTCGGAACACTGAAAAAGAATTAAATTAAATTAAATTTAAAAAAACACACACACACACCCCCAAAAAAAAGAAAGAAAAGAAAATATTAAATAAATAAATAAATAAAATCTTTTTTTTTTTAATTAACTCATAGAAACAAAATATGGTGGTGCCTTCCAGGGCCTGAGGGGAAGGGGAAATGGGGAGAGATTGGTACAAGGATACAAACTTTCAATTATAAGATGAATAAAGTCTGTGGATCTAATGTATAACATGGTAACTATAATTGATAATACTATATTGTGTAACTGAATTTGTTAAGGGAGTAGGAATTAAGTGTTCTCACCAGAACAAACAAACAAAGATAAATATGTGAGGTCATGGATGTGTTAACTAAGTGGATTATAGGTTGGAATTCTTTCACAATGTGTACATATATTAAATCATCACATGGTATACTTTAAATATGTTACAGTTGCTCCCTTTGGGGGAATGGGAGCTCCAAAACCAAGAAGAATATTACTCAACAGTGTTCAGCCAGGGGCAAGGTGGCCTCTTCAGGTGCATCCCACTATGGGGCATATATGTGGCCCACTTGCCCAGGCTGAGCCTACTCGTGCACCTCAGTTCAGGAGGGTCCTCTTGGACCTGAGAGTGGACTTTGGTCAGAGCAAAGCCACATGGGATGTGAAAGTAACTCATCAGGGAAAGGACCAGGACTTTGAGAGAAGAGGCTTCAAGCTGGGGATAAAGATGCTGCAGGTTCCAGAGAGCATCCTTGCTGAGCACTACGATGACCTATAGCCTGCAGAGGAACACTTCTACTGAGCCCTCCGCAGCTACAGGAGCTTGGCCCTATAATGATCATGGCCTACAATGCCATCGTCTAGGAGGGCCCCAACATGGTCCACACCAACTCAGTTAAGCCCACCCCTGGCACCACTGTGGAGACTTTATCGTCCACATCAGCAAGAAAACCATCCATACCAGGAACTCTGTGGAAAGGACCCAGAGAAAGATCCAGCTGTGGTTCTGGAGCAATGAGCTGGCAGACTGAGCAAATGAGAGCCGCCCCAGCAACATTTACCCAGCCTGAGGACTAAAAGGTGCCTTCAGCTGCCCCAGCATCCACCCAGGACAAACTACCTCTGTGAACAAGAACTGGAGCCCACAACCAAGTTCTGCTCATTTATCTTAAATTATCTCCCTATCCACCTCCTACTCCACTCCAGCCCACAGATGTCTGAGCTGCCAACTTTATTTGTCTTTCAGTGTCCTAAGCCAGTAAGATATGGGACCAAATCCTTTTTGTACCAAAGTACCAGATAACCTACAGATTGTCTCCAAAAGGGGGAACATTAAATACACTATGCTATGCAAATTAATTAATTAGCTAATTAATTATCCATTATAATTTAATTTGTCAGTTATACCTCAATAAAGCTTAAAAATGATTTAAAAAACCAGGAAAATAAAGCATGAGAAATTGGAAATTCAAGAGAAATAGAACTAATATGGTAAAATATATTAAAATAGCTTACAGAATATAATGCCAAAATTGTTTACAAAGAAATTTCTAACTCTAGTTCATGGAAATTTTTATTAAAAAATAGAAATTGCCTATTTGAATAAAAGTATAAAATTTTATTAAATTAGAAATTATAGAAGAAAACTACAATAACTCAAAAACAGGCCAAGAATAATGAGTAGTTACCTTTTGGTGGAAGGTCATGACTGTAAGGAGAATAGGAGAGCTTCTGAGATGTTGGTGTACTACAAGGCTTTGGGGGTTGGTTACAGAAGTATGTTCACTTTACCAAATTTCATTGAGCTAAACTCTTATATGCCAAATGTTAAACTTTAATCAAATTTTACTTTAAAATAAAACTAAATGAAGAAGAACAAGGAAAAAAGGAATGGAGAATATTTACTACCAGAAAGGCAGTAGGTAATTTCAGCCAAAACTTTTAATGAGGAAAACAAGAAAAAGTGAGCAAGTTTTTCATTAACTTACAGAAGGCATCGAAAGGACTTCTGCTTTCTGATCCAAGAGGTAAAGAGCTTCAAAATTGTCACTTCCATCCTCACAATAAGAACAAAGCTGAAAAGCTGGAACCTGTTGAAAAGCAACAACTCTCCTAATCCATCAGAGAAGAGAGGACACAGGGAAAACTGCTGTCCCAAAAACCAGAATGAGAGACAGCTGATGTAATGGTTAATCCTACATGTTGACTTGACTGGGCAATCAGGTGCTCCAGCACTTGGCCAAACAGTATATAAGTGTTTCTGGAAGAGATTAACATTTGAACTGGTAGACTGAGTAACATGGATTGCCCTCCCTAATGGGAAAGGGCTCATCCAGTCAACTGAAGACCCGAACAGAAAAATTATTTATACAATACATCACATCAACAGGCTAAAGAAGAAAATACTCACATAATTTTACCTACAGATGCACAAAAAGCATTTGAGAAAATCCAACACCCATTCATGACAAAAAATTCTCAGTAAACTAGGAAAAGAGAACTGCCTCAACTTCATAAAGAATAGCTATACCAAACCTATAGCTAACAACAAACTTAATCATAAGAAACCAGAAGCTTGGGTGCCTGGGTGGCTCAGTGGGTTAAGCCTCTGCCTTCAGCTAGGTCATGATCTCAGGGTCCTGGGATCGAGCCCCACATCGGGCTCTCTGCTCAGTGTGGAGCCTGTTTCCCCCCTCTCTCTCTGTCAAATAAATAAATAAAATTTAAAAACAACAACAACAAACAGAAGTTTCTCCTATCTCTGGTCTTTTCAACATTGTACCAGAAAGCCTAGTTAATGCAATAAAACAAGAAATTAAATAAAAAGTGTACAGATTGGGAAGACAAACATAAAAGCTTCTTTGTTCACTGATGACATTGTCTATTAAGAAACAGAAAAGAGGAATTCCTGGGTGGCTCAGTCGGTTGAATAGCTGCCTTTGGCTCAGATCCTGATCCCAGAGTTCTGGAATCAAGTCCTGCATCCAGCTCCTTTTCCAGGAGGCTCATTTTCCCTCTGCCTGCCACTCCCCCTGCTTGGGCACATGCTCTCTCTCTCACTCTGTCACTCTCTGACAAATTAATTAATTAATTAAATATTTGAAAAAAAAATTCAAAAGACAAAAAAAAAAAAAACCCTCTTGGAACTACTAAGCGATCAATAGCAAGATTTCAGAAAACAAGGTTAATATACAAAAGTTAATCATTTTCCTACATAAGAGCAATGAACCACTGGACAAATAACACTATCCAACTTTTAAACTCACCATTAAGCTACAGCAATCAAGATAGTGTGGCACTGATGAAAGAACAGACAAGTAGATCAAGGAAACAGAATAGTGAATGTAGAAATATATCCAAAGAAGTACAGTCCACTTATTTTTGACAAAGGAGCAAAAGCAATACAGTAAAAAGAAAAGCGTAGTCTTTTTTAAAAATGGTGCTGCAACAACAGGACAACAAAAAAATGCACACACCAAAAAATGATGTAGATACAGATTTTATAACCTTCATGAAAATGAACTAAAAATGGATCATAGACTTAAATGTAAAGTATGAAACTATAAACCTCCTAGAAGATAACATAGAAGAAAATCTAGATAACCTTGAGTTTGGCAATGACTTTTTAGGTACAACACTAAAAGCACATTGCATGACATAATTAAGTTGAACCTCGTTAAAAATTAAAAACATATGCTATGCAAAAGACATTGTCAAGACAATAAGAAGACAAGCCACAGACTGGGAGAAAAACCCTTGCAAAAGATTTATCTCATAAAGATCTATTATCTAAAATAGACAAAACTCTTGAAACTCAACAATAAGAAAATAACATGCAAGTAAAATGTGCAAAAGATCTGAACAGACAACCCATCAAAAACCTATACAAATGGCAAATGGACATGTGAAAAAATGCTCAACATGTTATCTCATTAGGGTATCGCAATTTAAAATAAGAACGAGATACCACTACACACCTATTAGAATGTCCAAAATCTGGAACAATAATACCACCAAATGCTCCCAAGGCTATGAGGCAATAGGAACTCTCTTTTTGATGTATTCTCTCACTTATAATAAGAATGCAAAATGAGGGGCACCTGGGTGGCTCAGTGGGTTAAAACCTCTGCCTTTGGCTCAGGTCATGATCCCAGTGTCCTGGGATCCAGCCCCGAATCAGGCTCCCTGCTCAGCCTGCTTCCTCCTCTCTCTCTGCCTGCCTCTCTGCCTACTTGTGACCTCTGTCTGTCAAATAAATGAATAAAATCTTTTAAAAAAATGCAAAATGATATACACAATTTGGAAGACAGTTTGGCAGTTTCTTACAAAACTACACATATTTTTATCATATAATCTTAAGTATATACCCAAATGAGTTGAAAACATGGCTACACAAAAACCTGCACATAGACTATGTATAGCAGCTTTATTCATAAATGCCCAAACTCAGAAGCAAGTAGGATGTCCTTCAATAGGTAAATGGATAAGTAAACACGGTACAGCCACACAATGGAAAATCATTCATCACTGAAAAAGTAACTGATCAAACTATGAAAGTATATGCAAGAGGAAAATTAAATGCATATTAATATATGAAAGAAGTCAATCTGAAAAGGCCACATACTGTATGATTCCAACTACATGACATTTTGGGAAAGGCAAAACTATGGAGACAGTAAAAAGATCAATGGCCAGGAGTTAGTGGAGAAGGAAGATGAACGGTGGAGCACAGGACTTTTAGGACAGTGAAACTGTTTTCTATGGCGTTATTAATGGTGGATACGTGTCATTATACATTTGTCCAAACCCATACAATATATAACACCAAACGTAAACTACACTGTAAACTATGAACTTCGGGTGATTGCTGATGTGTCAGTGTAGGTTTGTTGACCACTCTGATGGGAGATATTGACAATGAGGTAAATCCTGGCACTGGTGGGTGCTGGTGTTATATGGAAAATCTCGGTGCCTTCTTCTTAATCTTGTTTGAATCTAAAACTACTTACTCTAAAAATTAAAGTCTTTTTTTATGGAAACACTAAAAGAAAGAAAGAAAGAAAGAAAGAAAGAAAGAAAGAAAGAAAGAAAGAAAGAAAGAAAGAAAGAAAGACAACTAAAAATAAAAGAAAAAATTTGGAAGCAGCCAGAGAGAAATGATGCATTACTTATAGAGGAATCCCACTTGGAATTATAGTCAATTATGAGAATGGAATATAACCCTATTCTATGGAGGCCAGAAGGAAGTAGCACAATATTTTTTTAAGTGCTACAAGAATTGCCAGTTTCAAGGAAAATTTGTCTCACTTTTGTCCCACTATAGTTCTGACACCAGATACGTAGGTTTTTCCACTCCAAGCAATTCTTCAATTCCTAGCAGATACCAACCAGGTGTCCTACAATTTAACTCAATTCTAACACTAATTGCCTTCAGTTGGCACAACCCCACAGGTTAAGGGCTCAGTCCCACATGATGTTTCCCTCACTCTTCCATTTCAGATACCAGTCCCAGGTTATCACCTGTATTTCTGATCAACAACCTACAAATCAGGGGTTCCTATGACGCCCTCTCCGAGTTTGATAATTTGTTAGAACTCCTCACAAAACTCTGGGCAACACTTAGCTTTACCAGTTTATTATAAAGGATACAACTCAGGAACAGATAGAAGAGATGCATGGGAAAAAGTATAGGAGAGGTACATGGAGCTTCCATGCCTGCTCTGGGCACACTACACTTCCAGCACTTCAGTTTGCTCACCAACCTGGAAGCTTGCCAATCTCTGTCAGTTAGGGCTTTATGGAGACTTCATCATGTAGGAATAGTTGATTAAATCATTGGTTATTGGTAATTAACTCAACCTTTGGCCCCTCTCCCCTCTCCAGATGTCAGAGTTGGTAGGGGCAGATGCTGAAAGTTCCAACTCTCCAATCACACAGTTTGGTCCCCTGGCAACCAGTTCTTCCTCATCCTGAGGGGCTTTCCAAAAGTTACCTCATTAACATAAATTCAGACATGCTTAAAAAAGTTTTGTTATGAATAACAAAAAATGCTCTTCTGATCATTTTCACTCAGGAAAGTCCAGGTATTTTAGGAGCTGTGCAGCAGAACTGGGAATGAAGACTAAATATATATTTCTCATTATATCGCATAATATCACACACCTACAAATTCCATATCTGGCAAAAGTATGTTTCAGGAAGAAAATTACGATATTAATGTTATAGGAAATGAAGACAGGATCCAAGAATTGACAAAATTCAACACCATTCATAATAAAAACTCTCAGTGGCCACTGTTAATTAACAACCTATACTTTATGCTTAATTTTGCTGTGAACCTAAAACTCCTTTAAAAAGAATGTCTATATGAAAAGGAAAAAAAATATTTGATGTGAAGTGTAAAAAGCATTATGACAGTTTAGAGGGTAAATGCTTTTAAATATCATTTCCATGTGGTATATATATACAATGGAATACTATGCAGCCATCAAAAGAAATGAAATCCTACCATTTAGGATGACGTGGATGGAACTAGAGGGTATTATGCTTATCAAAATAAATCAATCGGAGAAAGACAACTATCATATGATCTCCCTGATATGAGGAAGTGGAGATGCAATGTGGGGGGTTTGGGAGGTAGGAAAAGAATAAATGAAACAAGATGGGATTGGGAGGGAGACAAACCATAAGAGACTCTTAATCTCATAAAACAAACTGAGGGTTGCTGAGGGGAGGGGGGTCGGGAGAGGGTGGTGGGGTTATGGACATTGGGAAGGGTATGTACTATGGTGAGTGCTGTGAAGTGTGTAAACCTGGCGATTCACGGACCTGTACCCCTGGGACTAATAATACATTATATGTTTATAAAAAATAAAAAGTTTAAATAAATAAATAAATAAATAAATATCACTTCCATCATTCACCAAATCAAATTCCAATCAAATATTTTTTCTTCTAAACCTACATCTTAAAAATCAAAACACTGAAAAAGAGAATACAGCTAAAACTGATATCAAAACAGTAATGGATAAGTACTTTCCAAGCTTTGAAGCCTAGAAAGAAATTACTAATTTTTGTTAATTTCAGCTTGTAGAATGAGGATAATTTGTTACTTGCCATGCCTGATTCTCAATGAAAACTATCTTCAAAGACCAACGTTTCTGGAACAGAATTCTATCCTAGGACTCATCACTGCTATAGCAAGTGAGGATATCCAAGGAGGAGAGAGGCTCTCTGTGCCTAAATTCCTTCAGTAGTTAGGGACCACTGACCTACATCCATCTGTACTGACAAATGCCTTTGAAAGTTAGACTTCTACATGCAGGCCACAGCCTGTTTAAAGGGAGCCCTTTCAGAGCAATCAGAGTAGGCTCTATCCACAGAATGGATATTCTTGTGATAACAAGTGGAGACTCAGACATCCTAAGAATAATGAAGAAAATACAAAAAAGGTCAACCCTTATACTGGTCTAATAAAGTCTCAGAGCTAGAAATTCAGACTATAAATTCTTGAACTAATTACTTAGATGCCAACACTCACGTGGTCACAGTGTTGAAGCCACAGGCCTTCAGCTTTAGCAAGCGGTCCCTCCAGTACTCCCTGGGCACCCGGAAATAGTGAATAGTACCTGCTATGATCAGGAAAGGAAAGCCATCTAGTGTGAAGCTTGAGCCTTCAACTTTCAGACCCACGTTGCGATTTATTATGTGGGAGGGAGTCAGGGAAACTTGATTCATCCTGCAAGGACAAAGGAGGTGTGTGAAGTCCTCAAGATGTTACCATGTGGTACACAGTTTGGGCAAATCCAAAAGGCCTTTCCTTCAGGGGCCCTAGGCATGCCTCCAGTGCGAAGAGAACTTCCCAACCCTTCTCCAACATACCTGGGTGAGAAGTCTCCTCCAAAATGAGCTGTTACCAATAACCCTGAAGACAGGTACAGGATGCTCACAGGTCTCAACAAAAAGGTCAGCATGCTAAACAGAGACGACAGAACTGAAGTCAGACATCCTGGAGGCAGAGAAGGAGGTGGGAGCTGAGTGAGGCCTTGCCTGCAGAGGTCGGTGAGCAGCACAGAAGTGGCCTCACTGGAAGGCAGGACCAGGACCCACGACAGACTGGGGGGGGGGGGCAGCTGCAACGAAGAGCCTCCTGATAGTAACTGGGTTTTCTGACCCCTGTTACATTTTAGAGAAGATCAAGCCTCAGTCCAGTAAATTTCACAGAATAGAATATAATCTCTCCAAAACTTGTGAGAAACCTTCTACTAGTAAGGAATGAACCCTAATAATTTGCTGCTTATCAGAGAACACTCACTGGAATGTAGGACTCTCTCTGTAGCCGGGTCCCAATTTCTACCCTCATCCCAATTTTCTACTTCTCTGCTACTGTAGGACGCCATCTAATTAGCTCCCAGAACACACTCAGCATTCGTGTGGCTACTGATCTTCTTTATGCTGCTCACCCGGGGGCAAATGCTCTTTCCTTAGGTATCAAAAGTTCTATGAGTCCGATGTAGGCAGAACCAGGGCAGCCTAGCCCAGTCCCGGCGCTGCGCTGCGCAGCTTTTAGCGTGGGGAGGCGCTCTGTATGGGGCGTGGCTGGATGCTCGCTACCCAGAGCAGCGCCTGAATTACAGCAAGTGCTCAACTAATGTTTTCTGAACAAAGGAGTCGCCACAATCGGTAAAACATCTGTGTCCCTTCCATAGGCTTCAGCTTTATCATGGGCTTCTTGAGAACTCCCTTAGGCAGAGTTGGGAGGGTAGAAAGCAACCGTTTTCTGTAGGGAAATAGGATGGAAAAGAGGGTGGGGCCCAGGGATTAGAGAAGACAGACCCCCTGGGCACCACTCGACTCTTTTCTGTGGGCGTGAAGAGTCCGGGGAGACGGACTGAGATCAGACGACGCTCAGAGATTTCCGGGGAGAAGACAGACGGGACAAAGCAGAATCTCCAGGGAACCTGACCGAAGGGCCTAGAGAAAAATTCCAGAAAGTGAGGAAACCCGAGGGGCTGTCTGGGTTGACCCGGCGCTGGGTTGCAGGGCCCAGCGCTGGGAGAGGCCACCGCGCGGGAGGTGCGGAGAGGCCCCGGGGCTGTCGCGGGCGTGGGTGCTCCGGTGGGCGCTCGGGCCAGAGCCTACCTTACCCTGGGCGGGACTGCTCCTTCCCCAACTTCGGAGCGTTAGGTCGGTAGCGGCCGCCAGGCGGGGGACAGAGCGGGAAAAGAGCCGGCTGCGCGCTCCTCCCGGGGTAGCCTCCGCCGGCAGTAACCTCCCACTCCCGCGCCCTTCCCCTACCTCAGACTAGCCCGCCCCCCCTCCTCCCCGCAGGCCTCACTCTCCGCTGACCCGCTCCCCACCCCGCCCCGGGCAGATCCTCCCCCACCCCCGCCCCCGCTCCACAGCAGAACGGCTTCCACCCCCAGCCAAGCACATCCTTCCCGGTGTACTCTCCCTGCCCTCCAATGATCCACCCCCAGCCCCCGAGCCCGGGGGGTTGATAAGCCGCAGCCCCGACTCTGCAGAGAGGAGTGCGGCCGTTGCAGTGAGCTCAGCGGGCCCTCTGTGCCCTCTTGGTCAGCCAGAGGCCGACTCTGGCCTTCGGGGACTCCGTCGGTTGTGACAGCTAAGAGTTGAGGAGCGCTGTCAGCGGAGTGCGGACGGCTTTCCAACCGTTCCCCCCAGTCCTGCACTGCTAACCCCGAGTGCTGACTCGGGGCCACCTGCCCCTCCGCCCCTTTTCTTTCGCTGGGACCCACTTAGGCGGCGTTCCCAGGCCCGGCGCTGCGGGAGGGAAGCCGGCTCAGCAGAGCCACTGGCACACTCGCTGGGCCACGGCAGGAGATTCATTCCCGGAGCGTCCAGTTTGGGGGCAGGGGTGTCCTCCTCTCCACAGCGACCACAGCTCCTCCCTTTGGGTCGCTTCAGCACGCGTTCTCTCACCACAGTCCCCCGGTGCTAGGTGCTGAGGACACAGATGAGGAATATCCTTTTCCCCCTGTAGGGAATGCCTAACAAGGCCAGTCTACATCCCGGAGGAGGAGGACCATTTTCCTTTACCCTGCCTACCCTACTGCTAGTAACTCAGCTGGGAGTAGCGGCTCACAAAGTGTGGTGTGGGAGAGCCTTATCAACACGCAGATACTCTGTCCCATTTTGGACCTACAGAATCTGAAACTCTGGGCAATACTAATGTACGCTAAAGTTGGGGACTACAGGTCTACAGCTTCCCTCTCCACCCCTCGCCCTTGTCTCCGCAGGAAAAAGGACATCTGAGGCAAAGTGAGTGGTCCAAAGTAGAGATGGAGAGGCGTCTAAATTAATTTCACCGGTGCAACTGCACCTGTGTGGTTGTGCTGCTCCTTCTTTCAGCTTTTGGCTCCCTCTGGATGGGAGATCAAGCTCCATTTATAAGTCTCAGCTGTTGTGGATATTGTTACGATAAATTTGGGGGGTACAGTTGCCCCTTCTGATCACTACATTTGTAACTTTTATTTATTTGACAGAGAGCATAAGCAGAGAGAGCAGCAGAGGGAGAGGGAGAAGCAGGACCCCCACTGAGCAAGGAGCCCAATGGGGAGGGGGAATCCCAGGACTGAGCCAAAGGCAGATGCTTAACGGACTGAGCAGACTGAGCCACCTGGGTGCCCCTGGATGTTAGTACTTTGCTAAAGGCAAAAGGCAATCTTAGTCCGACCTCCACACATTTCCCCCTCCCCCTGACAGGATCCTGTAAGTCTGTAAGTCTACTTTAATATATAAAAATTCCTTTGGAAACTTGGTTTATCCCTGCCCCCCAAGATATATATTGGTAATCATCCCCAAGCATAGGGCCTGCAAATATACACCTGAAGGGTCTCATGACTAAGATTTTATTAGACAGTAGTAAATGACCTTTCCTAACAATAGCTAGCCCCTCAAGGTCCTGGAACCTTGCTTCCAAATTCCTTAGAGACTTATGCTATTCCTAACCCTCTCCCAACTTGAAAGTATATAACCAATTCCTCATAACCCCAATGCAGCTCTTTCTGCCCAAGGATCTGTCCCCATGCTTTAATAAAACCACCTTTTTTGCACCAAAGCACCTCAAGAATTCTTTCTGGACATTTGCTCCTGAACCCCAATATTTTCATTTCGTTCCCCGCACTGTTTCACCTACCAAATTATATAACTTCACTTGCAATAAAATTTATTTCATCACCAAGAAGTAAGATTCTAAAATTCTGCTTTCTGGCTATAGTCATTTTTTCAATGTATCTTCCAAACATGTTCTTATCAATCTTTGAATTTCCAGTCTTCTTTTTTTTTTTTTTTTTAATTTATTTATTTATTTGTTAGAGAGCGAGCGAGCACAGGCAGACAGAGTGGTAGGCAGAGGCAGAGGGAGAAGCAGGCTCCCCGCCGAGCAAGGAGCCCGATGTGGGACTTGATCCCAGGACGCTGGGATCATGACCTGAGCTGAAGGCAGCCGCTTAACCAACTGAGCCACCCAGGCGTCCCGAATTTCCAGTCTTCTTGAAAGAGTAGGCAGCTAACCAGACAGGAGCAGGGAAGGGGTTTTTCCAAATGTTGAAAAAGCCAGAACCCACCAACCACCTCCAGAGCATAAATAGCTGGAGAAATCCCTGAAAGAAATGCAGATGCAACTCCCTGTACCCACTGTCCTCAAAGGACCCACAGCTTCATTATAATACATTTACATTGCAGTTTCTCACACACAGACACACACACACCATACCCTTCACCTCTCCACCCCCATTTTCACAAGGAATGATGGGAAATATCCAAAATGGCTCACCCTAAGGAAACTAAATACAGAAACGGGGAAGGGAGGGGATGTGAAGGGAAGGGTGGGACCAAAGAAAGAAGAAAGAAAATGTAGCTAAAAAGATGGAAGGGCTGACACTTTAGGGCTCCTGCACTCTCTCTTTCTCCTTGTCTCTGTGTCTCTCTCGGTCTGTCTCATAGTCTGCTCCACCTTCCTTTTGTTTTGGCTGCTAATAAATGCTTGCTTACTGAGAGTTTGACTCTGAATTCTTTCTGGGCCAAATTCAAGAAACAAGGACAGGAAGTGGGGTTCCCTGCTGACATTTGAGTCTCTCTTTTTCTGCAGTTTATCAGAAAACCAGCTCTGAGGGGTTTTTTTGTTTTGTTTTGTTTTTTTCTATCTGTTCTGTTTGTTTAATTTCTAGTTCAATGATTTCTGCTCTAATCTTTATTTCTCCTCTCCTTCTGGATTTAGGCTTTATTTATTTATTTATTTTTTTCCCCTAGCTCCTTTAGGTGTAAGGTTAGGTTGTGTATTTGAGACTTTTCTTGCTTCCTGGGGAAGGCCTGTATTACTATATACTTTCCTGTTAGGACTGCCTTTGCTGCATCCTAAAAGTTCTGAACTGTCTTGTTTTCATTTTCATTTGTTTCCATGTAATTTTTTAATTCTTTAAATTCCTGGTTGACTCATTCATTCTCTGGTAGCATGTTCTTTAATCTCCATGTATTTGTGATCATCCCAAATTTTTTCTTGTGCTTAATTTCAAGTTTCATAGAATTGTGATCTGAAAATATGCATGATATGATCTCAATCTTTTTGTACTTATTGAGGCCTAAATGGTGACCTGGTATGTGATGTATTCTGGAGAATGTTCCATCTGCACTCAAGGAGAATGTGTATTCTGTTATTTTTAGGATGAAATGTTCCGAATATATCTGTGAAGTCCATCTGGTCCAGTGTGCCATTCAAAGCGATTGTTTCCCTGTTGATCTTCTGCTTAGATGACCTATACATTGCTGTGAGTGGGGTGTTAAAGTTTCCTAGTATTATTGTATTATTATCAATGCATTTCTTGTTTTTGTTATTGATTTATAAATTTGGGTGCTCCCAATTTGGGGACATAAATATTTATGATTCCTAGATCTTCTTGTTGGATAGACCCCTTTATTATGATATAGTGCCCTTCTTCATCTCTTATTACGGTCTTTGACTTAAAATCTAGTTTCTCTGGTGGCACCTGGGTGGCTCACTCAGTTAAGCATCTGCCTCCAGCTCAGGTCAGAATCTCAAAATCCTGGGATCAAACCCCACATTGGGCTCTCTGCTCATTGGGGAGTCTGATTCTCCCTCTCCCTTTGTGTGTGCACACACACTCTCTCTCACTCTCTCTCAAATAAATAATCCTTTAAAAAATGAAATAAAATCTAGTTTGTCTAATAAGGATTGCTACTCCAGCTTTCTTTCGATGTTCATTAGCATGATAAATGTTCTTCCATCTCCCATTACTAATCTGGAGGTTTCTTTGCATCTAAAATGAGTCTCCTTGAAGCAACATAGCAATGGGTCTTGTTGTTGGTTTGTTTTTTTTTTAATCCATTCTGATACCCTATGTCTGTTCATTAGTGCATTTACTCCATTTACATTCACAGTAATTATTGAAAGATATGAATTCAGTGCCATTGTATTACCTGTAAAGTCACTGTTCTTGTAGATCATCTCTGTTCCTTTCTGGTCTTTTGGGCTCTGTTTCCACTCAAAGCTTCCCCTTTAATATTTCTCACAGGGATGGCTTAGTGGTCATGAAATCCTTTAGTTTTTGTTTGTTTTGGAAACTCTTTATCTCTCCTTTTATTCTGAATGATAGCCTTATTGAAAAAAATGTTCTTGGCTGCATATTTTTCCCATTTAGCACATTGAATATATCATGCCAGTCCTTTCTTACCTGCCTGGTTTCTGTGGACAGGTCTGCTGCCAACCCTATATGTCTACCCTTGTAGTTTAATGACCTCTTGTCTCCAGCTGCTTTTAGGATTTTTTCTTTCTCTTGTAATTTCCAAGTTTCACTACTATATGTCAAATGTGGACTTATTTTTGTTGATTTTGATTGTACCTCTTGGACTTGAATGCCTGTTTCCTTCCCCAGATTAGGGAAGTTCTCAGCTTTAATTTGTTCAAATAAACCTTCTGCCCCTTTTTCCCACTCCTCTTCTTCTGGGAGTCCTATAATATGGATATTATTTTGCTTTATGCAATCAATGAGTTCCCTAAGTCTACCTTCATGATCTAACAGCTTTCTTTCCCTCTTCTTTTCAGCTTCATTATTTTCCATCACTTTATCTTCTGTATCACTGATTCATTCTTCTGATTCATTCATCTTCATTTATATGACTATTACTTGGGACTGCATCTCAGTTATAGCATTTTTAATTTTGGCCTGACTAGATTTTAGTTCTTTTCTTTTATCTATACAGTAAGAGATTCTCTAGTGTCTTCTATGCTTTTTATAAGCCCAGCTAGTATCTTTATGATTTTTTTTAAAAAATTCTAGTTTAGACATCTTACTCATATCCATATTGATTAAATCCCTGGCTGTAAGTACTACCTCCTGTTCTTTCTTTTGGGCCAAATTTCTTCATCTCATCATTTTGTCCAGAAAAGAAAAGAAGAAATTTAAACAAACAAACAAACAGACAGACAGACAAAAAAATAACCAAAAAAACCCTAGATCCTTTGTGTGTTTTGCTCTGTTTGTTAAAAACAAAAGCAAACAAACAAACAAAAAAACCAGATCCTAAAATAAGAAAGAAAATATATATAAGAAAATACAATGAAAGGAAACAAAAATAAAGTACATATATAAATTAAAATTAAAATAGAATTTTAAATTGAAAAAACAAGAACACAACTGAAAAAATAATACTAAAAGACTAAAGAATAAAAATACAAAAATGCTATCTACTGTTTTCCCCAAGAGCTGAAGCTTTGCAACCCTCTATGATCAGTAAACTTGGTGACATCCAGCAGTTTGTGCTGGTCTTCTGGAGGAGGGGATTGTTGTGCTGATTCTCAGGTAGACTTACCAAAGTTGAAATGCACCTCCAGTGTGCAGGGAGGCCCAGCTTGGGGTAACAGCTCTGGACTCAGGTAGCACTTGTGGAGGCCAAGAAAAACAAGGCTGTACCCACCTCGAGTCTAGCCCTGACATAAGTACAGCCATCTTGACAAAGCAAAAACTGGCACCTTGCACCCCCTCTCCACCTGCTCCCCTCCCCTCGGTAGTATATGTGAACAAATAGTTAACTTGTAGAAATCACAGTCCTGCAAGACAGGAGTCTCCCTCTGTTTACAAATGTCCCAGTGCTAAATCTCACTAACAAGGATGCTTGATAGGAGGAATATGACATTCCACCAGGAAACTCCCAACTATCTTCATGTTAGTGCCTCATTAGAGGGGAAAACGACCTTGGCTTGACAATAACCAGGCCTCCAATATCCTGACAGTCTTCTTTACCCTGATAGCCCTTCTGAATATCCCCTTTGTCCTCACCCACCGCCGAGTCCACCCCTACTCTGCCTTTAAAAACTCTGACTGGGGACGCCTGGGTGGCTCAGTTGGTAAAGCGGCTGCCTTCGGCTCAGGTCATGATCCCAGCGTCCTGGGATCGAGTCCCACATCGGGCTCCTTGCTCGGCGGGGAGCCTGCTTCTCCCTCTGCCTCTGCCTGCCACTCTGTCTGCCTGTGCTTGCTCGCTCTCTCTCTAACAAATAAATAAATTTAAATAAAAAAAATTAAAAAAAATAAAAAAATAAAAACTCTGACTGTAGTCTGGTTCAGGGTCCAAGTCCCTACTCCGCTGTGTTGGATATACTTGGGCCCAAGCTTAAGCTTGTCAAATAAACCCTCATGTGATTACATTGGTGTTGGCTCCTTGGTGGTCTCTCAGACGTGAAAACTCGGGCATAACAGCACTGTTTTGCTCCCTGAAGGCTTTTAGCACTGATGGGTGCAATGAATATGGCAGTGCCCCACTCTCTAGCACAGAAGCTGAAAGTTTGTGCCCCCCACTCTTCAGTGAGCCCTCACAGAAGAGCAATCAATCACTCTTTTCTCCCCAGTTTCTCTCAGAACTCTTGTGTTCACCTGGCCTGTGTCCAGCTGTTTTTATCTCAGTCACGCAATTTCAGTTTCAAAACTCCAAATTTCAGGGACTCCCATGGAGCAGACTTGTGCTTTTCCCCTGGGAGAGGGAGGTCTCCCTATGCTTCTGCTTTTTTGCTGGACCTATCCCAGGAACACGATCACATGACCATGCAGTGGTTTGTAGTTTATGGCGACACAGAGCAGAAAGCCGGCACTAAACATACTCACTATTCTCAGCCAACTTTTGTGCTCCTTTGCCTGGGAATAGTGCCCCACTTATGCACCAGCCTTTCTTCTTGCAATCCCGGGGATCGGCAGACTACCTTGTTACACCTGGATTCTCCCCTGCTTTAACACCTGAGCATCTTTAAGCTAGGCATGTCACCCCACTATAGCAGACTTCTAAAATTTCCAATTTTGCACTACGCTGCTTAAAATGCTTTGCAATAGCCTCCTTAAGCAGGCTTCCTTCCTGCTGTCATATCCTCAGCTGTATCACACTGGATTCAAGTCTCTGCAACTCCTACCTTCCAAATACAGTGTCTTTTCTGCTTGTAGACTTACAGCATATATTTTGTCAGACCTCCAGTTGATTTCTTGGGTGTTCAGAATGATTTGATAACTAGCTAGTTGCATTCAAGGGATGAGGCAAACTTGGGGTTCCCTTACTCTTCCGCCTTCTTAACTCCTCCCCTTATCAATGTTTCTTGAGTAGAAGATCCTTAAACCAGAATAAGTATCACTAATGGGAGAGGGAATTAGGACCTCATGAATTTTGAGGGCCTCATTTGCTTCATATACATTTAACTTATGAACATTTAGGCTTATGTACAGGGTTTCATTAGAGTGGACTATATAGGGTTCAAAATTTTAAGGCAGCATTCTCAGAATGTCATAAATATTTAATTTTCTGTTTGGCCCTTCTAACCCTATGTTTATATACATATGATCTACCTACTTCATCTAACAAGTTTCACAGCTGACTAATTTATCTATGCCTCACAAAACTTTGAGGTTTATTCTTTCTGTTTGTTTTCTATAGTAGATCAGAATATTTTTAATTCATCAAACATGTATTATACAGCTCAAGTCCATGTCTTTGTTATTCTATTTAATGAGTCTTCCTGATTATTCATTTATTATTCCAGACGAATTTTAGAATCATTTTACTAAGTTCATCAATTGTAATTAGATCATCCCAGTTAAGCACATGAGATCTCTTTGAGATCTCTTTCTTGGGCCTAAAAAAAATACAGAATTTTTCTCTCTGCATAACACCATGCTTTAATTTTTATTTATTCATTGAATAATGAATACTTATAGAGAACCTATATTATTCCAAGCACTATTCAGGGTACCAGTAACAAAACAAAGGAAAATAACAAACCAATAAAAACTTGCCCTCATAGAGTTTATATTTCAACATGGTAGATAAATAACAGAAAAGATAAATATGTAAAACTTATACTATGTTAGATGGTGGGTGCTACAGGGAAAGATAAAGGAAAGATAGGGAGTTTGTATATGGAAGACACTATCTCAGATAAGTCAGCTGAAGAAAGCCTAATAAGAAGTTGACATGTAAGTGAATGACTTTACAGAATGAAGAATGGAGGTTTGAGTTCAAGATGACAACATAGAAAGACCCTGAACTCACTTCCCCTGTGGCCATACAAAAGCTACAGGTACATCTGGAACAATTTCCTCTGAAAAGAAACCCCAAAAGTAGTAGAGCAACTCCTACACATTGAGCAAATGTTTGTTCAGTTTGTTCTCTATGGTTAAGAATCCATTTCTTGGCTTGCCTCTCTCTCTCTCTTTTTTCCCCTATGATCATTTGTTTTGTTTTTTAAATTGCACATATAAACAAAATCATATGGTATGTCTTTCTCTGACTGGTTTATTTCACTTGGCATAATACTCTCAAGCTCCATCCACATCATTGCAAACAGCAAGATTTCATTCTTTTCTATGGCTGAGTCATAGTCCATTGTATATAACATACCACTTCTTTATCCATTCATCAGTCACTGGATATTTGGGCTCTTTCCCTAATTTGGCTGTTGTAGAATATGCTGCTATAAACATTGATGTGCATATATCCCTTTGAATTAGTGTATTTGTATTCTCTCAGTAAATACCTAGTAGTGCAATTGCTGGACCATAGAGTAGTACTATTTTTAACTTTTTGAGAAATCTCCATACTGATTTCCACAGTGCCTCCACCAGTTTTCACTCCCACCACAGTGCAAAAGTGTTCCCCTTTCTCTGCATCCTCTCCAACTCCTATTGTTTCTTGTGTTGTTGATTTTAGCCATTTTGAAAGGTGTGAAGTGATATCTCACTACAGTTTTGATTTGCATTTCCCTGATGATGAGTGATGTTGAACATCTTTTCATGTGTCTGTTGGCCATCTGTAGGTCTTCTTTGAAAAAATGTCTACTCATGTCTTCTAACCATTTTTAATTGGATTATTTATTTTTGGGGCTGTTTGGCAAGTTCTTTATATATTTCAGATACTAACTCTTTATTGAATTTGTCATTTGCATTTATCTTCTCCCATTCTGTAGGTTGCTTTTTAGTTTTGTTGATTATTTCCTTTGCTGTGTAGAAGATTTTTATTTTGATGTCATCCCAATAGTTTGTTTTTGTTTTTGTTTCCTTTACCTCAGGCAACATATCTAGTAAAATGTTGCTATGGCCAATATCAAAGAAGTTACTGCCTGTGTTTTCCTCTAGGATTTTAGTGGTTTTGTGTCTCACATTTAGATTTTTAAGCCATTTTGAATTTATTTCTATAAATGGTATAAGAAAATGGTCCAGTTTTATTCTTTTGCATTGGCACTTCAACTTTTAAGACCTGTGCTGGAGAGATGAGTCCCCAAAACATCTAGCTTTGAAAGCCAATCATACCCACAAGTCTATAGAAAACTGTAGAACAGTTCCTAAAGGGCTTGCATGTATGAACTCATTCACCCCAAGGGTCAGCACAGAGACAGCTAGATGACTGAAAAGCTCCCAGGGGCACCTGGGGCACCTGGTTGGCTCAGTCAGTTAAGCATTCAACTCTTGATTTTGGATCAGGTCATGATCTCAATATTTTGAGGTAAGCCCCACTTCATGCTTAAGATTCTCTCTCTCTTCCTCTCCCTCTGCACCTCCCCCCCCTCCTCTTTCAAAAAAAAAAAAAGAAAGAAAGAAAGAATAAAAAAGCGTTGGTCTGAAGGGCAGAGGCATCTAATTTAACACATAACTAGGGGCCTATGGAAATATTCTCCAAAGATGGAGGCTGGAAAGTGCCATCTTAGTTTTCTCTCTCTGCCTTATTCCAGCTCACTGGTAGCTCCTGGGAAGCAGCTGTACCCTTGCCTGACACCACAATTTTTGTGGCTGCTAAGCAGGTGACATCTCTAGATTATCTGGCTCTAATGACTAACAGAGCTCTGCTATGGGTCCCACAGGACTATAATAAATGGAGAAGGGGTTCTTAACCAATTTCCCCCAGGACAGAGCAGAGGGGCAACAGACTAAGACACCCAGCCATTCTTTGAAAGAGCTATTAGCTAAACTTCACAGCTGTGGCCTGAGGGGTAGGCCTTTAATTAAACACACATCTAAGGGCTGACTTTAATCTTTTCCAGAGATCTCAGAGGGTGGTTGCTATTTTTACCCTCTTTTCTGTCATGCTCCAGAGATCTGGTATCTCCCAAGAGGAGATTCAAGGACTTGGTGCCCAAGTTTCTACATCTGCTACTCCAGCTTTCATGGCTGCTGCCCAGGGAAAGCCCCTTGATCACCTACCTCTGGTGGCCAGCAGAATTTGCATTTGTAGGACCCCTAAGACTCTAACAAATGGAGAGACAGTTCTGGGCATGTGACCACTCTCAGGGCACAGTACAAAAAGCAGACTGAAACATATGCCCATTATTTCTGTGGAAGTGGTCTATTTGCTTGCCTTGGAACTCAGCCTAAGGGGCAGATTTCTGCTTTGGTATACAACAAGGAGCCTATAAGGTGTTCTCTGGAGACAGAGGCTGGTGGGTGCTATATTTGAGTTCTCCCTCTGCTTTCTCCAGGTCTCTAGAATCTGTGAAAGATGGCTATTATCTTGTTTTTATAGCTGTGGCCTGAGGGGTAAGTTTCTAATTAATTAACATCTAGGGGCTAACTACAATCTCTCCAGAAACTAGGGAGGCTGGAGGTGCCATCTTCACACTCTCAATCTGTCTCATGTGAGATTATTAACATCTCCAAAAATAACCAGTTTATGTACACATCTGTCACCCTGGTTTTTGTGGTGGCTACCCAAAGGATACATCCCTTGATAACCCAGCCCTGGTGCCCACCAAGGCTGGTGTTCACAGGTTTAGTGGGATGGTAGCAAAGAGAGAAACGATTTCTAACTGGGTATCACCCCAGGACTCAGTACAGAGTGAGCAAACAGAAACTCCACTCACTAGTGTTCCCCTGAAAGAGGTATATTTGTGTACCTTAAAAGCTGATGCCCAGACACCTGGGTGGCTCAGTCATTTGAGTGTCCGAATCTTGCTTTGGTTCAGGTTGTGATCTCAGAGTCATGAGATTGAGTTCCATATCAGGCTCCAGGCTCAGTGAGGAGTCTGCTTGAGATTCTCTTCTCCCTCTCCCTCTTCCTCCTCCCCCCACTCTCTTGGTCTCTCTCTCAAATGATAGATGAATAAATATTCTTTAAAAATTAAAAAAGGGGCGCCTGGGTGGCTCAGTGGGTTGGGTCTCTGCCTTTGGCTCAGGTCATGATCCCAGGGTCCTGGGATCGGGCCCCACATCGGGCTCTCTGCTCAGCAGGAAGCCTGCTTTCCCCTCTCCCTCTCTGCCTGCCTCTCTGCCTACTTGTGATCTCCGTCTGTTGAATAAATAAATAAAATCTTTTTAAAAAAAAATTAAAAAATAAAACCTGATCCCTGACTGTCTGATTCCCAGTCAACCTACATCCAGTTCCATTTGGGACACTGGCAGATGTTGACACACATTCACTAACTACTGGGAGCCACTAAAAATTAAGTAGTCAGCCCAGACAAGGACAAAAGTTTGAGAGATAACCTAGAGCTAGGGCAGGGTTGAATGCCCAGTTTGTCTCCTACAAGAGAATACTCTTTCAATACTGGGAGAGGAGCTGTTTTATCTAATGAAAAGAAACTAACACAGAGGGTTGAGGAAAGTGAAGAAACAGAGAAATGTGTTTCAAACAAAATAAGATAAAACCAGAAACAGATCTTAATGAAATAGAGAGGTAGATGATTTACCTGATAGACAGTTCAAATAAAATTTATAAAGATGCTCACCAAGGTCAGGAAAAAGAAAGAATGAAAAAGAGTAAAAATTTCAACAGAAATAGAAAGTAAAAGGAAGTACTAAACAGAAGTCATAAAGCTAAAAAATAAAAAACTGAACTGAAAAAAAAATGCAGTCGAGTTTTGTTGAACCACAAAGGATCAGCAAATTTGAAGACAGAGCATTAGAACACATCTAATAGGAGTAGCAAAAAGCAAAAAAGAATGCAAAATAGTGAAGATGCCTCAAGGGGCTTATGTGACAACTTTAGGTGGACCAACATTAGCATTATAGTGGTCCCAGAAAGAAAAGAGAGAGAGAAAGGGGCAGAAAATTTACTTGAGGAGACAACGGCTGAATATCTCCCTACTTTGTGAAAAAAAGCAAAGATATCTAAAGGGACTCATATGACAATATTAAGCTGACCAACATTTGCATTGTGAGTGTCTGAGTGTTTGAGAAAGAGAAAATAGTAAGAACTCCCAAATTTATGGCAGAAGCCCTTCCTACCATGGAGAAGGAAACAGACATCCAGATGCAGGAATCCCAGAAAGTTCCAAAGAAGATAAACCCTAATAGTTCTCCACCAAGACACATTTTAATTATAGTGTCAGAAATTAAAAAGAAACAGAGAAGTAAAGAGCAGCAAGAGATGGGCACCTGTGTGGCTCAGTTGGCTAAGTGTCTGCCTCCAGTTCAGGTCATGATCCCAGGGTCCTGAGACTGAGCCCCATATTGGGTTCCCTGCTGAGTAGTGAGGCTGCTTCTCTCTTTCTCTCTATCTGCTGTCCCCCTTGCTTGTGCTCTCTCTCCCTCTCTGTCAAATAAATAAATAAAATCTTTAAAAACCTAAAAAAAAATGAAAAGCAGCAAAAGAAAACCAATTACATATAAGGGAACTACCGTAAGATGATCAGGAGATTTGTTTTGCAAAAACACTGCAGGCCAGAAGGGAGTGGTGTGATATACTCACAAGCCTGAAAGAAAAAAACAAAAACAAAAATAAAAAACCAAGAGTATTTCACAAATCAAAACCACAAGGAGATATCACCTCACACCAGTCAGAAGGGCTAAAATTAACAAGTCAGAAAATGATAGATGTTGGCGAGGATGCAGAGAAAGGGGAACCCTCCTACACTGTTGGTGGGAATGCAAGCTGGTGCAGCCACTCTGGAAAACAGCATGGAGGCTCCTCAAAGAGTTGAAAATAGGGCGCCTGGGCGGCTCAGTGGGTTAAGCCTCTGTCTTTGGCTTGGGTCATGATCTCAGGGTCCTGGGATCGAGGCCCACATCGGACTCTCTGCTCAGCAGGGAGGCTGTTTCACCCCCCTCCACCTCTCTACCTAATTGTGATCTCTCTCTCTCTCTCACTCTGTCAAATAAATAAATGAATAAATAAATAAAATCTTTTAAAAAATTTTTTAAAAATAAAGTTGAAAAATAGAGCTACCTTATGACCCAGCAATCACACTACTGGTATTTACCCTAAAGATACAAATGTAGTGATCCGAAGGGGCACATGCACCCAATGTTTATAGCAGCAATGTCCACAATAGCCAAACTATGGAAAGAACCTAGATGTCCATCAACAGATGAATGGATAAAGAAAATGTGGTATATAATGGAATACTATGCAGCCATCAAAAGAAATGAAATCTTGCCATTTGCAATGATGTGGGTGGAACTAGAGGGTATTGTACTGAGTGAAGTCAGTCAGTCAGAGAAAGACAACAATCATATGATCTCCCTGATATGAGGAAGTGGAGATGCAACATGGGGGGTTTTGGGGGTAGGAAGGGAGGGAGACAAACCATAAGAGACTCTTAATGTCACAAAACGAACTGAGGGTTGCCGGGGGGAAGGGGGTAGGGAGAGGGTGGTGGGGTTATGGAGATTGGGGAAGGTATGTGTTATGGTGAGTACTGTGAAGTGTGTAAACCTGGGGATTCACAGACCTGTACCCCTGGGGCTAATAATACATTATATGTTTATAAAAAAAATTTAAAAATTAAAAAAACTTGATTGCACAATCTGAAATCATAAAATTCCTAGAAGAAAACATAGGCAGAAAGGTCTTTTATATGTCTTAGTGGTTTGTTTTTTTTTTTTAACTGACTCCACAGGCAAGGCAATAAAAGCAAAAATAAACAAATGGGACTATCTCAAACTAAAAAGCTTTTGCACAGTGAAGGAAACTATCAACAAAATGAAAAGTCAGCATATGGACTGGGAGAAAATATTTACAAATCATATTTCTGGCAAGGAACTAATATCCAAAATGTATAAAGAACTCATACAACTTAATAGCAAAATAAAATTTCTTTTTTTTCTTCTTCTTCTTTTTTTTTTTTAGAATGAGAGAGAGAGCATGAGAGGAGAGAGGTCAGCGGGAGAAAGAGACTCCCCATGGAGCTGGGAGCCTGATGTGGGACTTGATCCCGGGACTCCAGGATCATGACCTGAGCCGAAGGCAGTTGCTTAACCAACTGAGCCACCCAGGCGTCCAATAAAATTTCAATTCAAAAATGCATAGAAGATCTGAGTGATTTTTCAAAAGAAGATGTACAGATGGCCAAGAGGTACATGAGAAGATGATCAGTGTCACTTATTGTCAAGGAAATGCAAATCAAACCACAATAAGATATCACCTCACTCCTGATAGAATGGCTAGTAACAAGAAGAAGAAGAAGACAGAGGAGGAGGGCGGGGGAGGAGGAGGAGGAGGGGGAGGAGAGGAAGGAAGGAAGGAAGGAAAGAAAGAAAGAAAGAAAAAGAGAAAAAGAAAAGGGAAAGAGAAGAGAAGAGAAGAGAAGAGATGAGATCAACAAGTGTTGGCAAGGATGTTGAGAAAAGGGAACACTTGTGCACTGTTGCCAGGGAGGTAAATTGGTGAGCCATTGTGGAAAAGAGTATGGAGATTCCTCAAAAAATTAAAAATAGAATTATTATCTAGACCATGAGTAGTTACCATCTAGTTCCATTCCTGGGTATTTATCTGAAAATCAAAAACAAAAACACTAACTCAAAAAGCAAAAATAGGGGTGCCTGGGTGTAAAGCCTCTGCCTTTGGCTTGGGTCATGATCCCAGAGTCCTGGGATCGAGCCCCACATCGGGCTCTCTGCTCGGCGGGGGGCCTGCTTCCCCCCTCTCTCTGCCTGCCTCTCTGCCTACCTGTGATCTCTGTCTGTCAAACAAATAAATAAAATCTTTTTTAAAAAAAGCAAAAATAAACATTGCAACAATATTTACAATAGCTAAGAAATGGAGGCAGCCTAAGTATCCATTAATGGATGAATGGATAAAGAAGATGTGACATATACATACAATGGAATATTACTCAGCCATAAAAGAAAGAATGAAATCTTGCTAGATGTAAAAACAGGGATGGACCTTGAGGGCATTATGCTAAGTGAAATAAGTCAGAACAAGAAAGATAAATAGGTAAATACCATATGATTTCACTTATATGTGGAATCTAAAAAACAACGAAGAAACAAAACCAGACTAATGGATACAGAGGATGGACTAATGATTGCCAGAGGAAAGAAGATTGGGGTAGGTGGAATAAGTGAAGGGGATTAAGATATATAAAGTTCCAGTTGTAAAATGATTAAGTCATAGATATATAATGTACAGCATGAGGCTATAGACAACAATATTGTATTAAATTTGCATGTTGACGGATGGTAACTAGACTTATTAGTTTATCATTTGTGGTACACCTTAAACTTAATATAAGATTGCATGTTAGTTATGCTTTCGTAAAAAATAAATAAATAAGATAAATGTGTTTTCAGTGCCAGCCTCCCTTCTCTCTCTTTTTTTTAATTGAGGTATGATTGACATACATTATATTAGTTTCAGGTATACAACATAACAATTCAATATTTGTTCATATTGAAAAGTGATTACCACAATAAGTCTAATTAATGTCTATAAATATAATAACACATTTTTTTTCTGTGTTGAGAACTTTTAAGATCTACTCTCTTAGTAACTTTCAGACATGCAATACTGTATTATTAATTATGGTCACCATGCTGTCCATTGACTTATTCAACTGGAACTGTGTACCTTTTTACCCCATTCACCCATTTCTTCCACCTCCATAGCTCCTTGCTTCTTGCATCCACTAGTCTGTTCTCTTTTCATGATTTTTTCCTTGATTCCATATATAAGTGAGATCAGACAGTATTTGTTATTCTTCTTTCACTTAGCATAATTCCCTCAGGGGCCATCCATGTTGTCACAAATGGCAAAATTTCTTTCTTTTTAATGGCTGAATATTATTCCTGTATATATGCACCACATCTTCTTTAACCATTTATCCATGGATGGACACTTGGTTTGCTTCTATATTTTGGCTACTGTAAATGATGTTGCTGTAAACATGGGGAAGGAGATGCCTTTTTAACTTAGTGTTTTTGTTTCCTTTGAATAAATACCCACAAGTGATATTGCTGGACCACACAGTAATTCAATTTTTAACTTTTTTGAGGAAACTCCGTACTGTTTTCCATTGTGGCTACATCAATTTACATTCCCACAACAATGTACAAGGGTCCCCTTTTCTCCACGCCCTTGATAACACATATTTCTTGTCTTTCTGGTCATAGCCATTCTCACAAATGTGAAGTGATATCTTATTGTGGTTTTGATTTTTATTTCCCTGTTGATTAGTCCTGCTGACCATGATTTCATGTACTTGTCAACTATGTGTATGTTTTCTTGGGGAAAATGTCTGTTGAGATCTTCTGCCCATTTTTAAATTGGATTTCTTTTCTTGCTATTGAGTTCTGTGAGTTTTTAAATATTTTTTGGATATTAACCCTTTATTAAATATATGATTTGAAGATATTTTCTAGGTTGCCTTTTCATTTTTTTTTTTTTTAAGATTTTATTTATTTGCCAGAGAGAGAGAGAGAGAGTACACACAAGCAGGCAGAGAGGCAGGCAGAGGTAGCGAGAAAAGCAGGTTCCCTGCGGAGCAAGGAACCCGATGCGGGACTCGATCCAAGGACCCTGGGATCATGGCCTGAGCCAAAGGCAGCGGCTTAACCAACTGAGCCACCCAGGCGTCCCACCTTTTCATTTTGGTAAAGGTTTTCTTTGCTACGCAGAAACATTTTGGATTAATGTAGTCCCATTTGTTTATTTTTGCTTTTGTTGTTTTTGTTTTTGGTGTCAAATCTAAAAACTCATCACCAAGACAGATGTCAAGGAGCTTATCACTTATAGTTTTCTTCTAGGAGATTTATGGTTTCAGATCTTACATTCAAGTCTTTATTCCATTTTAAATTAATTATTATAAATGGTGTATGAAAGTGGTCCAGTTTCATTCTCTTACATATACCTCTCCAGTATTTCCTACACTGTTTACTGAAGAGACAATCCTTTCACATTGTGTATTCTTGGTTCCTTTGTCTTAAGTTAATTGACTGTAAATGTATGCATTTTTTCCTGGCCTCTTTATTTTGTGTTTCACTGATCTCTGTGTCTTTTTTAATGTCACTGCCATACTGTTTTGATTACTATACAGTATTGATTCAACAATTCTATACATGACTCAATGCTCACCATGATAATTGTAGTCACCATTTGTCACCATACAACATTATTGAATCTGTAGTTTGCTTTGGGTAGTAATGGAATTTTAACAGTACTAATTCTTCCAATCCATAAGCATGTGATATCTTTTCATTTATTTGTCTTCTTCAATTTCTTTAATCTCTGTCATAGTTTTCAGTCTACAAGTCTTTAATGTCTTTGGTTAAATTTATTCTTAGATATTTTATTATTTTGATGCAACTGTAAAAGCTTTACATTTTTTTTTAAATCTATTTATTTGACAGACAGAGATCACAAGTAGGCAGAGAGGCAGGCAGAGAGAGAGAGAGAGGAGGAAGCAGGCTCCCTGCTGAGCAGAGAGCTCAATGTGGGGCTCGATCCCAGGACCCTGGGATCATGACCTGAGCCGAAGGCAGAGGCCTTAACCCACTGAGACACCCAGGTGCGCCAAAAGCTTTACATTTTTAACTATTTTTTAAGCTCATCATAAAAATGTCATGTGATTTTTCCATTTTGTTATAAATATGTTTCAAAACCTATTATGATTTTCTTTGATGTGTGATTTTTATGAGTATGTGCATGTGTGTGTTTGTCTTTTCCAAAATTCTAATGCTGTTGCATTATGATCAGAGAGTCAAGGAATGCAACTTATATGATGTTGACTTTCGAAATTTGTCACATCTCTTCCAAAGCTTACTATTATATGTTAAAATTTTTTTGTAAAATTGAATTGTTGATGAAAAGTTTATAAGCATGTTTTGTTTTAATTTTTTTGAAGTGTTTTAATTTTTATTTAAATTCTAGTGAGTTAATGTACAGTGCAGTATTGGTTTCAGGAGTAGCATTCGGTGATGCATCACTTTCATCCAACATCAATTGTTCATGGCAACAAGTATCCTCTGAAATGCCCATCACCAGTTTAGCTCATCCCCCACCCACCTCTCTCCATCAACCCTCAGTTTGTTCTTTGTCATTTAGAGTCTCTTATGGTTTGCTTCTTTCTCTTTTTTTTTTCTATTTCCCCTCCTTCCTAGATGTTCATCTGTTTTGTTTCTTAAATTCCACATATGATTGAAACCATATGGTATTTTTCTTTCTCTGACTGACTTATTTTGCTTAGCATAATACACTCTACCTCCATTCATGCGGTTGCAAATGGCAAGATTCATTCTTTTTGAAGGTTGAGTAATATTCCATTATAGATGTGGAGATATCTATATCTATATCAATATCGATATCGATCTATATCAATATCTATATCTATATCTATCTATATCTATCTTCTTTATCCATTCATCAGTCAATGGACATATGGACATTTGGGCTTTCTCCATATTTTGGCTATTGTTGATAATTCTGCTGTAAACATAGGGGGGCATGAGCACCTTTGAATGAGTATTTTTGTATCCTTTGGGTAAATACCTAGTAGTGCAATTGCTGGATCATAGAGTAGTTATTTTTAACTTCTTGAGGAACCTCCATACAGTTCTCCAGAGTAGCTGTATCGGTTTGCATTCCTACCAACAGTGCAAGCTTGTTCCTCTTTCTCTGCATCCTCACCAACACCTGTCATTTCTTGTGTTGTTAATTTTAATTATTCTGACAGGTGTGAGGTGGTATCTCATTGTGATTTTGTTTTCTATAAGACTGTTTATGTATTCTTAATTGTTAACTGTTAATATATTGACATGATGTTTTCTAGAAAATTTCATACCCAGCAACAAAGAATGATAACACTGAATTAGACTTTCTGGTATACTGGAATCTAGAATATCTTCAAATGAACATAAGTTATTTTAAATCTTAGTGAAATTGAACAAAATTTTATAAATGTATTAAATATTTGTGTCTCATATTTTATTAATTCCTTTATTGTGACTATAACTAATTTTCCATTGGGTTTTAGTGTTTTATTGATTGATAAAGATTCTCAATAAGATTTTTTAAAAATAAAACTTTTGGGGGGTGCCTGAGTGGTTCAGTGGGTTAAAGCCTCTGCCTTCGGCTCAGGTCATGATCCCAGGATCCTGAGATCAAGCCCCACATCGGGCTCTCTCCTCCACAGGGAGCCTGCTTCCTCCTCTCTCTCTCTCTGCCTGCCTCTCTGCCTACTTGTGATCTCAGTCAAATAAATAAATAAAATCTTAAAAAATAAATAAATAAATAAAACTTTTGCCCAACATGATCAATTTTTATAACTATTTCAAAAGTATTTTCAGTCTCTATTTGATGGGTGATGGGTTCTATATATGTCCACTAGGTCTAGCTTGTGTAATTGTGTTGTTTAAATCTATGTTCTTACTAAATGTTATTATTGGATCTATGAGCTTAAGGCAGAAATGTCTTAAAAGTCCCCACTATTATGGTGGATATGTCAATTTCTACTTAAAATTTAATTTTTCCTTTACTTATGTTTGAATTTATGTTATTTTCTTAGTGGGTTATACTTAGTGGGTTATATTTATCATTTCATCTAACTCCTATTCCTGTTAATGTCTTTTTAATTAAACTTAATGTTATGAGATAATTATAGATTCATATTCAATTTTAAGATACAATAGAGAGAGATCCTTGTGCCCTTTGCCTAGTTTCACCAATGGTATCAAGATACAAAGAATTTCCGTCACCACAAGGAACCCTCTTACTGAACTTTGATAGCCACACCCATCCCCTCTCCTTCCTATCTATTCATAACCTCTGGCAACCACCAATCTGTTCCCCATTTCTATAATTTTGTCATTTCAAAACTGTTATATAAATGGAATCATATGGTATGCAAACTTTTGGGGTTGGTCTTTTTTCACTCAGCATAGTTCTCTGGATATTCATCCGGGTTATTAAGTATATCCATAGTTTGTTCCTTTTTCTACTGAGTGGTATACCGTGTGTGGTTGTAACACAGTTTCCTTAATCATTCACCCATTAAAGGCATCTGGGTTGCTTCCAACTGTGGACTACTATGAAAAAAATAGTCATGTACAGGTGTTTGTGTGAATGTAAGACTTTATTTCTGTGACAAATTGCTGGGTCATGTGGTAAATCCACCTTTAGTTTTTAAAGAAACTACCAAATTGTCTTCCACTGATAATCCCACCAGCAATGTATGAGCAATCCAATTTCTCCGATCCTCACCAGGATTTGCTATTGTCTTTATTTTTTTAATATTAATTATTTGGATAATTGTGTAGTGATATCTCATTGTAGTTTTAACTTGCATTTCCTAATAACTATGATGTTGAGCATTTTTTTCATGTGCAGCTTTGCCATATATATCTTCTGTGAAATGTCTTTTATCTAATTGCATTGCTTCTTATTTTGATTTTCAGAGTTCATTATATATTCCAGATACTAGCAGTTCACTGGAAATGTGGTTTACAAATTCTTTCTCCTAGTCTATAGTTTATCAGACCTTCAGCTTAATAGGGTCTTTCAAAACAGACTCTTAAATATGGAGAACAAACTGATGGTTACCAGAGGAGAGGTGAGTGGTGGGGGGTGAAATAGGTGATGGGGATGTAGGAGTCCACTTGTGATGAGCACCGGATGTTTAACAGAATTGTTGAATCACTATATTGTACACCTGAAACTAATATAAGACTGTATGTTAACTATATTGGAATTAAGATATTACATATATTTAAATGGCTTTCACAGAGCAAAAACTTGTCATTTTTATGAAATCTAATTTATCTATTTTTCCTCTTATGGATTATGCTTTGGTGTTAAGTCTAAGAATTTTTTGCCTAGTCCCACATCCTGAAATTTTTCTTCTATTCTTATTACCAAAAGTTTTATAGTTTTATGTTTAACATTTAAGTCAGTAATTCATTTGGAGTCTGGCATCCTGCCTAAAGCCTATCCCAAATTTTTACACTGTCCCTACTGTTCCAGAACAGAGGGTCAATTCAAACTAGATATTTTAGGGTTTGCATTTTGCAACATCTCTCTCTTAATATTTGTTTTTATGTTAGTATTGATAATGATATTATCAATACTAATAATTATCAATACTAATTATTATATTGGTGTTTGCATTAGTATTACTAGTTATATTTTATATATTATTTGTAGTAACATTATAGGTACATTGTGGGATGAAAATTTATTATTTCAAAGTCTGGAATATAGACAAATATCTATCAATTCTATCTTATTTGGTATCTCAATTGTCAACTGGAACAAGATTTAAGATTTCCAAAAAGAAAATATGCATATTAATTTGATCAAATATGATTAAATATTTAACCAAATATGAATATTGATTTAACCAAAAATCATGGCTTAACTGTACTAGGAGGATAAGTAGAGAGACTATGTGGATGAGTAAAAGGAGTCCAGGATCCATAAGTTCTCATTTTTATATCAAGGAATAATAAATTGATTCAAAATTAAAAATCAATATGTAGGAATTTAAGCATATTATTTAGAAATCTGGAGAAAATAACTGGAAGAAATAGGTGAAAGTTTTGAAAATGACTGTGTAGAACAATGGAGAGAGATGGGAAAGAGGGCTATAGTTTTTATTAAAAGCCTTGAGAAATTATTTGACTTTTATAATCATTTACATATGTAACTTTGATAACATAATTTTTTAAAAAAGAAAACAAGTTGCCAAAGGCAGTTCTGCATCATGTCATGCTGTCTTCTGATATTGGACCATTGATGTTAAGAACAGTGGCTACTTGAGTTTTTTCTAAGGGCAATGGACTGAAAAATAAAAGTGGTCACCAGACCAAAGAACACTGCACGCTCCCATGCCTCAGTGAATCCACCTATAAGCAAGCATGTGTGGAAGAAATAACAGCTATCTTCTGGTGAGTCTGGACATCACTTAGATCCTACATGCTCAGGAATGTGTGGAAACTGATACCTGGAGCTCTCCACATGAGTAGGGTTGATGTCAGGTTTATATGTAGTATCAGATGACCCATCCAAGAATCAGTGGCATTGGAAAAGAACTGGCCATGGGTAGATCTGATTTATCAATAGATAAACTATAAGACCTTAAAACAACTTGCATCCATTTTTATGGGGGAAAGGAGACAATTATCTCTGAGGTTGACATGCTAACATTTGAAGAATCAGAATGCTTATTTCAAGGCAGAGAAAGAGGTTCCAAGAAGCTGCAGGGGTTGGGGATAGCTGGTTGGGTCATCAGCTCTCATTCAGAAAGGTCAGGCACCAGAGACAGGATGCAGAGGGCTGATGCGGGAACAAGATGTCTCAACTCTAGGAAGGCTTTCCACTGGGGCCCATGGCCGTCTCTCCTGCAAGCTCCCAGAAGAGGTCTCTCCTTCAAAAGTGGCTCTGGGTAGACCTCAGCCAGCCAGGCTCCCTGGGGGCAGCATGAGGCACCCAAGACCTGGGGACTCTGATTCCAGCCCAAGGAGCTAATCCTTAGTGATGGTAAGTGATGTGATAAGTTCTTTCATGCCAAGAACCACATTTTAAGCATTTTTGTATCCCTAGGTTCTCTCCCCACACCATGATAAGGGTATGCATTACCTTCATACAGAACTTATTCAACAAATAAACAAGGGTTGCTTTCAGTTGAAAATGCAAGTGTTAGTCCCTCAGAACACCAGTTCGTATGTCACAGAAAATACTCTATTTCCAACCAACTTTTCCCATCGCAGGAAAATAAGTGCTTGTAATGAAGTAATTGTTATGTTAGGAGGATCTTATACAAATATCCTTGTCTTCTAATCAAAATTTCAAATTGATTTCTATTAATTTCCCAACTTACTAAATTTGTCAAATTCCTAACAATAAAGAAGAGGCCTATATATTTTAATAGTTCACATTTGTTACGGGAGGATTTTTTAAGTTGTTGCTTCCAAGAATTAATCAAATATAATGTATTAATTAACACAAATAGCAAATATTGTTTTTATTTTTTGTTTTTTTAAATTCAATTAACATATAATGTATTATTGGTTTCAGAGGTAGAGATCAGTGATTCCTCAGTATTATATAACACCCAGTGCTTGTTCCATCATGTGCCCTCCTTAATGCCCATTACCCAATTATCCCATCCCCACATCTCCATCCACTCCAGCAACCCTCAGTTTGTTTCCTATGATTATGAGTCTCTTACGGTTTTTCTCTCTCTCTGATTTCATCTTGTTTTATTTTTCCTCTCTCTCCCTATGATCCTCTGGTTCGTTTCTTAAATTCCACATATCGGTGAGATCATATAATAATTGTCTTTCTCTGATTGACTTATTTTGCTTACCATAATACCCTTTAGTTCCATCCATTGTTGCAAATGGCAAGATTTTTCTTTTTGATGGCTGAGTAATAGTCCATTGTGTATATATATCACCTCTTCTTTATCCATTCATCTGTCACTGGACATCTGGGCTCTTTTTATATTTTGGCTATTGTGAACATTGCTGCTATAAACATTGGGGTACAGGTGGCCTTCAAATCATTGTTTTTCTCCTTTGGATAAGTAGCTAATGGTGCAATTTATGGGTCATAGAGTAGCTCTATTTTTAACTTTATGAAGAACCTCCATACTGTTTTCCAGAGTGGCTGCACAAGTTTGCATTCCTACCAAGAGTGTAAAGCATTCCCCTTTCTCCATAACCTCGCCAACCTCTGTTGTTTCCTGTCTTGCTAATTTCAGCCATTTGGACAGGTGTGAGATGATATTTTATTGTATTTTTGATTTATACTTCCCAATGATGAGTGATGTTGAGCATCTTTTCATGTGTCTGTTGGCCATCTGTAAGTCTTCTTCGAAAAAATATTTGTTTAGGTCTTCTCATTTTTTAATTGGATTATTTATAGTGGGGTATTGAATTTGATAAGTTCTTTATAGATTTTGGATACTAACCCTTCATCAGGTACATCATTGCAAATATCTTCTCCCATTCCATAGGTTGCCTCTTAGTTTTAGTGATTGTTTACTATGCAAAAGCTTTTTATCTTGATGGTGTCCCAATAGTTTATTTTTGCCTTTGTTTCCTTTGACATATAAGAAGTTGCTATGGTCAATGTCAAAGAGGTTATTGCTGTGTTCTCCTCTAGGATTCTGATGGTTTCCTGTCTCACACCTAGGTCTTTCATCCATTTAAAATGTACTTTTAGGGGCACCTGGGTAGCTCAGTGGGTTAAAGCCTCTGCCTTCAGCTCAGGTCATGATCCCAGGGTCCTGCAATCGAGCCCCACATCCAACTCTCTGCTCAGCAGGGAGCCTGCTTCCCCCTCTCTTCTCTGCCTGTCTCTCTGCCTACTTGTGATCTCTGTCTGTCAAATAAATAAATAAAATCTTTTAAAAAATAAAAAATAAATACTAAGATTTCAAATAAAATTAAAAAAATAAAATGTACTTTTATGTAAGGTGTAAGAAAGTGGTCCACTTTCATTCTTTTGTATGTTGCAGTCCAGTTTTCCTAACACCATTTGTTGAAGAGACTCTTTTCCTTTGGCTATTCTTTCCAGCTTTGTCAAAGACTAGTTTACCATACTGTTGTGGGGTCATTTCTGAGTTTTTTATTCTGTTCCATTGAACTAGGTGTCTATTTTTGTGCCAGTGCCATACTGTCTTGATGGCTATAGCTTAGTAATAAACTTGAAGTCCAGAATTGAGATGCCTTCAGCTTTGCTTTTTCTTTTTCAAGATTGCTTTGGTTATTTGGGGTCTTTTGTAGTTCCATACAAAATTTAGGGTTGTTTGTTCTAGCTCTGTAAAAATTCTGTTGGTATTTTGATAGGGATTTCATTAAATGTGTAGATTGCTTTGGGTATACAGACATTTTAATAATATTTGTTCTTCCAATCCATGAGCATGGAATATTTTTCCATTTCTTTGTGTTATCATCAATCTCTTTCATCAGTGTTTTATAGTTTTCAGAATACAGATCTTTTCACCTCTTTTTTTTTTTTAAATTTTTTTTATTCATTTATTTGACAGACAGAAATCACAAGTAGGCAGAGAGGCAGGCAGAGAGAGAGGGGGAAGCAGGCTCCCTGCAGAGCAGAGAGCCCGATGTGGGGCTCGATCCCAGGACCCTGGGACCATGACCCGAGCCGAAGGCAGAGGCTTTAACCCACCGAGCCACCCAGGCGCCCCTCTTTTCACCTCTTTGGTTAGGTTTATTCATAGGTACCTTATGGGCTTTGGTATAATTGTAAATGGGACTGATTCCCTGATATCTCTTTCTGCCGCTTCATTATTAGTAAATAGAAATGCAACAGATTTTTGTATGTTGATTTTGTATCTTGTGACTTTACTGAATTCATATATCAGTTCTGGCAATTTTGGGGTGGTTTGGGGGCTTTCTATATAGAGTATCATGTCATCTGCAGAGAGTGAAAGTTTGACTTCTTCCTTACCAATTTGGATGCCTTTTCTTTTTGTTGTCTGCTTGCTGAGGCTAGGGCTTCCAATACTATGTTAAACAACAGTGGTCATGATCCCAGGGTCCTGGGATCGAGCCCTGCATCGGGCTCTCTGCTTGGCGGAGGGCCTGCTTCCTCCTCTCTCTGTCTGCCTCTCTGCCTACTTGTGATCTTTGTCTGTCAAATAAATAAATAAAATCTTAAAAAAAAAAAAACAGTGGTGAAAGTGGACATTCCTGTCTTGTTCTAGACCATAGAGGGAACAAGTTTTTCCTCATTGAAGATGATACTAGCTGTGGCTCCTTCAAATATGGCCTTTTTTTATGTTGACGTATGTTCCCTCTAATCCTACTTTGTTGAGGGTTTCTATCATGAGTGGATGTTGTACTTTGTCAAATGCTTTTTCTTCATCTATTGAAAGGATCATATGGTTCTTATCCTTTCTTTAATTAATGTGGATTTGTGAATATTGAACCAAGCCTGCAGCCTAGGAGCAAGTTCCACTTGATTCTGGTGAATGATTCTTTTAATGTACTATTGGATTCAGTTACTAGTATTTTACTGAGAAATCCTAAATTCTAATACTAATTTCTTACCTAATTGGATGACTTCAGCTAAGTCCCTTAATTTCTCTGAGAATTTCTTTCCCTAGTAATTAAATTTATTTCTGTTGGTCTAATATATTTTTTATTTTCTCCTAGATGCTGCCCAAGACCAGACTCTTATGTAAGTTGCCTTTGCTTATTAAAACAAGCTACCAGGGCACCTGTGGTTTTGTGTGGTGTTGGGGAACCTGATCAAAAAGATGTGACAATCTGAGAGTTGGACCTGAGGACTGGAGAGGCTCCCTTTTTAAAAAGTTTTAAGATTTAACAGGCTGGTGCAGGGATCCACCTGTCTTGCTGCTGCCTAAGACAAGACTCATATGTAAGTTGTCTTTGCTTATTCAAACAAATTACCAGGGCACCTGGATGGCTCAATTGGTTAAGTATCTGCCTTTGGCTCAGGTCATGATCCCTGGGTATTGGGATTGAGCCCTATGTTGGACTCCCTGCTCAGCAGGGAGCCTGCTTCTCCCTTCCCCTACCGCTCTGCCTACTTGTGCTCTCTCTGTCAAATAAATACATAAAATCTTAAAAAACAAAAACAAAAACCTGCAACCTACCATTCTGGAGTGGACTGCCTCTTTCTTTGGTCTGTCCTAGCCCAATACAAGGCCTGTGTTCAGATTACATCTGGGAAACTCCTAAGAGAGTTGCAAACCTACTTGTGGCCACCACCACAGGCCCCTCCCATCCTCATGCTTCCCTTTTATAGACCCTCTTTCCCTCTCCCCAGTCAAGTCCCTGGCAACCACTATCCCATTTTCCACCTCTATAATGGCATGATTTCAATACTGTCATATGAAGGGATCTCGCAGCACACAACCTTCTGAGTTTGGTTTTCACTCACCCAACTTCCCTGGAGGTCCATCCAAGTTCTTGCATCTAGTTAGCTGACTTTTGATGGTGTGTCTTGCCTATTCCTAATAAGTATTTGCTAGCAGCTACAATTAGTATCACATTGGTGGTGCTTGCTTTTTAAAGTCTTTACCTGCTCAAAACACATTGAGCTCCTACTATGTGAGGAATGCACCAGAATAAAGAGATGAATCAAATGTATTTCTGACTTACAACCTGAGTTTGGTGGATGAATCTTATGGTCCATTAAGACCACAGACTTGTTTAAAGAAAAAGTGGAAACCAGCGATACAGATTTTCTATAGAAAGTACCAAGTACTGTAGCAGCTCAGGGCCCTAATCTGGATGACAGCTGGGGAAGGGAACAGTGGACTACCCCGGAATATTTTTTATATAGTTCTTGAGGAAACTGTAATGCCCATATTAAAGTTGGGGTAGGGTGGGAAGAACCAAACCAACACTGAGTAGAACTGCCCTGGAAATAAATCACAGGCCCCACTTTTCCAGAGCATGATGGCTCAAAATATCCTTCCTTCTCTGTTGGTGTGAAATGAACTGGCAACTCCTCATTCTGTTCTATGGGGATTAAGAATTCCTGACCAGAGAGAGCTAAGATTCCTTTCTGTTTGTGGTGACAGGAAGTGAGTATTTAGTCTTCCTGACTGATCCAGAATGTCCTGGACTTTGGACAAGAAACTGGGTGAAAAGACAAGTAGCCAGGAGGAAAATGTAAAAAGACCTGGGTACACACTTACCACTACCCTCAGTTACAAATAGCAGAGAGAAATCTGAGTCCTCCTGGAGCAGGAAGGAAAAGCTTTTGGGGTCCTGCTAGTGGTGCTGAATTTTGGTCCATTCAGAGCAATGAAAGAATGTTCTATCCTGGCTCATTTTTTTCCTTCTCAGGTAGTACTTGCCATACAGGCCATGAAGCATGAGATTGGATTTTAGTTGGAAAAACTTGTCCATTGGGCTCCCATTTAACCCTGGCTTCTTCAGATCCTCCTCTCTTCTTCCCATGGGAGTCATTAATTGGGAATTGTTGAAGTGGGCACACAGGGACCCATGCTGTTTCAGGGTTTGTTGTGACACTGTGGCAGGCACTCCTCACCCATCCACACTCAAAAGGAGAGCATTCATTCATATGGTGTTTGGCTGATCATAATTCCTAGGGATAACAGCCCGAGTGCCAAATGGAAAACAAATTTTGGGTAGAAGAATATATATGGAGATGTTCAGATAAAGCAAAAAGGACAGACCATAAGAAATTTACTGTGAAATTAAGGAAACTTAAGCTCTGGGTCCCTTCTAAGATCCTGGGAGAAACCTTAGAAATCTGTTTAGGTATATATACGTTTCTGTAAAGTTGGCAGAAGGAAAATGCAATCCTGCCACTTACCTACCTAGAAGAGAGGCAGACCAGAAATATTTGGTATTCAGCACTAAATGACTACTAGTCACGATTCTAACTTTTTTTTTTTTTTAAAGATTTTATTTATTTGTCAGAGAGAATGAGCACAGGCAGACAGAGAGGCAGGCAGAGGCAGAGGGAGAAGCAGGCTCCCTGCCAAGCAAGGAGCCCGATGTGGGACTCGATCCCAGCACTCTGGGATCATGACCTGAGCCGAAGGCAGCTGCCTAACCAACTGAGCCACCCAGGCGTCCCACGATTCTAACTTTTTAAAGGTTCTTGGCAGAGATGTGTCTTAATACTTCAGCATGCCACCTGTGTTAAGTTTGAGAAAGTCACTTAATCTCTTTACAGTTCACTATGCTCACCTATAAAATGAGATTTATAATACTAATATTTGAGAGTGCTTAACGTACTCTGTTCAAAGCCATTTATTTGGATTCTTTCACTTGATTCACCAACCACCCTATGAGGCAGGGATCCTTATTATCTCCATTTTATACATAAGGGAACAGGCACAGAGAGTTTAGGTGTTTTCTTCTTAAGGTCACATGGTTAGTGAACAAAGCTAGCAATCAAATCCAGATACGGGAGCCTGAATCCATAGTTCAGTCTCTTAACTGAACAGGAACATTGTTAGTTGCTGTTTTCATCAGGGTTGTTACTCAATTCAACTCAGATCAATTTAACACAACAATTATCTTAAGTACCTATTTATGCAAGGAGCTCCTTGTGAAAATCATGAGACATAGGAGATAATCCGCAGAAAAGTACTTTGGAGAAGTGTTTTTAAAATAAAAGTATAACCAGATAAGCACTAAAGCAAATAAGTAAATAAGATACTTCTAATTTACTGAATCTATAAAAGATGAAAATTTTAATGCATGACCTAAACATTCTTCTGTTTAAACGGACATATAATCAGAGCAATCAGATTTCCCCCTCAACTGTAAAAGTTATTATAAGGGGAGATAGTTTAAAGAAATTATGAAGCCAACTTGGAAATCCAATTTTCATTGAGGCCATCATGTTAGGATCACAAGACTACTTGTGCCCCAGTGTACTTTGTAAATGTGTTTGTTTTTGTTACCACTACTGAATTTATGTTACCTAATTTCTAGCCTTCCAGGCCTCTAAGTCCATCCAAGTTAAGTTGTGTTTGCTTATCTGTGAATATCCTGCACCTAACATAGCACCTGGCACAGGTTTTTCCTTAAGACATATTTGTTCTGCTCCTTTTGGCTTCATGTGTGGAACAGCAAAATAAACAATGATAGAGATTAGCTTGAAATGTCCCTACCTTCTTGTCACAGAGGTCAAGTCTCTTGCTAGGCTGCCGGGAAACTGAACTCTGAATGGTAATGAGGGGTGACAGTGTGGATTGCATTTGTAATAACTAGCATCTCATCAGTCTCTTATGAGGGACACAAATAGAAAGACATTAATCTAACACCTATTTTTACTTCAAATCTGAACAGGAGCCTCAGAAGTAAATGCCAGAAAGCAGCCCAATTACTAGGGAGACCCTCATGTTCCATGTTCCATAGCAAACATTCTAAGCATGGGTCTGTATCTGCTCACTTCTCCTCTTTTCTTTACCTTTCAAGCTGGAGCTCGATTTTCTCAGACCTTCATTACTTCCAGAACCTACAGACTGGACATGCCTTATCTTGTCTTTCCCCACTCATGTCCATCCTGCATGTGCATTACAAGAATGTTCTTACCAACAAATTATCTCATCATATCTTCATTAAAAACCTTCTCAGTTTCTCCAATTAGGAGATAAAACCCACACATTGGTTTTCGTAACTCTCCATCCAGTTTCAACTTACATTTTCTTTCCATCCCACGCCAAGCCCAAAGCACAACAAAACAAAGCTGCAAACAGGTCCCACACAAATTCTGCACTTTTCCTGCTCCTGGTTCCTTCCAGTCTGAAATTGACTTTCTTGGTTCTCTTTATGTATTACATATTTTTATAAAAGTTTAGTTTTAATTTCTACCTTGTATATGAATCCCTTCCAACTTTATCACTTTTGCCAGGTCACTCTCACTTCTATATGCCTATCATTTCCTTAAATTCAGATAGAAAGAAATTATGCTCAAAGTACTTATCAGAAAGGGTTATAGAAACTTAAATACCATTCTTAGACCACGTGCTTCTAAAAAAGAAAACAACAAATATTCAGAGTTTCAAATAACTTCAGCCCTTGATATTCAGAAAGTGTACAAGTGCAGATATACCTTAAGTCACACCTAGGAGTAAGGTTTCCTAAATACTCATTTTATTATTACTTACAATCACAGGAGTGCTACAAAGGAAATGCAACCCAGAGAAACCTTCTGCATCTTTAGTAGAGCATAAGAAAAGATAGGAGGACATTTTTTGTCCATTTCTCCTTTCCCACACCTTTGCTTTATCATCAGGAAAAACCCTCAATGGAAGTGTTCAGATCCCTGGAAGAGAGATTCAGTGAACCACCAAATGCAGACAAATCAGGACAACATGGATCCAAGAAAGGACTCTGACTTGGTGATGAGTCTTCACTGGTCACCTTTTTGCATTAGGAAAACAAGGCAGTATGTCTTCTTGTAACATTCTTAATCAGGGCAACTCCTCTAGTTCTGCTGAGGACTCTGTCCCATTCCTATAGCTGATGCTGCTCCCACCACTTTGGGTCCACCTAGAAGAGCTCAGTCCTTCAGTCTCATCCATGACTCATCTGTAACTTAACAGTCCACAGGAAACCTCTGATTTGAGTTGTACATTAACCATCACGTGTGAACACCAAGTCTGGGTGCTACTCCTGAAACAGGCTTCGAGAGATCAGCATCCTCATCACTTCATTGCTACCTGCAAGAGGGGGGAAGAATGAAGGATTTAGTTGCAGCAAAGTCTGAGAGCTTGGTAAAGCTTAAAGCAAGGAGTTCCAGCCTCATTCAGGGCAGTAGCAGCTATAAACCACAACTGTTGCTTTAACCCTGAGTGGGATGGGATTATCACAGACTTCTCTGCAAAATACAGAAAAATGTCAGGAAGTAAGGAATGAATTTACTCTTTAGAAACACCTCTCCTGGGACAGGGGAAGACAGCCAAGTAGGAAAATGCTGAGCTCACCTCCTCCCATGGACACAGTAAGGCTGAAACTCTGTATAGCACAACTCACTCTGTGAACCTAAACTGTAGCAGAACAGCTATTCCATAGCTAAAGATATAAAGACAAAGTCACATGAGAAGGGTAGGAGGGGCAGAGACTATTGGGAACCAAACCCACAGCACAGTGACCCACAAGCAGGAGCACAGGACCCACAAGCTAGTATGTGGATGTCCTTCCTGAGGAGTGAGAAGTTCAAGTCCCACAGCAGACAGCCCCTGCCCTGGAGATCTTCACTGGGAAGATGAGGCCCCATACTGTCTGGCTTTGAAAATCAGTGGAGCTTAACTCTAGGAGAGCCAGAGGGCTACAGGAAACTGAGACACTACTCGTAAAGGGCCCACACACAGTATCAGTCATTCAGAGCCCAGCACAGAGGCAGCAGTTTGAAAACTGGGTCATACATGAGGGAGGTTTAATGACTAATTTTCAGCTGTGTGCCAGAGGGGCAGGGATCTGTAGGAACTTTCTCTGGGAATGGAAATGTTAGCAAGTGCCATTTTTCTTGTACTCCTACAGCTTAGTTAGCCAGATGCTTTGGGAGCAAGACCTGACACCCACTCTACCTTGCTAGCACTGCTTGTCCCACCCTGGCATTCGCCTGCAGATCTGTTGGGCTCAACACACTCAACTCAGCAGACATCCCTCCAAGCAGGTACTAACCACCATACCTGGCAGGCAACCTCAGTGGGGACCACTGCCTGCCCCCACCCAAAGTCACTGCCGCCCACTAACACACCCACAAGACTCACAGGTAGGCCTTGTAGCCAGCTACCAGCATGCCCACAGTAGTCACAGCCCAGACACAGCAGCATGACACATGCAGACCACACAGGGGACACCCTGGGAGTGCCTGGTTCTAGAGACCAGGAGGGATTGCACTACCGAGCCTCCAAGATGCCTTCCATACAGGACCCGGAGAGTCTGACTTACCTGATACACAAAAACAAAAATGAGGAGACAAGAATATTCTCCAAATGAAAGAACACCTCAGAAAAAGAACTGAACAAAATAGAGATAAGGAATTTACTTGATAAAGTTTCAAAATAATGGTCATAAAGATGCTCAGAGGCCTTGAGAGAGGAGTAGTCTAATTTAGTGAAAATTTCAGCAAAGAGACAGAAAACATAAAACAAAAAACAGCTGCAGAGTATAGTAACTAAAATGAAAAAAATACACTATAGGGAATCAACAGCAGATTACAGGATGCAGAATGGATCAGCAATCTGGAAGACAGAGTAGAATAAAGCACCAAGATGAGCAGCAAAAAGAAAAAAAGAATTTTAAAAAAGGATAGGTTAAGGGACCTCTGGGACAACATCAAGTATACTAACATTTGCACTATTGGGGTCCCTGAAGGAGAAGAGAGAATGAGGCAGAAAACTTATTTAAAGAAATCATGGCTGAAAACTTCCCTACTCTGGGAGAAAAAAGAGACATCTCGTTTCTAGAAGCAGAGTCTCAGACAAGATAAATCAGGAGAGCCATACCATGATATGTGTAGGGGTGTGTGTGTGTGTGTATGGTAAAATTACATATAAAGAGAACTCTTATAAGCAAATAGTTATGTATAAGGGAAAACACCCATAAAGCTATGAGCTGATTTTTTTCAGCAGAAATTTTGTGGCCAGAAGAAAGTGGCATGATGTTATTCAAAGTGCTGAAAGGAAAAAACCCTACAATCAAGAATAGTCTACCTGACAAGGATAGATAAAGAGTTTTCCAGACAGGGGTACCTAGCTGGGTCATCTGTTAAACGTCCAACTCTTGATTTCGACTCAGGTCATGATCGCAGGGTTGTGAGATCGAGCCATGCAGTAGGCTCTGTGCTCAGCACAGAGTCTGCTTGTCCCTCTCCTTCTGCTCCTTCCCCCTCTTTGGGTTCTCTCTTTCTTTCTCTCTTAAATAAATAAATAAATAAAATCTTGAAAAAAAAAAAAGTTTCCCAGGCAAACAAAAGTTAATGGAGCTCATCATCACTATACCAACCTCACAAGAAGTGTTAAAGGACTTACTTTAAGTTGAAAAGAAAAGGCAATAACTAGAAGTAAGCAACTTATAAAAAAAAATTTCACTGGAAAAGCAACATTTAATAGAGGTAGTGGATCAATCACTTACAAAGCTAGTATGAAGGTCAAAAGAAAAGAAAAAGTAATTTTAAAATCACTTATATATAGAAAATTAGTTAAGGGGCTCATAAAATATGATGTCAAATACATAAAATGGGAGGGTGCTAAAAATGTAGTGCTTTTATGTGTTTGAATTTAAGCAACCATCACTTAAAATAGACTGCTATATAATAGGGTGTTATATATGAACTTCATGGTAACCACATATGAAAAACCTGTAAGAGATGTACAAAAAATAAAGAGAAAGGAACCCAAGCATAACACTAAGGTAAGTCATCAATCACAAGGGAAGACAGCAAGAAAAGAAAAAAGAAACTGAATAAAAACAACCAGACAACAATTAACAAAACATAAAGAAGGTAATTACATAATGATAAAAGGATTGATCCAACAAGAGGATATAACGATTATAAATATCTGCACACCCGATCCAATAGCCCTAAGTATATAGAGCAAATACTAACAGACATAAAGAGAGAAACTAACAGTAATACAATAATAGTAGGAAACTTTTAACACCCCACTTACATCAAAGGACAGATTACCCAGACAGAAAATCAGTAAGCAAACAGTGGCTTTGAATGGCATGTTAGAACAGACAGGACTTTAGGACTTCACAGATATATACAGAACATATCCAAAAATGTCAGAATACACATCCTGTTCAGGTGCACTTGGAAGTGCACATTCTCTAAGGTCACATGTAAGGAGACCACAAAACAACTCTCAATACATTTAAGAAGACTGAAATCATATTAAGCATTTTTTTCAACCACAATGGTATAAAACTTGAAATCAATTACAGGAAAAAAATGGTAAAAAACACATGGAAGCTAAACAACGTGCTATTAAACAACAAATGGGTCAACAAAGAAATCAAACAGGAAATAAAAAAATACCATGAGAGAAATGAAAGTGGAAAGACAAGTTCCAAAATCTCTGGGACACAGCAAGTTTAACAAGCAAGTTTATAGTGATACAGGCCTTCTTCAAAAAAATAAGAAAAACTGGGGTACCTAAGTAGTGCAGTCAGTAAAGTTAGGGACATGAGTTCAAGCCCCATATTGGGGGTGGAGCCTACTTAAAAAAAAAGAAAAATCTCAAATGTACAATCTAACTATACACCTGAAGGAATTAGAAAAAAAGAACAAACAAACCCAAAGTTTGCAGAAGGAGGAAATAATAAAGCTCAGGGTGAAATAAATGAAACAGAGACTAAAAAAACAACAGAAAACTTCAGTGAAACCAAGAGCAGGTTCTTTGGAAAGATACACAAAACTGATAAATCTTTAGCCAGCCTTAAAAAAAAAAAGAGAGAGAGAGAGAGAAGTCAAACGAGTAAAATCAGAAATGAAAGAGAAGTTACAACCAATACCACAAAAACATAAAGGATTATAAGAGGTCATCATGAAAAATGATATGCCAAAATGAGAAATGATATGCCAACAAAATGGACAACCTAGAAGAAAGAAACAGATAAATCCCTAGAAACATACAGTTTTCCAAGACTGAAACAGAAAATCTGAACAGACTGATTATGAGTAACAAAGTTGAACTGGCAATCAAAAAACTCTGAACCAGGAAAAGACCAGGACTGGACAGCCACAGAGGGGAATTCTACCAAACATTTAAAGAAGAGTTAATATATTTCCTTCTCAAACTATTTCAACTGTTTAATTACTGTGTTGCCCTCCTGAAACTAATATAATATTGTATGGCAACTATATTTCACATTAAAAAAAAGTACCTACAAAAACACAGAAAAAGCCCCAAAGGACATTTTCTGGATTTACATATAAAAGGAATCCAAAATATTAATTCTGAATGTGGAAACATGAATTTTATTTTTTTTTACTTTTCCTATATTTTATAAGCTTTCAACAATAAATATATCAATTTCTTCTGTAATCAGAAAAGTAAATTTTAAGAGGACAAAAATATTTTCCCTGAAAGATCAACTTCTTGCTTCATTTTTTTTTTTAAAGATTTTATTTATTTATTTGACAGACAGAGATCATAAGTAGGCAGAGAGGCAGGGAGAGAGAGAGGAGGAAGCAGGCTCCCTGCTGAGTAGAGAAGCTGGGCTCAATCCCAGGACCCTGAGATCATGACCTGAGCTGAAGGCAGAGGCTTTAACCCACTGAGCACTCAGGCGCCCCCCTCTTGCTTCATTTTTATAGTCGCTTTTAATGCAAAGAGAGATATGAACCTCCATAAGGAATAAGTAATATCTCAAATAAAATCAAATCTAAAACTGCAGATTTATCCTATAACAAAGTCCACAATGAAACAAAGTGAGACTAGAGCCCCAAATTTTCTGTAAGTGGATGATGGCATGCCCTCAAATAAACGTACCTGGGTTTTACCATTTCTTCTTTACCTACTAAACTTGTCATTCCTAAATGCTGGGTAAGGAAATAACTTTACAAGTAAACACAAAAAAGCCTATGGGGAACTTGAGCACCAGTGACTGAGCTCACTGACATTATTTCAGGGATGAGATCTGCAGAAGAAAGCAACTCTAACTTTTAGAAGCCTGTGATTTGGACGTAACATGTCTCAGAATGTGGTTCCCAGACACCCAGCAGCAGCTTCACTTGAAAAACTTATTAGAGATGCAAAATGCTCAGGCCTAAGTCCCACTGACTCAGCACCTTTGGGTGTGGAGCCCAGCAATCTGTTTTCACAAGCCCTCTGAAAGATTCTGGCGCCTCCTCAGGTTCAAGAATGCTTTGAAAATGGGGGCACCTGGGTGGCTCAGTCGTTAAGCATCTGCCTTCGACTCAGGTCATGATCCCATCAGGGGATAGAGCCCCGCATCGGGCTCCCAGCTCGGCGGGAAGCCTGCTTCTCTCTCTCCCATCCCCCTGCTTGTGTTCCCTCTCTCGTTGTGTGTGTCTCTCTCTCTGTCAAATAAATAAATAAAATCTAAAAAAAAAAAGAAAAAAAAAAGAATGCTTTGAAAATGACAGAGACACCAATGCCCTCAGGTCTTTCCTGTGCGTCCTTGGAAGCAGCCCCACACTGCATCACTGAAGGTCACTTAGATAAGCTTTTGCCCCACGTGGCTCTCCTACCACGTAACCACTTCTGGCTGCCTACGCCAACTGAGAGAGGAGTCATGCAGTTTTAAAACATCCCCACTTTGTGTGGAGAGTGGAAAAGGCCAATGCTCTGAACCAGCCTCCAGCAGTTTACACATATTCCAGCCCAATCCAGGCTATGATTGCCAAAAAAAATACCCATATGATTTAGTTAATTGAAAAATCCATTAGCAATATTGATAGAGATATTATCAATTTATAGAGGTTGCCTGTGATCCAATCAGCTCACATCTGCCCTGTACAGAAGTTTTGAGATCCCTGAGAACCAAGTACTTTATAAAACTAAAGAGTTGTTGTTGAAGTTTTCAAAATGCTTTCCCACATATTACCTGAATTTGAGTGTTCTCTAAAATTTGCAGAGGAAAAAAAGCAGAAATGGAGTGATTCGATAGCTTACTCATGGTGACAAAGCAGAGCCTCCGGACTCCCAAGCTAGTGCTCTGTATGGCATCCACAAACACCTCCAGAGCGGGGTCAGGAGAAAGAGGAAGGAGAAAGGCAAAAGACAACAGGGCCCGACGGAACCCTCAGAACCAGTCAGCGGGACAGACAGGCTGGGGGAAGTGGTGATCCTATAAGCATTCTGGAGAACAGCTCTGGCAATTTTTACCTTCTAGGATTTGATGGACCCTGGAGTCCCGCACATACTGCTGAACAGCATAGTCCTTCATGTAGCCATAGCCTCCATGCATCTGTAAAGCCTGGTTGCAGATCTTCAGGGAGACAGGGATTAGACATCTTTGACTAGGGGAAGACTGTGGAACATAAGGCTTTTCTTTCTACCCCAGCCCCCAATCTGGCAGCCTGCTGTAAACTAGTATGAGGAAGATAACGAGCCAAGCCCAAAGAGGGGCTCCGTATTCTGTGTGGTTAGACAACATGGAAAGTTTACCTACTAAACTTGTCAGTTCCCACCAGGCAAGCAACTCGGAGAGCTCTGCCTTTCTTGCTTTATTATCTGCAGGGGACAAGCCTCCCACAAGCACTTTGGATGGGATCACATGAACTTCCTATGATGCCATCTAGTGACACTGTAGCCTCATGTGGAAATAGTTCTGCCTTTGACATTTTAAGCACAGCCTAGTGCTAAATTTGAGCACGAGGGATGGGGCTGCGCCAAACCTTCTTCCAAAGGTAGTGTCTCATCTAGAACACAACAGAATGACAGTGACAGAATTGAGTGTGTAATGGCACAGAGAAGGTAAAAAGTCAGTTCTGAGAGCTCCCAAGCAGGCCTCTCATGAGTTCATTTATATCCTTAAGCCCCAAGGTGATCTCTGCAGCACCCCAGGAGTAGACTAATGGCTCTTAATATCCCTGGACCTATCAGTTGCTCCTTGTCCACCCAAGACAGCCAGAGGGCATCAGCACGCACAGCAAAGCATTCATCCGTAGCGAAGAGCTTGGCCATGGAGCACAGGGCCACTGCATCTTCCCGTTCCTCTTGGAGAGCCACTGCTGCGTTGCGGATTATCAGCCTTGAGGCCACCAGCCTTGTTGCCATATCAGCCAGTTTGAATTGTAGGTACTACAGCAACAGGGGAGAAGAGAACCAGACAAGATACACAGGCTTAGACCAGCACTGATCTGGGACCCTCTATAAGACATCTCTCATGAGGTACCTTTTCTAACTGACCCCACGCTTCAAAGACCCTGCCTCTTCTACAAAGAAAATGTACTGCCTTGTGAGTTCCAAGCCTACTTTGCCCTCCTGAAAAAGATTACTGATAAAATCAGAACACAAGTTCTAAGATGGGGGCAGAACTCCAGTGAAAACTCATAGCCTCACCCTCCAAGAGAATATGGGCCACAGAGCAGGTCTCATGCAGCATGGAAAGCAGATGCAGGGGCCTCTGGGAAATTACCTGGTTATTGGCCAGAGGCTCTCCAAACTGTTTCCGAACACTGAGGTGGTCTCGGGTGAGGATGACTGAAGCATGAGCAGCTCCTAGAGAACAGGAAGCTGGAAAGGAAGAGTGTGAACATTTCAACTGAGCCAGGACAGTGCTGCCTGCCCCAGCCTGGCTGCCTCCCTGCCCCATCCTGCTGTGTTCTCACCAACATTGATCCTCCCTCCATTCAGTCCTTTCATGGCAATGATGAAGCCCTGTCCTTCATTTCCAATTCTGTTGGCAACGGGCACTGCACAATCTTCAAAGATCACGGCGCGGGTTGGCTGTGAATTCCACCCCACCTGGCAAAAATCAGGGACTATATGGCTGCCCAACAGGGTGGCATTCAGCTTACAAACCCTTACAAGCCCTTGCCTACCTGTCCAATTTCATCCCACTCTGTTCTCTTCTTTGCTCACTACCTTAGGGCCAAACTGAACTTTTTTTTTTGGTTTCCCAAACAGGCCATCTACTATTGTCTCTGCCCAGAATTCTTTTTTTTTTTTTAAAGATTTTATTTATTTATTTGACAGACAGAGATCACAAGTAGGCAGAGAGGCAGGCAGAGAGGGGGGGGAGGCAGGCTCCTGCTGAGCAGAGAGCCCGATGCGGGGCTCGATCCCAGGACCCTGGGATCACGACCTGAGCCGAAGGCAGAGGCTTTAACCCACTGAGCCACCCAGGCGCCCCTCTGCCCAGAATTCTTAAGTTGTTTCTTCTAATACTCTGGATCTCATCTCAAAATTCATGACTTCTGAGAGCCCAGACGTATCACAGAAGTTTCAAGCTCTCTTCACTGTTTTATCAACCTGTTTTATCCCTTCTATAGTACAGAGCACTACCAGAAGGTACCCTGCTTATGTATGTGTCTGCTGCCTGTCCCTACTTGCTGACAGGTAATCTCTATGAGGGCAGAGCTTTGTCTTTGTTCACTATCCTACCTCTACTGTTTACAAATGCTTGGCACATAGTGGGCACTCACCAGCTGTCGAATGAATACACAGGTATCCTTCCAAATTTCCCTTACATAAAAAAATATATAAAGCAAAACCAAGAATTAAAAAAGAAAGATAAAAGTATACACTTAAAAGTGAGAGAAAACAGAAACTGAAAGGAAGAAAAGATACACTTTGTTTCTGGAACTTATTTGCAATTTTTCTCTAGGCACGAAACTTGACAGCTTTGGTGTTCTGTCAACAGATGTCACAGACACTGTGGTAGATACCACCTATGTGTGTTGAAATAATCATCACTGCCTTTATAAGCACCAACAACCTAAATCAGTGTAACTTGATCCTATAAAATTATGTGTCAGACTATGTAAGTCTGTCCCTGTTGTATGACCCAAAGCAGACATTTCTAGAATTAAGATATTCTACAGCTATGTATCTTACATAACACATACACAACTTACATACTACAATCACAGCTTATACATCTTACACAGATAAAACAACGTATGTCTTATGAATTCAAATAAGGCTAGGGGTGACTTTTGTATCCTCCACCCCAGGAGCCAGCATCATGCTTTGCACATAGTAGGAATCTAGTAAAAACCTACTATACTATAGATGAAAAGAGGCACTACAACCTCTAACTCTTTGGCAGTTTATAAAATATCAGGAAAGCTCATGAGGGGAAACATGGAAACCCTAGGAACTACAAAAGGAAAAGTATAGGGGCGCCTGGGTGGCTCAGTGGGTTAAGCCTTTGCCTTCGGCTCAGGTCATGGTCTCAGGGTCCTGAGACGGAGCCCTGCATCAGGCTCTCTGCTCAGCAGGGAGCCTGCTTCCCTCTGTGTCTCTGCCTGCCTCTCTGCCTGCTTGTGATCTCTCTCTCTCTGTCCAATAAATAAATAAAATCTTTTTTTAAAAAAAGGAGAAGTATAATTAGGGGTCATTTCATTACCTGACTTCTCCCCCAGAATCCTAACTATAACAGTACATAGTGGGGGGAGATGACTATTCTGGTCCCCTGGCCTAACAAGTCTGAATGGGTCTCATCTTCCCACAAGCTACAGCTATGGAATCATATGTCTACTATTCATGGTCTGGCTATGGGATTGCTATGTCCTAGGACTGTCTTTTCAAAGCACCTGTAGAAACACTCTCCCTTTTTATTACTGAAACACGATTATCTCCAATGAGTTTTATTTTTATTTAAAGATGAAAAGTAGCCCATATGCTTTTCATCCCTAAGACTTATAGTCACCACCAGATCTGTAAGTATTTCTTCCTGGGATAAAAGAATGTGCCAAAATAAGAAGCTGGATAAGAAATACAGGCCAAAAGTGAAGGTGGGACAGATGTCCAAGAAATCTCTCATGCTAAAAAGCAGGCAGCTGATCAACTTACTGGGGCACTCTGCCATTTTGCCAGTGGTGTGATATTTCCTCAGCCATGCCCTAGTCTATTCCATATGGTCCTGTTGAAATCCTAATAGAAACAACTGTGTCCAAGTCAAGTTAGCAAGTATGTTACCTATTCCCTAAAACAGAACAGAGGTTGGTCTGGCAGGTGCCAGACTCTTGAATTGTTTGAACTTGCATTATTTTGTGTCCAAGAGCCACTCACCTTTTTTTCCTTCTTGCCAAAACTGAGGCCAGGGGTTCCTTTCTCCACAATTATACAGGAGATGCCTTTGGGGCCTGGTCCTCCTGTTCGGCACATTACCACATAGATGTCTGATTCACCTCCACCACTGATGAAGGCCTGGGGATTGCAGAGGGGGTGTACAGGGTTAAGGAAACACATCGGTCCCTGGAGCCTAACACCTGGGAAAACAATCAGAGTCCTCCTGACAGTAAGACACCAAGAGGCATGATGGTACAGAGGGGTAAAGGAGGGGTAAAAAGAACCTGTGCTGACTGGGGAATTGGGAATCTAGCTGATGAGACTATAAAAAGGACAGACAAAAATGAGCAAGATTATCTGGACTCAGATCAGAAAATCGAGAAAGTGAAGGTAAATAAAGGGAAATAGGTCAGAGGTTCTCTACCCAATGTGTAAAACTCCTAGGAAATACTAATTTGTAGATAACAAGGATCCAGGTGATGTCAGCAGAAAGGTGGGAACAATCTCCAAGGTGTTCTGTAAGGTGGGCATGCTGGTACCTTGGAGCCATTGAGGATGTAATGATCTCCTTGTCGTTTCGCAGAGGTCAAAAGGGAGGCAGCATCACTGCCACTTCCTGAGGCAGGGATCAAAAGGAAGCAGAGAAGGTGGGAGAGAAAGTCAGTGAAGGTAAGGGGTCCCCAGCACAGTTCCACTTCCAAGGAAATCTTCCCTTATAACCAGCAGCTCAGTGTTTCATACTTCAAAATGCAGATAGCCAGAGGAACTCTCTGTATTTGGTGAAAACTGTGGACAGCAATTAGACCATTTTCCATCTCCCAACACACTGAGTAAAAGGAGGCTCCCACCTGCAGCCTGGAGAGACTCTGCCCTAGAGCACTCTTAGGCCTGTGAGATCAGGCCATGGGAATGTGTTACTCTGCAACCCAGCTTCGTGGCAGACGTGTGTCAGTGGGATGAGAGAGTGCTCCGTGACTTCACCTGAGCAGCACCCCCACTACGTCTCGCTGGTGGTGTGGCAAACCCACCTGGTTCAGTGAGGCAATAGGAAGCAAACTTCTCCATGGTACAGAGCGGTGGGCAAAATTTGTGCCTCTGTTCCTCATTTCCAAAGGTATCAATCATCCAGGCACACATGCTGATATACCAAGAAGAAAAGACAATGATAGAGCTAATATGGAGAAAAGGAAATCTGAGGGGGGAAGGGATGGGGCAAGAGAAGACAAGCAGCCAAGCAGGAAGAGAGAGTGGGAAGAGGAAAGTCACCACTGAGAAGATTCGGCTTTAAAGGAAAGGCCTGGGTTAAAACATATTCATGGAACCTGTACTACCCAGAGATAAGCAGGGCCAAAGTGCTTCTCACTTGGATGTTCATGCTATTTTTAGGTTAAATGAGTTCCCTAAAAATCAAAGAGTTATATGTACTTTGACAAATTCCTGGGGGGCTTCATCTTTGGGTTGAGGAAGATGGGAACAGGGCCCTGACCACTCTCCTGGAGAAGTCTGTTTGCTTCTAGCTCAATCTAGGATTTGTGAGAAGGCAGACAGACCTCATTTGCTAAGCAACATACATATAAGATGACAGATTCAAGTCTGAGAGGCAGCAGCAGACCTAGAATGAACTTTTTCTTTTTTTGAGAGAGAGAGTGAGTGAGTGCATGTGTTCATGAGTAAGGGGGGGGAGTAGAGATAGAGGGAGAGAGAGAGAATCCCAAATAGGCTCCATGCCCAGTGTGGAGTCCGACATGGGGCTCAATCCCACAACCCTGAGATCATGACCCTTTATAGTCTGGTTCCTCAATGGCAATCAACTTGAAAAGATGAACTTTTCCCTATTTATCTGAAATTTCCCAGTCAACCTGATGAGTACTTCACTGTGCTCGTCAAGCTCTGGCACTCACTTGTGGATACTTATATAGGCTGTGGTGCTGGTGCAGCCTGTCGCCAAGGCCTCAAAGATGACAGATGTATCGAGCCGTGACAGTCCAGACCCACCTACATCTGTTCGTACATAGACTCCCCCAAAGCCGAGCTGAGCAGCTTTCCGCATTGCATCCACTGGGAACAACTCCTACATAGAAAAAGAGAACAGGGTCATCAGTAAGGGATTCATAGACGGACTTTTCTTCAAAGGGCACAATGAGGGATTAAGAGGTTTGCATTTGGGAATGTGTATATCCTACATTAACTCAACAGGCTCTTTGTTATCTAGAGTAGCAGTTAAAATGCATTCTATAAGCACTGGTTTTCTAGCATTAAAGTTCCTTTTAATTATCAGCAGAACTGCCTTGGTTTTAAGAGTGTCCAAATCTATGCACAATTAAAAAAATAAACAAAAAACTAGTCCCTACAAGATGAGGGAAGGAATCACATTACCACTACTCTCATTTGCATTAAGAGTTGTGCAAGGAGAATAAACACAGAACAGTCAGGACTACAAGGGGACGAAGACAGGGTGACTACAGGGGGCATGTGCTGGAATGTCTAGCCACAAGGAAAACTCCCACCTTCTGGTCCCACTCTGCCATATTTGGAGCCATCTCCCGGGTAGCAAAGTCAAAGGCCACTTTCTGAAATTCTTTCTGCTCTTCATTCAGTCCCACGGAAGCTGTGAGTAAGATTGCATATACTCAGTGCCAGGACAGGGGTCAGGGAAGAGTAGTACCAATATCAAGAGGCGTGCAGTTGAGACAGGGACATGCTGTAGCATTTCTCTTATGCAGTATAACCTTTAACATCCATAGAATGGCCTTGCCCACCATTAATATATGATATATTATCTGATGATAATATCTGATATACTATCTTTTCCCTTCTTTCCTCCCCAGTGGATCGGCTGGCTTCATTTACCTCCCAATTGCTTATTCTTTCAGTACCCTTATTTATCCCTTCCTCCTCATAAATCCACATTAAAAAACAGTAAACATACACTGACCCTCAAATTATAGTAAACATTTTTTTTCCTTTAGGATGTCCTACCTTTTCTGTATTAGTATCCTGGGAAAATCTGTCCTATCTATGAATCTGCATAACTGTCTGTTTCAACATATTCATTTTAAAAGATCAATAGGAGGGGCACCTGGGTGGCTCAGTTGGTTAAGCATCTGCCTTTGGCTCAGGTCATGATCCCAGGGTCCTGGGATCGAGTCCCACGTCGGGCTCCATGCTCAGTGGGAGCCTGCTTCTCCCTTTCCTCCTGGCTTATGCTCTCTCTCCCTATTTCTGTTCTCTCTCTCTCTCAAATAAACAAATTAAAAAAAAAAAGATCAATAGGAAAAGGAAGATATGTGTACTTTGGTTTACCTTCAAATTAAGGGAAAGATCCTCTAATAAGGCTATGCATTTGGCAAATCCCAGACATTCACTGATAACACTGATGATAAAAAAAAAAAAAAAGTCTTCCAGTGTTGAAAACATGGTTAAGGCCCTACTATATCTGTTTTTAGCCAATGGATTCAGCATACTCAGAACATTTTCTATCATAAACTATCAGTGATGTGACTTTGGGTAATTCCTTCACTTTTGGGTTTGCGATACTTAAAAGCTAAGGACAAAGAAGTGACTGACATCAACAGATACATAGTGTGGCCTCATTAGGAGAAGTTTCTCTAGAACTTTAAACACCTAATGAAAGACTACACCAAAGTAGTCCTTTATCAGAGGTGATATTCTTCAGGAGAAAGAGAACTATATCTACCAACATAAACAGAATGACTACCAATTCACAATATCATTACTTCATACATTTTCTTTAAATAGCCAGTTCCTCAAATGACACGAACACCATTTTTTACAGATTTTAAAAAAAACTGCAGAGAGTAAGATCACACTGAATTAGAAAGCAGACATCCAAGTCAACTAGCTAATTAAGTAAGGTATAAAATATTTTTCTTATTCTGCAGTGATGCAGACTTCCAGCTAGCAGCAGGCCAGAGCTGAAAGTAAACAGCCTAGGCAAAACTCCCGTGAAAACCAACTTTTGGCAATAGTATAGCGAATTCAGAAAAGATGGGACAACAAATCCTGGGAATATACATCAGGATCAGCAACCTACACAGAGTGACTCAGACTTACATTGTTCATATTTATGTCTCTTTTGTTGTCTCTTACTACTGTCATTTTGAAAGGACAACCTGCTGCAGGCGTGTAAGAAAAAATAGAGTGTCCGCCTATTCTTTTCCAAGTGAAGCCCTGAGGTACAATATAGGGTAGAAGGAAGAAGTGCAAGGCTCTGTATTACCTACTCAGGTTTCATCCTTTAGTGCTAAAGGTGTGGTCATTATGGGGTGATGCTAAAGAGCATTAAAGTAAGACTATGGAGCCACACTTAATAAGAATTTATTTCAGTGCCTAATAGTGATGCATAAGCCTTCCATTAGAGAAGAAGAGCAGGCTGCAGAGTCAGTTTCTTTAGGGCAGGCATAGGCAGCAGTAATGGCTGGCTATGTGAGCCAGGAGAAAGCAGTCGGTCTCTATTGGAGAATCTCAGAAAGGAATACTTATAAGGATTAGAGATTAGGCTACTTTGAGAAGCCTAGATAGAGCAGAAATTTACGTTGGTTGTTACTCACAGGAATATGGTCAGGAATAAACAATTCATGGCTCTTGACTGAGAGGTCATTCATTTGTTTGCAGAAGTCTTGCAGAAATGCCCTTGTAGATCATAGCTTAAAGACCATTCACAAAAGAATATTTATTGAATGTCTACTATGGAACAGTACTGGGGTTACAAAAATGAATATAGTCCATTCACACAAAGGATAACATAAATGGTGATAATGTAAATCTTATAGTATAGGGCGCCTGGGTGGCTCAGTGGGTTAAAGCCTCTGCCTTCGGCTCAGGTTATGTTCCCAGAGTCCTGGGATCAAGCCCCGCATCAGGCTCTCTGCTCGGCAGGGAACCTACTTCCTCCTCTCTCTCTGCCTACTTGTGTCTGTCAAATAAATAAATCTTATAGTATAAAGAGAAGTGCTACAGAATTTCAGTCCCAGCAAAGAGCTCAATAAACATTTACTATTATTATTATTATTAGAGTAAAACAAGTAGGTCAAGAAACAAAATGTTTTAAGAAATAGGTTTGAATTGTATCCTAAATAAACATCAGGGAACAACTGTATGAAAATCTTATGTGCAAATATATACAACATAATTACACGTTTTGAAATACAATATCCAACCCACTTTTTGATAAAGGAATACCAATAAAATGAGAGCACTACTTGGCAGAAAAAAGTGGAAAAGGCAAGTTAAAAAGCAAATTATACATAAGAAAGCATGGTAACTAAGTAAAAACACCTGAGATCCCAGAATACATTAAAAACAAACAAAACAAAAACCAGACTTAAGGAAGTTGGACAGAGTTACTAGCCGAGTTCCAGAAGCCAACACATAGTAAACTGTAAAATGGCAAAGCTAAATAGAAAAAGGGCCTGGAGCTCTTGAGTGGCTCAGTCCATTAAGCATGTGACTCTTGATTTCGGCTCAGGTCATGGTCTCAGGGTCATGAGATCCAGCCTGGGATGAGCTCTGCCCTTGGAGCGGAGTTTGCTTAAGATTTTCTCTTTCCCAGATGCAGATAAAGGGGAACGCTCTTACACTGTTGGTGGGAATGCAAGCTGGTGCAACCACTCTGGTAAACAGTATAGAGGTTCCTCAAAAAACTGAAAACAGAGCTACCCTATGGCCCAGCAATTCCACTACTGGTAAATACCCCAAAGATACAAATGTAGTGATCCAAAGGGGAACCTGTACCCCAATGTTTATAGCAGCAATGTCCGCAATAGCTAAACTACGGAGAGAGCCCAGATGTCTATCCACAAATAGATGTGGTGTATACATATATACAATGCAACACTACTCAGCCACACACGCACACAAAATCTTGCTATTTGCAACAATGTGGGTGGAACTAAAGGGTATTATGCAAAATGAAATAAGTCAATCAGAGAAAGACAATTATCATATCCTCTGATATGTGGAATTTAAGAAACAAAGGATCATAGGGAAAGATAGGAAAAAAATAAAACTAGAGGAAATCAGAGAGGGAGACAAACTATAAGAAACTCTTAATCATAGGAAATAAACTGAGGGTTGCTCCAGGGGAGGGACATGGGGGAATGGGGTAACTGGGTGAAGGATTAAGGAGGCATATGATGTAATGAGCACTGGGTGTTATGTAAGACTGACCTCTACCTAGGAAACTAATAATAAATTATTTGTTAATTAATTGAATTTAAGTTAAAAAATTTTTTGCCCTGGGGCGCCTGGGTGGCTCAGTGGGTTAAAGCCTCTGCCTTCGGCTCGGGTCATGATCTCAGGGTCCTGGGATCGAGCCCCACATCGGGCTCTCTGCTCAGCAGGGAGCCTGCTTCCTCCTCTCTCTCTGCCTGCCTTTCTGCCTACTTGTGATCTCCATCTGTCAAATAAATAAATAAAATCTTTAAAAAAAAATTTTTTTTTGCCCTTCTCCGCTCCCCCTCCCCCACCACCACATGCCTGTACATGCACACACATACTCACTATCTCAAGGAGAAAAAAAAAAAGGAAAGAAAGTGGGCCCAAATGAGATAAGGAAACCCTTGATTGTATTACAACCTAAGTGTAAGCAACAGGCAAAAACAAAACAAAAACTCTAAATAATATAAGAATCTTAAATGCATCCAAAGTAGAAACCTAACTAGAGAATCAACAGTTCTATTTGAGAATCTTGGTGTTTCAAAGAATGCTTGTGACATTGCAGCAAAGTGTAGTGGAAGAACACTAGACAAGCAATCAGGTGTTTGAGCTCTGGTTCTGATGTTATTAAATGTATTAAATGTACAACTTTCAGTAAGTCAACTACCTCAATCCACTTCAGTTATCCCATTGTAAAATGAGGCGGCTGCATTAGACACTGAGTAAATTTCTTCATCTGTAGGATGAGGGAAGTATACATAATGATGAATATATATAACATATAATAAGTAAAATACAAATCATAATTCTCTTAAAAATCATTTCTCACTTATTAAAATATGCAATGAAACAAATGTTTGTCAATCACTCCCATTAATTTTATATTCTAGTATGTAGAATGATACATTGAAAGGGTAGTTTCCTTTCATTTTACTAATTAAGAGGTACTTTATTTTAAAAAGGTGTAAAAGTACCTCACTGGCTCAAACTACACAAGCAGCTGCTAGAAATATTGTAGCCTATGTAACCTATTTGTTATTTAGTATTTAATATTAACCTATTAAATATTTAATACATTTGTTACCAGAACAACTCCTTATTTGCATTGTTATCAGCAAGGGTGACCTTGTTTACCTAATTCCAATTGCTAGAACGGGCAGCACCTTGTGAAGGAGTTTTAGGACAGGGAGAGGAAAACGGTATTCTATCCTAGTGTATGTCAGAGATCTGGGTGTCAATCAAGGGGATTCATACCAAATCTGTCATAAAGAAAAGCGACATTTATTAAAAAAATGTTTTTTTCCAGAAGAAAAAAACACGATTATGTAATGGTCAGAGTCACAAAATCGCTGGTTATTCCTAGTGGGGCTAGGCCCACCATCACTCCCTGTTACTTGCATCTAAATTATTTGCCTGGTGCCTGAAGACATTCAGGTCTGTCAACTCCGGGTAGTTTCCCATTTTCAGTAGTAATTATTTTTCAACGGGAATTTCAACACTAAAAGTGTTGTATAACTACAGGTGCTAAGTCACAAAATTTACCTAAGCAACTCCTGCATCACTTAAAGGAGCTTAGCTTCATCTACCACAACCAGCCCAAGCTATTTACATCTTTACTATCCTTTACCACCTAGGATTAAGACAAGACAAAACACCACCAGGAGTTTCTATGCACCCACTAGTTATTTGAAAGTACGGATAATAACAGAATCTCCCTCAGAGTTGTGAGGTTCATTATAAAACCCTTAGTTATTGTATTCATAAGAAAATGAATTTACTTATTAAACCTGATATCAACGTATTAAACTTGTTATCAAGAGGCTGATACTACCAAGTACGTTTATGGAAGACCTGAACAATTAACAAATATCATCAGCAACCAAGACCAAGCTATATTTTCCTATCTTCATTGGTCTTCAGAGGGCCCCTGTGACGTAGGCAGGAGGGAAGATAGGGTTAAAAAGCCAGAGGACCGCCTGCAGCACGTGTTTCCGACGCCAGGCTTCCCACCCACAAGTTTAGGGGTGGGTGAAAGTGTAGCAGAGGCCCAGGGGCGCCACAGATGGAGACCGCAGAGAGTGAAGGCGGTCAGAGAAACCAGTTAGGTGGACAGAATGGGGAGACCAGCCGGTGGGGGAAGCCCATTCGGGAACGGGCAGGTGGGCCTGGGGGTGGTGGCCCAAGTGACCGCCCAGAGCGAGCCGGGGGTGACAAGCGCTCTGTGGGCGCTTAGACCACGGCACCCGCTCCCCGCCCACGGACCGGACACCTGCACCAGCGGGGTGAGTCTTACGATCTATGCAGGAGACCAAGCTCCGGCGACCGCTCTTGGCGGGGGCCCGCAGAGCGCCGTGCAGGCAGTAGAAGCACCCTCTCAGCCGCCAGCAGCCGCTCCGCAACATATTAGCAGCTCCCACTCCAGCCAGAACCTGCACGCAGTGACCCGGGGCAGGGCGCAGACCGGGACCCGCAGTGTACCCTGGGCGCTGTAGTGCACCCAGCGCCCTCACGGCCCAGACTCAGGCGGGTCTATGCCAGAGCAGGACTACAACTCCCAGAGATCCCCAGGGCCGCGGCGCAAAAGTGCCTTGTGGTACTTAGTCCGGGTGTTGGCGGGGGACTCAGTGCCGGCCTTCTGGAGCCTGGTTGGGGTTCCGTCTGCGGAGTTGTGTGATCAGTGGCTCGGAAGAATGGTGAATGAATGAGAGAAAGATCTGGGAGAGAACCGATGAGACTTTAGCGGCAGGTTTTGCAAGATGGAAATGGGGTCGTAGATAACTGGGAAGGATTTGAGGGGCCCAAGGCCAGCTGCATCGGTGCTCCGCAAAAATCCCTCGGGGCTGAGACTCAGATTTCTCTCGTTGTCTCCATCTTGCTTTGCGCAGGTTTCTGGGGGCAGATAACAGAGCTGCGTCTTGTTTCTCTCGGTTGATTTGGAATCCTCTGCTCTTCGACCCCCGCAGGGAAACCATGCCGAAACCCCGGAAGAGGCTCGGCGGGGCTGCGGGGCCAGGTGAGCTGCCTCCAGGCTGCAAAAAGGTAGCCCTGTAAATAGTTTCTCTAGGATCTGTATAATACTGTTCACTTTCAGGGCACCTGGGTGGCTCAGTCGGTTGAGCGTGGGACTCCTGTTTTCGGCTCAGGTCATGAGCTTAGGGTGGGATGGAGCCCCACTTGGCCTCGTGCTCAGCGGGGAGGGTGCTTCTCTCCTCCCTCTTTCTCTGCTCATACCCAGGCTCACACACACTCTTCCTTTCTCTCAAATAAATAAATCTTAAAAAAAAAAAAAAAATACCGTTCACTTTCAAATCCCTGCCTGTGGGGAGAATCCTTTGTGGATTGTTGTTTTATCCTTAACTGCCCTCCATCTTCTCCTTTCCTCTTCCCACCAACCTTATACCGAGAGCTGCTTCTGTTCACTGAAGCAGTAGTTGGTGTAGATACAGGGTGGCTTGTACAAAGGCAAAGAACATACAGTTGTGCTCTCATGGAAAATGCAAACAGACGTAAGTGAAAGGGGTCTTAGGAAACCATGGCTAAGGGTACGAGAGCAGGGAGGAACACCTTGAGAAGTGGAACTTGAGTCCTTAAAAAAATGGGAAAGCTTTCCACAGGCAAAGAAAATGTGATGCCATTTTTATATTCATGAGGATGAATGGAAGATGAACAGAAACAAAACTGACGGTAGAGAAAGTGCTTTAGGACTGACTATAGTACATTGTGTTATTAACAACACCTAATGGTGTTTGCAGTGTGCTTAACTCCAAATGGACCACCTACAAACTAGGCTAGGGAGGATCAAACTACTAGACGTCTATGAATGATACTTAATGAGAGCTGATGGAGGAGCTGAGGCTTAATTCAGAGGTAGTATAATATAGTCATTAAGTATGGATTCAGATAGACCAGGGGACAGTTCCTGATTATACCGTTTACTGAAATGTGTAATCTGGACACATTTAGCAGATGAACAAAATATCTCCTACGTTATGTAGATTAACTGAGTTATTGTTAGGATAACAAATAGAGCTTATATAGTAAGAATTGAACAACTTAGCTATTGAGTGCCTACTACGTTCCAGGCACTCTTTCTCTAATTCTCTTTGGAAAAAATCATCTTTGCCAAGTTTTCGAAGTCCAGAATGAGCTGTCTTATCCAACATCTCTTGGCACCCTCAAGGAGCAGGAGGCAGGCCACAAAGCATAGTGAGCAAGCAAAAAAGAACCACGAGTTGGTGATGATAATCTTTACTGAGCATTTATTATAATGTCAACCATTATTTAATTCCATTGTTTGCACTACCTTATTTAATCTTCAAAATAAGTCTGTGGAGTAGGTGCTCGGTTTCCTTATTGGAGAGAGAGCCTCAGCAAAGGCACTTTCTACTTAGTAGAAACCAGGGACTCTGTCAGTCCTAACCCACAACCATGTACACTATTTTTATCCCATTGAATGGATAATCCAGGAGATACCCTGTAAGGTGGGCATTCCTGCCCCAGTTTTATAGACAAACTGAAGTTCAGCAATTCAGTTGCTACTGCCAGTAACTGACAGAGGCAGGATTTGGATCCAGGTCTGACTCCAAAGTATGTGCTTTCCCCACACAGAGCATTACTTCTCACCAGTTTCTTCTTTTTGCTTCTACTGCAGACAATAAGGGGCCAGCAGGAAAACGTACTAAGACTAAGAACCCAGCAGGGGCATTAGCGGCAATGGGTAACTCCAGCCCTGAGAAGACTTCAGCCTCTAAAAACTGTGGGAAGAATCTAAGCAGTTACTGGCTGATGAAGTCCGAGCCAGAAAGCCGACTAGAGAAAGGTGTCGATGTGAAGGTGAGACCAGGTACCTCTCTAATCCCTTCAAGCTGTTTTTTCAGCTAAGAAGTGAATATGGGACACCACAGGGTTCCATCACCAACTTCTTAGAAGGGTAGGGTTAGGGAATAGATTATAAGGAATAAAATCAGCAGGACTTACTACCATCAACTATCTCTTTTGTGAATCCTTTATCTAGGGCAAGGGATGGCAGACTTTTTTCTGTAGAAGGCCAGATAATAAATATTTTAGGTTTTTGGGTCTTATGGTTGCTGGTTCAGCTCTGCTGTTGCAAGAAAATGGCTATGTGCAACATGTAATCAGATGGTGTGGCTGTGCTCCAATAAAACTATTTACAAAGTCAGGCCTGGGCACAAAGCTGTAGTTTGCCAACCCCTGATCTGGGCAACGTTTCAATCTTAGGTTGCATTACTCTTGACACTTACCATACTCCTATGTATCTCTCTGCCAACAATTAGTATATATTCATTGAATTAATATAAATCAGCTTTAGTAACAGTCTGGAGAAAATAGAAATATGTAATAGTTTAATGAGTGAAATACAAATAACCAATAGGTTATTTTATCATTTAAATTATCTATTCAACTAATCCTTTTAATTAGCAAGGATAACAAGGTAACGCAACGCTTACTCTACATTTGCCCAATAGAAGTGGCTTTGTGTAACTACTTCCCAGTAAACTACAGACTTCCACTACAGCAAGTAGTACCCTCAACATAGGGGAAAAACCTTTCTACTTCCATATGCTACCAACTGGCCCCAAGACTATTTAATGAATGAATTCATTTCCTGTTGCCTAGTTCAGCATTGAGGATCTTAAAGCAGAGCCCAAGCAGACAGCATGCTGGGATGGTGTTCGCAACTACCAGGTAAGAGTGTAAGAGCAAGCCCTGAGACCCAGGGTCAAAGAAATGCCTGTCTCCTTTCTAGGACTTATTCAGTAGCAAAATCTCTTGGCCAGCATTGTTTTTTCCAAGATCCCAAACTGTGTATTCAAAACTATCTTAATTCCTCTGTATACAGTTTACAAATGGCCTGTGTTCTGGTCAGTGTCTGCATACCAGTCTGGGTGTCTCGGCAAAGGCAAGCATTGAATTGAATTGGGAAGAAACTGCAAAAAAGAACAACTCATCCAATAAAGCAGACTTGATTCTGCTAATTAGTGCTCTCCACTGGGTGAGGAGGATAGTTGTTTATTCTCTCCTGGGATAGGCCCGGAACTTCCTTCGAGCCATGAAGCTGGAGCAAGAAGCCTTCTTCTACCATAGCAACTGCAAAGAGCCAGGCATCGCAGGACTTGTGAAGGTTAGTTGTACAATAAACATTAATCTTAATCCCTCTTCCTTCAAGGAGACTTACTCATATAGATATAAAGGATCACAGCTTTGATCAGTAACAAAAAAGAAATACTCTCCTCCCCATCCCTGATGTCACAAGAATATGGAAAAACCACCTTGGCCTTTCCCAATACAGCAAGGACTATAACAAGAGAGGCCTCAGTTCAGTCCCACTGGTACAGACTTCTCTTCGTTCTCTGCCTCAGTCTTTCACTCAAAAACCGGCCTGATGATGGCTCTTTCAAACCAGAAGTTATTAGGATAAGATTATTAACTATAGGTGGAAAAACAGTGGTACCAATAATAACCTTTAATACGTGGTTAAATGTATTAACCTACTTAAACATATTGAACCTACTTTCAAGATTTTTGTCAAAACAGGTTTGATTTCCTATGCTTGCTCTAGACTGTGTTATTATTTCCAGATATAGTGGCTCTAGAGCAAGGCAGAAGAGCTGAGTATGTACAGGGTCAGAAGAGAAAGTTGGACTTGAGTTAAAAATTGGCCATGGAGTTGACTGTACAGGCAAATGATTAGAGATTTGGTTTTGGTTTCAGATTGTGAAGGAGGCTTACCCAGACCACACACAGTTTGAGAAAAACAGTCCCTATTATGACCCATCCAGCAAAGAAGACAACCCTAAATGGTCCATGGTAAAGAGTACTATTTTTCCTATTTCATGAGAGCAAAAGGATGGACAAAGAGAGGGAGGAAGAAGGTGTGTGATGTCTTTAGGTCAAGGTACACAGTCCAGCTTTTACACTCAGAAGAGGTTACCTGGCTTTGGGGATAAGAACAGAACACTGGCAGCTCTGCCCCTAAGAACCTCCCACAAGAAGCAAATAACACAGTCGACAGAAACTGCCTGAACATTCCTTTCTGTCATATAGGTGGATGTACAGTTTGTTCGGATGATGAAGCGTTACATTACCCTGGCTGAGCTCAAAACCCATTACCAAGCTCACAAAACCACAGGAGGCCCCTTAAAAGATATGGCTCTTTTCACTCGCCAGAGACTCTCAGTTCAACCCCTGACCCCAGGTACGAGCGGGCCCTTTGCTTTATATTATCCACACACCAGGAGGACTCCAAGAACTCACATTTACTAGTGATTTAACTTGGGCACAGTATTAAACTTTTCTGAGCCTGTCTCCTCATCTGTAACACCCATGAGGGAAGAACTATGTCTGGAGTTACCCATTACTATGTACCTATTACCCGGCAGTGCTTGGCACACAGTAAAACCCTCCATAAATAGTTTTTGAATGAATGACTACCTGCCTCAGTAACAATGTGAAGTGCCTGGCATGACTTTTCTATTCAAGACGAGACACACCTAATGCATTTCTTTTTTTTCCCTTCTTTGGTAGAGGAGTTTTATTTTATTTTGAGCCTGGAGGAAAAGGAGCCAAGTTAACTGGGACACTGTTGCTGGAATGGGCAAGACATTACTCCAAAGAAGTCAGGCTTTTCTAAGACAAAAGAAAGTGTGTGGTGGCTGCATGTTATGTTCACCTGGGGTTGTGTATGTAGGTGGTTTTCATGTACCTTTTCCAATAAAACATTAATATCAAAGATGGAAAGCTTTTCTTTTAAAATGGCACTGGACTAGAACACTCCCCTGCAGATCTTTCCGCCCCTCTGTAAGATGCAGGCTTACCTCCACCATCTTCCTTTACTGTAGCAAATACCAGGGTGCAGGGTTCAGTCTGTTACCACCTACTGAAACAAAATTTCATCTTTCTATACCAGCCCCACACCTGCCCCTGAAGTCGTCTGGGCCCCACAGGGGGGTAAACCATCAGCAGTTTCAGCACAGCTTGCCAGATGAGGGTACAGCTGGCATTCCTTTCTCAGCATGTGCTGGTCTAAAATGGGCGTTCATAAAACATCACTGTTCACCAGGGGGCACAGCCACGGTGAGGGCAGGCATTGTGTTGGATCAAGGTGGGAGTTTATCTCCCCTTGGGTGTGAGTGGGACAGTGTAAGACAAGAAATCACAGACCCTGGTGGACCATGGGCACAATGCCTCCAAGCCACAGGGGCTTCCTTTAATCAGAGAGACAACTGAAACAAGTGTTCTTTTTTTTTTTTTTTTTTTTTAAAATACAGCCATTGAAAAGACGACACATTAAGAAACATGTAAACACTGCAGCTGCTTAATTACAAGTTGCACTGCTTGGTTTAGTACCTATGCACTCCCAGGTATGGGAACCTGTGAAGGTGGGGGTGGGGCCTCCCCTCACCTCCACAGTTGCACAGACAAGGAGTGAATGGGGGCAGAGTGAGGGAAAACAGAAGACCAGGCTTATGCACAGCTCCTGAGAGAATAAAATCAAATTCTACCTTCTAGTTCTCCCAGAAGAAAGGTCTAAGATGTTAGGAAAGTTGGAAAATGAATTTGGGTTGTCAGCTGGGAGGCAGAGGAATTGACAGGTCCTTTCTAGTTAGAATACCAGCTATTATGGGAGGCATACCAGAGCCTAATCTCATGTTGTGGAAAAGGCAAGGAGCACAGAACCTGCCTCCCCCATACACTTGAGCCCCTAACCTTGATAATCCAGGGGCAGCTGGATGGGTAATCCTGATCCCATGGGATTGTCCGTCGCACCTGTACCTGGGGTCTAGCATGGGGGATGGGGAAGGGGAACCACCTTACCTTCCTTGGTCTGCTGTCCCCAGTCAACCTCAAGTATCATCCCAGTATCCTCTCCTCCAGGCTCAGTCCTGACCCATGAGCCTGCCCAGCCAGAGGCCCATGACTGCACTGATTTCCGAGGAAAAGAAGAGTCCGAATTTTCCACACTAAAAGATGACACAGGAATGAACCCCTCTGCTTCCCAAATTATGGAGAAGTTAGACCACCAAATACTGTACTTATTGGCCAGTGGGGTCTGCTTGAAGGGAAGGGAGGCCATTAGGTCACTTCCAGATGAGGCAGAAAAGGATGTCAACATCTTTACTCCAGTAGGCCCACACACTGCAACAGAGGGAAGTCCCCCTCTCCTTTAGCGTAACAAGAATACCCACAAGAGTTTTTATATATGTTTTTAAACAAAACATCAATGGTCCTAAACTCTGATCAGTCAACTGGTGAAGGTGAAAACATAATTTGGCAAGCAGAATTATCCTGAAGTTGTGTAGCAGGGTCTTCTGCTGAGGCTCTCATCTCTCTTCTGAAACTCAGAATGAGGGGACATGGGCATCAGTAAGAAACTTCCAAGCCCCAATTCCCACAAAGTAAGTGAAGGGAGAGTAAGGAGTGATGAAGATCCATTCGTAGGGAAGCAAAGAGATCAAGGCCCCTTCCCAGGATCTCTTAAAGGAAACAGATGCCCTTGTTTAGGTTTGCTGTAGCACACAGCAATACCCTAGAACCATCCAGCCCCAGGGGCTGGGGAGCACAGTCACGGGGTGAAGGCAGACAGCTACCACGCATAGTCACCATGCTTCTTCCTCAGTGGGCCTGGCTTGGCCTCCTGTGTTCAACACTGCTGCCATCCATGCATGACACTGACCCCAGGGTGTTTCTGTGCCCAGAATTTCTCAAGGTGAGGGGACAACAGCCAAAGGCCCTTCTACAAGCTTCTGTTCCAGGATGTTACTGATAAGAGTCCGTAGAAGATGGAGAAGGGAGGTGTCTGGTTCACAGCAATGACATAAAGGCCAAAAGGAGTTGGCTTGTGGGAACGTCAAAGCACCACATCCAAGACTCCCAAAGAGGTAGCTTCCTGATCTTCAGTCTCCCCCCTGCCATTTAGGAAAGGGCAGGGATAGTAGAGGGGAGAATAAGATGTGACTACCCCGGGCCCCACTGGCAGCTCAGAATCCCAGGGACATGCTCATATCCTGTATCAGGAAGCTCAGAGACCCAGGAGTCAAGGATGCCCACTCTCAGCTCTCCTGTAAAATGCAAGGCACCCCCACACGGAAGGCCTCAATAGAAGGCTCTTGCCCCAGAGAGACTAGCGACCGGGATGCTACCTATCCCTATTCCCACATCAGCCGCAGGATCTCAAGGAGACTGCCTCCCAACCCAAGCCCCTTAGGTTCTTCAGAAAAAAGAAAGTCAAAACACGATTTGTTTTCAGGTTGCAAGTAACGGGTCAGTTGAGCATCACACTGTCTTCCCCCTCCCCCAGCCGCTGGTGTTTGGTAGACGGGGGTGCTGGGTTGGAAGCCCAGCAGCTTCTTGGCCCTGGGGGCCTACTGCCTGCTGTTGTTGTCAGACAGCTGGCTGGGGGTCCGCACCTCACCCAGGGAGGTTGTGCCCTCGAAGCGCTGTGAGGCGATGGCTGCCTGGTGGGACATGCTCTTTCGTACGATGTCACCTTTCCGCCACAACACCACTTCCTGCAGAATTGGGGGAGGGGGGCAACATGCTACCTTGAGAGGGAGGCATGAGGGTGGGGGTTCCCAAAGTCGCCAATTCTCTCCCAGGCATCTTAGTAAAACCTCCTCTGCTTCTCTCTCCCCAATGACAGCAATTACCCATACCACCTTAGGGCTCCTTCTGATGGTGTGGGCAGGAAGCAGAGAGCAGTCACAGGAAAGCAGACTCACATGTCAACCGGGAACCCTCATTTTTGCTGTGGGACTCCCTCTCGGTGAACCAACAAGTGGCACAGACTAGTGAACTCTCTTCCCTGTACTGTTCTGCTTAATCTGTCCAAAATGAAGCCTGATCTTCACAGGAATGATGCCATTCCTAATGTGGCTCTAGGGCCACCAGGGGTCTTGGGGAGGTACCCAGGCCTCACCTGCTGTTTGAAATAGCGCCGTTCCTCCTCGTCTATCAGCACCAGGTTGAGGTAATAGCGCACGGAGAACTTCTTGTTGATGTCCCGCATGGTGGGGGTGAGCTCGTAGCCCGCCAGGAAGAGCCGGATCGGGATGGACTCTCCTGTAAAGGCCAGGCAGGTATCAGAGTGAAGGGCAAAGTGACCTATCCTACCTGACACCAAGTCACACTCTGCCCATGAGATGCCACCTGAGCATGTCATGGAATACTCAAGGGAATGCTTCTGCCTGGTGGGAATTCGCATTCTGTGGCTCAGTGATCTGCTGAAGCAAAAACATGACTACAGCTCCACTCCAGGTCCCGTTGTGTCTTCTCTAACCACCCCAATACAGAGACCCGTGAGTATGAACAGCACAGGACACTACTGCTAAGCATCTTTTGATTATATGTATTGTGTCTAGTTGTTGGTTTTTCACAAGGCAACTGTCAAACCCCAGCTAACTCATCATGTCACCCAGCAATCTCGATGCCACCTTCCTCCATCCTAAATAGTGTATGCCCCCCAAAATACATCTCTACTTTGAGATGGATTGGCAGTGGTATAGTGGCCTGGAAAAGAGAAAATCCTAATTCTGGTCTTAGTTCTCCATTAACTAGTTGTATCAGTCTATTGCTTTCTCTGGACCTTAATTTTCTCTTGTGGAAAACTGTGGAATCAGACTACGTGGTATTTTTGATATCTTCCAGCTCTAACACCCTGCCTTTCCTAATTTAAGTGAAATGAAATTAGGGCAATAATTCTACTGAGAAAGGCCAAACCTATAATGTAGTCTGAAGCTAAATATAAAATGCACCGTTAATTATCTGCTGTTTTGTCTTATTTCTCAGAGAAAATGACAAGTGGCTATACTTGCACGGCTGGTGAAAAAAATGGTACATACAGAGTCAGAAGAGCTCAGTCCTATCCCCCTAATGACCTGGCATGGTGACACTCAAGAATCTGCTGTCATTGTCCCTACCTTCCCCACAGAACACACATGTGAGAATAAACTGAACAGAACCTTGGCATAACCAAGCACTTCTAAAGGAAAAAGTACATTCTTCCTGATCAGCGGCTGCTGATCATAAGAACATAAAGATTGCTACTCCCAAATAATCACAGATTCCCCAAGTAACAAAGCTTTCAACTCCATTCATTCCAGATGTAATGTCCACTCTGGGGGTGGATGGGGCAGTATTGTTTTTTGTCCCATTCCCAGTGTGGTCTGTGGCACCTGGTAGTGCTGCCCAAAGTATCTACCCTTGGTGAATGAATTCAGAGAATGAATCATTTTGCCAGAGCTAGAGCTAGGGAACATAAATGATTATTCTGCATTAATCTCTGGCTCCCGAGCAGCAAAGAACACCAATAGGAAAAAGTAGTAAAATGTTCAATTTTATCTGCTAAGCCAGTACTTTTCAAGCTTTTGTTGTTGTTGTTATTTAAGAGGCATGACTCTTGAGATGCAATCTCCAGTACAAGCTTGGTATGTAGACGAGGCCAAAGTGGAGCTTTTCTGGGTGAAGGTGGGGAAGGAGCTTGGAGTTCCACATACCCAGCCCTCCTTTTCCTCTTTATTGGGATCCACAGTGAGCAATTAGAGATGAGAAATTATAGGTGAATAGGAAATCTTACTTTAGCAGTATAATCTCTTGAGCCCCTCTAAAACTCTGCAGGGCTTGGGGGAACGGGCGAGGCAGCTGCGGGCTGGGTGCCAGGATGCTCACCTCTCACGGGAGCCCCATCCATGATCTCATACTTGGCTATCGTGTCGTTCTCATGGTACACATTGGGGCCTGTGCCCGTCGTTTCCCGCTTGATGATATCTATCTCCATGTGCTTGATTTTGATTCTCACCAAGAGGAAGTAGATCTTCCCTACAATGACATCTTTCAAGTGGTATCTGGGGAACAGAAAATAAGATGTGAATATGGCAGCCAAACTGCACACTTCCAGGTCTCCTGGGTTTCAGGGGAGGGGACACTGCCAAGCAGGTTGGCTGAAGATGGAGTCACAGTACACACTCACCCATGTTCTTACCACAACTTCCCTTGCGGAATGATTTCCCAGTATGTGCTTTACTGGAATCTGTCCCATTTCTCCATAAGCAACTCACAGGATGTTCTTGCATGTTACATCACCCATTCTATGCTTACCCATCTGATCTATCTTCTCAGCACTTTAATTTCTTTTATATCTTTTGTGTTTATGTTGTTTTAGATGTCCTGACGTGTGGGAGGCAAGCCCCACAAATGCAGGAACCAGGACTTGATCGCTATCTGAGCTCACAAAACGTCTTTTGGGAACTGGGCCTCAATTGCCTGCAGCATAGAGTTTTGTCTGCTGGACGTGACAGCCCAGGCAGGAGCAGTAGAGCAAGACGACGCGTTATGCTCCATCAGCACCTTCTCTCTGGGCCCTACTCACATGGCTTGTGCTCTGTGGGCTGTTAAGAGTTTGGCCAGGCTGTATTACACTTTCTGCCCTTTCCAGCATTTCTCTTTGAGTCAGTCTGGAATACCAGTCGTCTGCGTGTGCACCGCCCTGTAACAGGCATTCAGGAAGAAAGGAAAATCTTCAAACCTGAAGCTCAGAATCATGGGACAGGAGTGTTGGCAGGGATTTTAGAATTTAACCTCCTTGGGGCACCTGGGTGGCTCAGTGGCTTAAGTCTCTGCCCTCAGCTCAGATCATGATTTCAGGGTCCTGAGATCGAGCCCCGCATCAGGCTCTCTGCTCACTGGGGAGCCTGCTTCCCACCCCCCGCCCCTCTGCCTGCCTACTTGTGATCTCTCTCTCTGTCAAATAAATCAATAAATAAATCTTAAAAAAAAGAATTTAATCTCCTTATATGACAGGTGAGAAAAGGAAGTTCAAAGATAGATACTTGAACAAGGATTTGAGTAGGGGACAGACACAGGGTGTGAACTCAAGTGTCTAATTCCTAGGCTTGTGTTCTCCCCACTATTTCAGGCTGCCTTTCTGCTTACAGTCTAACTGGAAAACTGTAGATACTCTCAGTAGATAAAGTCTTACAAAGTGGACTTTGTAAGAACACTTACAAAGTCAGAATGGAGGCTGCTCACAGCATTTGAGAAGGAATGCTAAGAGATCATAGATTCTAGGGGTTTTCCAACTTTGGTAAACAGAACATTCTTTTATTCTAAATGAAATCCTATGCGGAAGCATTAATACATGAGAAACTCCTGTGGAGGGCCTAGAACCCTGGACCCCACTCTTCTTTCACCTTATCCCTTCTTATGTGTTTGAAACCCACTAACCTGTCTCCACTTCTCGGAGGAGAAACCCAAGGTACAAACATGGTAGTACCTGCTACCTTACCCCAAGGGCAATCCCTAATGGCAGAATGGCTCTACATGATATAGACAGTATGCTCTTACAGAGCAGCCCGCTCTGAGGAAGCAGGACAGGTGTGAACATCCAGTTCCTGAGGTCACGGGATAGACTCTCTACAGTGCCCTTCACATACCACACTTGGTCTTGAACCTTGCTGACCGACAGTTATTTTGAGATCTACAAGGCAGTACTACCTGCCAGCCACCTCTTTTACTAGGTACCTGGAGGGCTGGTGGGTAGGCACTATTTGGTGGCGCCTTTCCAGAAAGCCCACAGAGCCCTGAGGCTGAGGAGAAAGGGGAAGGCTGTTCCCTTATATGTCCCTGCCTGGCCCAGATCAACCTCCCTCCCAGCTGGCCCCACCCTGTCCCATAGGCAAGGCTTTGCCAAACAGGGCCCCTTCTGGGTCTTGAGGGGTTCTAGGCCAGGGGCAGAGGGAAATATAGGCCTTTCCCTCACCCCTGTTCTAGGAAGCACATATGTTGTTAATTTTTAAAAAAGCCCTTCCTAACCCGCACTACCTGGATAATAGGGGTCTCTCCAGTAAGACCCCTAGAGACTCTAATTTCTTTTTTTGCTTTTTGTGAATAGAATACACTTTTACTTTTGCATATCTGATTTTCAAACATTTTCAGGAAGGAATTATACTGAAAAGAAAGATGTTAGTGGTATATTATTGAAATGTCAGTAAGTTTTGTGATTTATAAGCACTTAGATATTTTTTTAAAGATATTCAAAATTCATTTATTTGAGAGAAAGAGAGAGAGAGCACAAGCAGGGGGAGAAGCAGGGGGAGAGGGAGAATGCAGGGCTCAATCCCGGAACCCTGGGATCATGACCCGATCTGAAGGCAGATGCTTAACCAACTGAGCCACCCCGGCGCTCCACACTTAAGTATCTTCATGTTCAGACAACGAACAATATAAAACATATATGGCTTCCCAACTTGCTGGCTAGAATTATTTAAAGACCTTTATAAAAAGGCATCAGGTATTCTTTGTTATAATTCATTCAAGTTCAGGAGAAAGCAGCAAACTACGGCCACTGCGTGGTTTCTTCACGTTGATTTCTAGAGACATACTGTATATAGGATACAAATGCTAATGGGTATTGTATTCTGAGATTGTTTACATCAATAGAAGGAAAGAGCTGTTATCTACAACCAAAACAAATGACCTTAAAGTTAATTTGGCTTGACCTCAAAAGACAATGTAGGATGGGGCGCCTGGGTGGCTCAGTGGGTTAAATCCTCTGCTTTCGGCTCAGGTCATGATCCCAGGGTCCTGGGATCGAGCCCCACATTGGGCTCTCTGCTCAGCGGGAAGCCTGCTTCCTCCTCTCCCTCTGCCTGCCTCTCTGCCTACTTGTGATCTATCTCTCTCTGTCAAATAAATAAATAAAATCTTTAAAAAAAAAAGACAATGTAGGATATTTAACTTAAATGTACCTTCTTAATTTCCATTTAATTTAAGTAAAATGAAGTTTAATTTCCTGGCCCACCTTCCAGCAGCCTGGCACAAATATTCATAGTACCATGTCAGTGGCCTCCCCTCTAGCACGGCATTACGAGCCAGCCAAGGCCAGGGCACCAACCTCTTGGATTCTCATCAGATCCCTTCTTAACCTCCCTTAATAGTTCTCCACGACTGTGGGACCCCAGATACTTACTTGGACTTATTATACTCAAACTCAATGTGCAGGCAGTCCTCGATCCCAACCTCCATCTTGATGGAAGAGTTCAGCTCTGGGTACGTGCTGAGTGTGTGGACTACAATGTCCATCTCTTTGACGACATCATTGAGGCGGCGGCTAATGGTGGCTCGAAGAAAATACCTGTAGGAGATCGATGTGTCATAAAGGAATACTCCCCGTCTCCACAATGCTGCCTCAATCCATGCATCAAACAGACCCACTGGAAAGAAGCCCTAACAGTGGGTAACCTTTGTGGCTTTGTAGTCCTTCGAGAATTTACCTCTGTGGACCCTCTTCTCAGAAAAAAAATGAACGTACTTAACGCACAAAATTTTGCAATTATAGTACAATGGGAATTCAAAGACCTTCCCCCCAAATGGCTTTTTGAGCCCATCCTCTGGGCTCAGAGCACTGTCCTAAATAAAACTGATTTCTCTGCTCTATACTCCCACAGCAAGTTATCCTAATGCCTTTCAAGCCCTTCACCACTGCCTATCATGTATTTGTGTACGGGTTTTTCCTCAACTAACTCCTGGGTCTTCAGGCACAGGGATCTGTCTTAAACTCTTATATTTGCATCTCTCTGTTTAACAATATTCAATAAATTAAGCAATTTCCAAGTCCTTCAAGTTAAACGGGAGTGATAGGGAATAGAGAAAGTAAGTCAGCTCTTCATTCAGCAAACATTTACTGCTAGGCATAGGATGAATAAGATACAGTCTCATGGGAAGCTCACAGTCCACTGGGGGAGGTGGGCCAATAAACAGAAAAATTAGAACACACAGCAAGTGCTAATTCAGGTAGAGGAATCAAGTCTATGCGGAGAGGAAAAAGGGCACTCAGGCAGAGCAGACCTTGTAAGTAAAGCAGCAGAGATGGGAGAGGTCCTGGTTTAAACAAAGGAAGTCTCTGGCTAGATCTTGGATCCTTGGGGAGATGTTGCTGTGGTAGAGGACAAGTGGTGAAGAACACAGAGACACAGCACCTGAAGGGCTTAGCATGCCAAGCCTGACCGTCCCGTCAGCTGCTCAATCATGGCGGGTCCCTTGCATCCCTGTCCCCTTGACCTACTCTATGCTCATACCCAGCGAATGGAGAAAAACAACCCCTTAATTTTTCTTCTAACCAAAACTTAGATGATCTGCATCACCTGTCAACTGTGCCTGGAGAAAACTGCCAACCAGATCAATGACACACTTAAGTTCCTCTCCTCTGTGTGGACCTGACCCATGCTCAGCAACCCTTTTATACACCTCAGTAACTTCTGCCACATTCTCCAAGACACATATTTGTTCCTAACCCTTCTCTAACTGCTCAGGCTCTCCAGTCTCCTCTCCCCCTGATCTGTGGAAGACACAGCTTTAACTCTACTGAGAAGAGGAAAGCCTTCCAATTTAAGATTGATAATTCTCTCACTTCTCTGCTTTGCACTGTCTCTTACTTCCGTCCTAAACACATGTCTGTATCTTTGCCCAAACTCCTTCCAACAGCACCTCCATCTCTCAAGACCCCTCTCCTTCTCCATCTGGCAGAAAGACTTTTGATCTGTGTGTATGTTACAACTACCCTGGGGAGAAGGGGCTTCCAAAATCCAGATGCCTAGGCAGAGCTGACATTTAACTGTCCTGCAGAGCCACACAGGCGTCAACATTTTTGGAAGCCTCCCAAGTGATTCCAATATGGGAGCTTTGGTAGAGAACTACTACCTGGCATCACGATCCCTCAAGTTTTCCAATTTTCCCAATTTATCGAATCTCTCCAGTAAAGACTTCCTCTTTTGAGTTTATACAAAGGCCCAAACTCCTCAATCCCCAAAACAATCTCCAGGCTTTGTGCTCCTGCCCGTTCGTCAGGGACAGCGGTCACAGACGGGGCCTGTTCTAACTATTGCTGCTTCTTCCCTACTGCCAAACCCAGTGGCTTTGGTTTTCAGCCTCAGTTTTGACACTGGAGAGTAAAACATTTCCTTCTCTTCTTTGAAATGCTCTTCCTGTGGTTCCACAGGAGGGCTTTACCTGCTTCACCTCCCGCCCTCCCCCACCTCACCTTCCTATCCCTCTAACAGGTCCTGCCTGGGCTCTTCTCTTCCTCAACTCACATCCTTGAAAAATATACCAGTTTTTAGCACTGAGCAGAGGACTCCCAACAGTGTATTTCTCTGTCCTGAGTGCTAGGCTTGCATTTCTAATTGTCTAGCGAACTTTCATACATCTATATTTTGCCAGTGCCTTAGACTTTATATTTGGATGAACCATCTTCACTACAAGTCATCCCTTCCTCCTAATAGCCATCTACCTGCACCTACATTCACTGGTCAGTTCTGTGGCTGTCTGTTAAATTCCTCATTTACTGCCCGCTCCCGCTGTGTCCACAAGGTAATATGCTCAGGACTTTGTACTAGCCTTCCAACAATTTTGTCTCTGCACTCTACCCATTCATCAAATAGCACATGTTGACTTAATATTAACCATCCAAAGAACCACTCCCCCACCTAAAAACAAAGAAAGAGTTGTCTAGAGTGATCTTTTCATTCCCCCCCTCTGCCTAAGTAATAATATACAAGCCCTTCTTCTGGAATCAAATCTATAAGCTGCCCTTAACTAATATTCCCTTCTTGACCTCCTCACTTTCTCAGCATGAATCCTAAAGTCTTCATCTACTTGGACAGCAACACCTTTTTCTCTTTTATTCGTTTATTTATTTTGTGGTAAAATACAGAAGGAGTTCAGAGTATACCACCCCAAAATATGCCACCCTAGCATGACAATTCTATTAAGCTTATATTATAAAGCAACAGGCAAGAAGCAGACACAGGAAAGAAAACTCTCTGCCCTCCCCACTCTCTACCAGGAAGAGCAGGACCTTCTTAATCACCAGAGACAACTGTCACCAGCCCAGAGACTGCACTAGAGAAATCCACAAAACAAATCTTGCTTAAAGGATTCTTACCTTCCATTTGTTTCTCCCAAATATTGTGGGAAGGTAAATACCTTCCCACAACTTGCTGTCCCTAGAAGCTGAAAGTCCCTTTCCTTTGTCCTGTTGCTTCTCTGCAAAATTATCATTCCTCTGTTAAGATGCTTGTATAAGCTCCCAGTCCTAACCACCCCTTTCTATTACCAATCCCTGAGTTCCATGCATATGCACAACATACATGTGAATCAACCAGTCTGCCTTTCTCTTGCTAGCATGTCTTCTGTCAGTCTGATTTGCAGGGCCTCAGTCTACGAACCTAAGATGGATAGAGGAAAAAAAGGGTTTTCTCCTCCCCTACACATATAAAAATTTAACATTTTAACTACTTTTAAGTATACAGTTCAGTGGCATTAGGTACATTCACACTGTTGTGAAATCACATAGTAGTTGTCTTTTTATGACTAGCTAATTTCCCTTGGCATAACGCTTTCAGTGTTCATTCATGTTGTAGCATATCACAGGATTTCCTTCCCTTTTTAAGGCTGAACAATATCCCACTTATGTATACACCACATTCGTTTACCCTTTCATCTGCTGATGGAACTCAGATTGGTCTACTTTTGGCTGTTGTGAACAAGCAGCTATGAGTGTGAGTGTATATGTCTGTGTTTGATTCCTTGCTTTCACGTCTTTTGGGTCCAAAAGCGGAATTCCTGGATCATATGGTAATTCTATTTTTATTATTCCAGGGAATCACCGCACTCTTTTCAATACCTTTCTCTCTGTCTTAAAAACATTTAAGAGCAATCCACTGTAAAAAGTAAAATTAAATAGGGGCGTCTGGGTGGCTCAGTTGGTTAAGCGGATGCCTTTGGCTCCAGACATGCTTCCAGGGTCCTGGGTCAGGCCCCATGCCAGGCTCCTTCCTCAGCAGGGCGTATGCTTCTACCTCTCCCTCTGCCTCCCACTCTGCCTCCTCATGCCTCTCTCTGTCAAATAAATAAATAAAATCTTTTAAAAAATTAAATAAAATAACAATAAATCCCACAGCCAAGCTTTGGTGACAACTAGATAATCCTCACGGTTGTGAAGCTTTTTCTGAATGCAATGTCTCTAGTTTGAGTGATGTTAGTGATTAGACCTCTTTGCACAGACTAAAAAATGAGAGCCTACAATCACGCTTCTGATGGAAGAGGAGAGACCAGGGAGAGAAGAGAAGGGGAGGGAAGGGGAGGAAATGGTCTTCCTGTAGTTCGCACTACCAGGCCTTAAGGTGATGAAGACGAGCTGATCTTATAAGATAGCATCAAGATATCGAACCAGGTGTCTAAAGTAACAGAGGAAGTCTGCTTTATCTCAGTGACATCACCTAATCTCAGGTTACATCCAAGAGTCTAGAACCTCTCTGGATTTATTTTTTTTTAACCTCAGCAGCCCCTGGAATCAGTCTCCATCCTCAGAACGTGGGACACTAAAAACAGTCCTATGTACTTAAACTGTGTTTATTAAGTTTTGAAAAGCTCATCACACTGTGTTATGTTTTATGCTCCCATCACCCCGAATGATGGAGGACCGATCTAGAATCCAAATCTATTCTACTTTTCAAGTGAGAAAGGTGAGTGACAGAGTTCAGGATCACATTGCTGTTGTGTGGCAAAGCTGGACTGAGGATCTGTATGTCTTGGTGTACAGCCCAGGGTATGGTGGGGACAGCATGTACCATGGTATGAAAGCTAACTGTTGAATCTTCAGGAATTTTAAAAACTGGTTGTTAAACATAGTGATTATTTAAAATTAAATTATAAAAATTTATAATTAAGATTATATGCAAAAGTAATACATACTACAAACTCACTGCTTCCTAATAATTTTGCTACTTTTCACAATTCTCTCTGCTCTTAGGGGAATTTACATCTAGCTGTGTCAAGGTGGCTACTGTACATCTCTCCCCAACTCTGTAATTAGGAACATTTGGCTGGGAGCTTGAAATTGGCCATGGTGGAAATATTTACACTACAGAGACAAATGCTACAAACCAGGGCTTTTCCTCCCAGAGAGCCCATTGTTAACCATTTACCAGCACACCACGGCTCAGTTCTCTTTCTTCTTGAGACCCACATTAAAAAGCCTCAGAAACATGGACAGCTTCAGGGGAAGGTGGGGAAAAAGCAGGCACAACTTACCGTAGCTTTACATTCTGGCCTGTATAGGATTCATACGGCTTCTCCACGTGGGTGAATTCAAAGTCGAAGGCCTGTGATTGGCTAATTTCTCCGGGCCGGGCCAAATCCTTCACCAGGGACACAAACTCATGGTGGTTCCCACGGTCGTAGTAGAGCTCTGGGGAGAAAGCATCAACCTCTACTACCAGACCCCAAGCTACACAAGGCTTAGCAAGGAGGCTCCAGGATACAGGATCCCCTCTTCTGAGAGACAACCCTCCCACCCCCCCATCCCCCGCGCAAAACGAACTCCCCCAGCCCTTATTTTCGACTGCCTTTATTTTCTTAATTGCGCTTCTTCACTGCATTCTCCATATACTGATCTCCTTTCCTCCCCACTTTCCAAACACTCCAGTTTTACATGGAGAAATCCAGTGGCACAGTAAAAACCCAATATAACCCTGCTTCAGCCTATCAGGGCAATACCTCAGTGAGAGCTGTATCAGGGGAACTGCTATCAAAAATACTACATTGCTTTAAAAACATTTCTAAAAATATTTCTAACTTCTGAATGCGTGTTCATAGTTCTTTAATCATATCATCCTTATAATAACCTGAAGTAGCTAGGACAGGCCTTGTCACCCATTTAACAGAAAGAAACTGAGGCATACCATGGTCAAATATTGGCTTAGAGTCTCATTGCTGGCTGCAGGGCTCAGATTAGAGCAGATTTACTGCTAGAATTAATCTATTTCTATGACCTGGTGCAAAGGGAGTAATAACATTACACTTTGTAAGGTTCTGTAAGAATTAGAGGAAGTAATGCAGGTAAATGACTCAGAATAGTACCCAGTTGATAGCAAATACTCAAAACATATTAGCTGCTAGTTGTTACGATCCTTCAAAGAGGAATCTACATGATGCAGAAATTTTAGTGTTATTCCCTCCAACTAAATGGGGGGGGGGAGTCCTCAACTTCAGTGAGCACCAAAATCAATTGGAGGGTTTGTTAAAACCAGATTACTCAGTCCTGCTGTCTGGGGTGAGGCCTGAGACTCTGCATTTCTAATAAGCTCCCAGGGGATGCTGGTCCTGCTGGCCCAGGGACCACACTTCGAGAAGCACTGCTCTAAATTTATCCTCCTCTGGAAATAGTTCTGGCATCCGAATCTTAATTATAAGTTCATGCTATCAATTTATCCTCTATTATTTTATGCCTATTTGTACTCTACTATTTAAGTGTTAACTCTTCTATACGCATGGTCTTTAGAGTTAAGGCCTAGTTCCTGGCACCCCCTCAGTACCTAGCCGTGCAGAGAAAACACTTAGTGCTGACTGTGAGTATACAAGGCCACATAACAGTCAAAGCACCATCTCTCGGGCATTTCTGGGCTCCAGTCCTATGCGAGGCTACAACCTTCGACAGGGTAGATCAGAACTAGATCCAGTAGAGTGCACTCAGTACTACTGCTGTCGGCTGCTTGGGGACAAAGAAACGGGTCCACAGAGAGGAGTGTCGGAGACAACGGCCTACTAGGCCAGTTCCCATATCTCCAGAGCACAGCAGACGATCTCTCTCAGGGACAACCTGAGCATCAGGGCAGTGGGACAGAGCTGCATTTGTGTGGGTCCGCCTCAGGTAGCACAAGGTCTGAACCCCGATTAGGACTGCATCTTCAGGCCCAAGAAATGAAGTGTCCAGTCCTGCCCCAGGGGAGAAACATGCCCAGAAAGAGAAAATGGTTTCAGATAGTGCTTTCAGTCTGAGTGCAAAATCAACCCCTTGCTGCCCTAGCAGCTGGTCCTGACAAGCCTATTCCATAGGGAGCCTTTTTTTTTTTTTTTTTTTTTAACCCCCGACAGGGAAGCATTCTAAAGCAGAGTGGGCTCTGTGCTAAGATTCTTCCAAGTCACGAAGGCGGCATTAGTGTGGTTTAATCCCAAACTAGTGCTGCCACTTAAGTATGAACTTACACTATATTTTCTAATTACAGTTTATTGCTGATTTCCTATATAGTTACACTTTGATCCACTTTATATTGCAAACAACCACCTTCTCTTCAAATATTTAATGGAATCAGTGGCAGGCAACATTCTGGGTAGTGAGTAATAATCTACAAAGTCACTAAATGGGAGATCACACTTACAACCTATAGAGGGAAAGGACAGGAAAAGGTGAACAATCCATTGCTTCTATTTTGAAATCCAAAAACTGTGGCCCCCAGTAAATGTAAGGAAGTGCAGTGATCAGGTAGGAACAGAACCACTGCAACAAGGGCTCTCTCACTTACTCTCACTGGTCCATTGCTACCAAAGTCCTTGTTGACGGTCCTGACACCTGTGTGGGAAGTGACCTCTTAACTGGTAGACCTGGTATCTTAGCTCCCAAGCACTGGATTCTGGCCATAGTTTCAGGGGACAGAAGCAGGCAGAGCAGAGCCCCAGTGTCCATTAACTTTAAATGAGAAATCCAGAGTTGAAGAGAAGGTTGGAAAAATACACAACTGTGATCACACATACCAAAGGCAACAAGAGAAACAAAACCGAGAAGGACCCAAGAGCGCTCAGAGAGCAGATGGCCAGCATCTGAGAAACCTAGCAACGTTATGCCTGACCTAGCAGGGGCACCTGGCTGTGGCCACCTTTGGCAGGAGAGGTCCTTCCCTGCATAGTGTCACGTTCTCCCTAGTGCTTTTCCTCCTAGACACATGTTAATATCAGCTCCTGCACTAAATGTCACATAAGAGTGGCAGTGTATAGTCTGAGTGGAGCTGGACTGGGCTTTTTAATTTATAACTTATAAGCCATTTCCAATGCTCTTGCAAACATTGTGGTGGAAAGGGGCAGAAATAACAGCCATACTTTGCTATTTGCCAGAAAGTTTGGTTTCCTCTCATATAAATTAGAACAGAAACTACAAGGCTGTTTTAGCAAGAGGTTGGGCCATCAAGAGGTTATAAATTGCCTGTATTTTATCCCAAAGATGCAGTGACAAGTTATCCCTGGTTCTCCCCAACCTCCAAAGCCCTCAGCAACCAGGCATCTCAGGCTAGAAGTAGGAACTGACCATGTTTTTTATTAAGGTAACTTCCCTGTCTTGAGCCTCTTTCTTGATCCAACAGGAAGAAGTGACTTTTGTAGTCAGGATGTTTTCATGATGAAACTTGCCACCAACGGCTGAGGGATGAATCTGCCACTTTGTAAGGAAATTGAGCCAGCTCTGCATCACAGGGTCATCATTTGAGGCAGCCTGAAACCTGTTACTGGGCCGGAACCATGTTTGATCCAAGCTTCATGCAGGTCTTAGAAGAAACATTAAGTAAGCAAGGCCAAAAAGACCTCCAAAGAGCCCCGTTCTGATTTCCCCAGCCACTATCTGCTAACTGGAAACCCAATCAAGATCATGCTGGCCACATCCACTCCAATCTCCTGCACCCTAGTATACTTGCTAGAGCAGTAATGCCTCTGGGCTGCCCATCCCCAGCAAGACACAGCTCAGCTCAAGCCCTGCAACAACTCACTAACAGGCCAGAATCAATTCATTTAATTTCGATGTGTCTTTTACATAGCTTTTCATGGGTTAATGAAATAAAATACAGAAACTCTGGAATTTTTAGAAGTACAGGCTTGCAGCACCTGGGTGGCTTAGTCAGTTAAGCATCTGCCTTCAGTTCAAGTCATGATCCCAGGGTCCTGGGGTTGAGTCCTACATCGGGCTCCCTGATCAGTGGGGAGTCTGCTTCTCCCTCTCCCCCCAGCTTGTGTGCTCTCTCTCTCTCTCTCGTTCACTCTCTCTCTCTCAAATAAATAAATAAAATCTTTAGAAGTACAGGCTTGACTGGTACTGATGGGTTCAGATCCACACAATGGCATTACTTTTTTTTTTTTTTAAGATTTTATTTATGCATTTGAGAGAGAAAGTGAGCACCAGCAGGGGTGGTGGTGGGGGAGGAGCAAAGGGAGAGGAAGAAGCAGACTCCCAGCTGGGCAGGAAGCCCTGGACATGGGGCCAGATCCCAGGACTCCAAGATAATGACATGAGGGAAAGGCAGATGCTTAACTGACTGAGCCACCAAGGCGCCCCCAGTGGCATTACTTTAAAAAAAATTACTTAAAAAAAAAATCCAGATATTATCTATTTGGTTTTGGAGGACAGGGGTATTCATATCTGCCCTCTTTTGTAACTCTGACCTTCTAATTACCTTTGGTTTATTTAATCCCATTACTCTCTAAGATGGCCCAGCTCTGCCTTATATCATGCATTACAGTTCCCCAAATGAGTGCAGCTGAAAAATGGTCTCTTCTAACAATTAAAAAATTCCCCCCCATGCTTCTTATCTACCACATTGCATTTTTCTAAAATGTGGGCCATCCCATGCTAAAGTGACATGGGAGAAGCCCTCCCCACACATTTGTTAGCTTTGTTACAACAGACCAAGCCATTGGAAAAAGCACACTAGATGAAGGAAGAAACCCAATGTAGCTCACAAACTTACTAAGGGTAAGAGAAAACATAGACAATACAGGTGAATAGATAAGACCTTCCTATACTCTTAGGGGGCAACATTCAAACTGCAACATCCAAGTAGTTGGTGTAGAACTGAGTGAATCACGGTCCGACGACTCTTATTTTCTCATATAAAGGGAGAAATAAGCCTCAGGTTGGCCTAAGAAAGTGTGATCAAAGCAATGTGCAACAGCAAATAAACAGCTTTAATGTTTCTGTGCCCTAGTTCCCTTAGGGAAGAGGCTGCATGGGTGCCTGCTTAGGTGAGTCATCTTAGTTCTCAGTGGCCTAGAGTAATGGCCACACCTAGCTTTCCAATGCCTCTACCACAAGCGCCAGAGGAAGCCCTCCCTCGTCACAGCAAGCCGCAAAGCAAACCTGCACTCCCCCTTTCCTTCATTCAAGTAACTTTGGTTTATCTAGGAGGAGTTTAGAAAAAAATCGAGAACAGCTTCTGTAAATTCCTAGATTTGACCAGGTATCCAGTTAGCAAATATTTATCAAGCATCTACGTTGTGTTAGCCACTGAGGCTAGAGATAAGTCACCACACTGATGATGAACTGAAGGCAGTCCCTGGTTTTCAGGGACTCAGAATTTAGTGAGGAAGGCAGACCAGAAAAAAAAAAAAGTCACAAGTTTGTCATATCCTGTTTGAAAAGAGGTATTAATGAGACCTGCGGAAGAAGAGTGGAAGGAGGGCTTCAGTCAGCCTGGGGATCTTGGGGGAAGCTGTCATGTTTGCTTCCCCAAACATGTTTGCTGGGCACTTTAAGAATGGGTAAAAGCCTGAGTGGAAGGGCAGACCTTGTAGAAAGATGTTCACATACAAAGGGAAGATGCCTAAGATTCTAGAAAGAACATATTTTGATGATACTATAAGAGGTGAGGGTTACAGGGTAAGGGAAAGATGAGGCTGGGGAGAAAAGCAGGGCTGCTCCAGAAGGAGCCAGGTACAATTTTGCCCTGTAACCAATAATAAGCTGAGCAAAATTTTAAGGAGAGGACTGACAATGTCAGAACCGTTTTTTAGAAAGTTCAATCTTACAGAAGGTGAACTGAAAGATGAGGAAAGCAAAGGCAGGAAGACCAGTTAGGAGGTAGCCACAAAAAAAAAGATAATAAAGGCAGCAGTATTGGCAAGAAGAGGAAGCACAGACTGAAGATGTATTCGAGAGCTGTTGGGAGAGCAGACTGGGAGTGTGGGAGGAGGAATTAGTCTAAGATGACTTCCAGATCTTTGAGGCTGAGTGTGACATAGGCCACAATGGAGCACACAGGACAAGTGGGGCTGGACCTGAAGCAGGGAAAGAAGGAGGTTTCTGTTTTGGATGTGTATTCGGGTGGAGAGGTGCCTAGCAGGCAGTTGGAGACACAGGCATGGAACTCAGTAGAGAGTTCAGGTCAGGACAAAGAAAGAGGCTGGGAGTCATCAGAATATAAAAAGACACAGAAGTTATGGGTGCAGATAAGACTGCCAGAGCAAGTTACAGAGAAAAGACAAGAAACAAAAGTTACGCATGTTCCTGCCTACTTCTAAAACCAAGATTGGAACAGGAGCTTTTCTGAGAAGGGTCCAGAGAGGTCCAATGCAACAAAAAGCTAAACAGTTGTCTCTGCAAGGACTCTGTGTAGAGTCCCTTTCACAGGTTTCCACTTGGGCTAACATGCCGTTTGGGAGAAGACAATGGAAGGCAATGGGGGGAGGCAGATAAGTAGACCAAAGGGAAGGCTAACCAGGTCCAAACATTCCCCATGGACCGCCTGCACAGGAATCGGGGTGACTACATGGTGACAAGTTTTAAACATCTAGTGCCTGGAAACCTCTTGATGGGTCAAGCTTAACAGGGAAAGAGAAAATGACAATAATCATCTTAACTTCCTTTTACTGAGTACCTATTATGGTACTCAGACCTGCACATCACTTATATTATCTCTAGTCCTCACAAGACCCTAGCAAAGACTGTTCTATTATAAACGGAGCCCTATCTAATTTAAGTCACCCTGTCTGCATGACCCTCAATCATGTACCAGGCTGTCTTTCTAATGAATACACAAGTGGGACAAATATACTTTCATCAGGAGGAAAAAGAAATTAATCATAAGGATAAGAAGGTTAATTACATAAAGAACTTGATTTTCAAGCTGTGGAACTGTTCCACAGAAGGAAGGAAGGTGGGAAGGAAAAAAGAAACCAAATCCAAGAGACTATAGTTTATAAGAACATTTTTAAGTTAAAATGGAATTCAGTGAGGAAGGTGGACAGAGACTAATGATATCAACTTTCTTATTCTCATATAGCAAGACCCATACTGTACATCATCACTCGCAGAGCCAGACATAGGAGCCTGACCAAAGCTCCACCCACTTCATTCACAGTCAAAGAATGCAACGAAGGAGAAAACCACACAACCACAACCTCGGCAAAGCTATTCGCTAGCCTTGCTCTGGTGCCCTGAGATCAGTAGACTGTTGACACAGATCGACCATACACTGCATGAAGCATTATGCCTTGACAGCTCAACATTCTTCTCATAAGATTTTGTCATCCCTGTATTACAGGTGAGAAAGCTGAGGCTCAGAGAGGCACACAGCTTGCTCAAAGTCACAGGGTCAACAATAGCCCATGGTGCTCAGAGGCTCAGGAAGAGTTATCAATGGAAGCTAAAAGGTTGGGAGAAAACCCAGCAGGGATGATGATTCAAGGAGTTAGACAAGAAACAGGGCAGGGCAGGTACAGCAAGCAGCTCCCTCAGCTTCCCTTTCACTTAGACTAGAGGGAGGCTTTGACTCCATTCCCCCGGAACAGCTCATTTCACAATGCTGGGTAAGGGACATTCTGGTTATCCTTCACGTACTGATGTGGTATCACCACCCCCTGGAGTGATGGTATAAGACACAGACTAAATGTGCCTGTTTACATTCATATTACAGAGCCAAAGAATCCAAGCAGTAAATTTAAAACTACTACTTGAAAATGGCGTTGCTAAGCAGGCAAGCACTTCTCGACTATCTCATACCTCATGCTTAGCGCAAAATGCTTTGGATTCATCCCGTCTACCAATAGTCCTTTACTATGGGTGATTTTACTCTCCAGGGACATAAGGAAATATCCCAAGACATCTTTGGGGGTGCTATTTGGGGGTGTTTCTGGTACATGGTGGGTCAAGCTCAAGTTAATATCCTGCTAAATATACTGAAGCAATGAAGAATTATTAAGGCCCAAAATGTAAACAGTACTGCTGTTAAGAAACCCTATCCAAGCTACAGGCAGGAGAGTAGAGGGTATGAAACTCACTCTTTAGCCCTTTTCTGATACATAAAAGGCTACTCAAATTCCGGATTTAAAATAGCAAAAAAGTTTCCTATATGATCAGCCAGTCTTTGACCTAATTTTATTTTCTCAAATATCAGAAGCAAATACTTCAGCCGGAGCACTGGCCACAAAGACTCCTTTTTCCAGGATTCCTCCTACCTGTGCCAGTGTTTCCTGCCCCTGTAAAACAGGAGAACAGATTCTTTGCTGTGCTCTTAGGATATGAGAGAGAGTATTTAACTAGTTTTCCCAGAAAGTCTGTAAGAACAGGATCATACAGGCAGCCTGTGCTACAGGAATGAATCTTTAGCCAGAAGTTTTTTTCAGCCCACATGAGTATTTACTGTGAATCCACAGTGTGACCCAATGATAAAGACCATTTATTTCAGAAGTACCTGAGAGTTTTTAAAAACACAAGACTTCAAATAGTCTTAGAATTAGAGACAACTCCATTTTGACTGGCAGCTCCCAAATTTTCTGTATTCTTACTGCCTTTTACTGTCTAGTTTTAATTATTAATAGTTATGTTGGAAGATTGTTAGAGCATTGAGAAATTTTGATCATTTAATTTTGGACTGAGAAGGACCTTTTTTTTTTTTTTTGGTCTGTAAGGAGGAAATTAGTCAACTGAAAACTAGCATTCTAATGAAGAAGTCTTAGAAACACAGGCTAAGTAGACAGAAAGACAGAAGGCTGCAGGGCTTCTTTCTCAAAACAGGTCCAAGGACAGGAGATCAGAGCTAAGGCCAGACAGAAAGGTGGTGAGCTCTCTCCCACATCACATGTGAAAGAAAAAGGGGGTGGATGGGAGTAAACTAAGTGAGGCACAGAGGACCAGCTTAACTTGGGTCTGACAGCTGTGGGTGTGCAGACAATAGCAAAAGCAGGGCTGGAGAAAGGTCTTCCCCTAACAAACCCACCTGCAGGCTACCGCAGGAAGGTTTCACTTGGAAATCCTGGAGGCAGGAAGCAAAGCTGAAAGCATGTTTAAGGGACAACTAGGGTATCCCAGGGCAAGGTGCCCACAACAATGATGCTGTGGCAGGGATGCTCCCCGTCGCCCTCGGCCACCCCTACCGCCCTCGCGATGCGCTGTCACTTTTGGCAGGGAACCCGTCAACACAGGGGTAGTCGCCGGCCGGCGGGCCTCACACTGCAGTGGCCAAGGGGTTCCGACAGGCCTCACCGGAGCTGGGCCCGGAACCAGCCCGCTCCCCCGCCCCCGTCGGTCTCTGGCCCGGCGGAGGCGGCGGGGGAGGGAGGCCCCGGGTGCCCACTCACCGATCTGCCCGATGAACTCGATCTTGATGCCCTGGTGCTCCAGCCGCTTGTTGGGGTTCTTGAGTGCGAGGCTCACCTTCCCGGACACCGTCTCTCCGTCGTAGAAGAGGAAATATTTCTCCTTCTTCCCGTCCTCCGTCTTGTGCTCGGCCCGCTTCCTACTCTCGGCATCGTTCAGCAAGATTTCCACCTCCACGCTCTGCCCGAAGCCGAAGAAGCTCATTTCACCGCCGGGCCGGGCCGGGCCGGGCCGGTCTCGGTTAGAACCTCTCCTCTCTGCGGGGTAGGAGCCCTAAGCGAAGGCCGGAGGGCTGGACGCCGGACCCAGCTCTCTGCCAGACGGGGGGCAACGGCACGACTCCCGGCTCCACGGGGAGGGGGCAGGGCCCGCTGCAGCACCCTGGGTACCAGTGCACCGCGACTCGCCAGTCCCGGGCGAGTCCGAGCCGTCGGCGGCAGTGAGGGACTAGGGCCGGCAATGCAATTAGAGGGGGGCAGTACACAGCCCGGGCGTGCGTGGCCGCTGCCGCCCACCGGGTGGGGTGCGGCGCTGAGCAGCACAGCGAGCCAGCCCCGGCCTCTGGCGGTGCAACGCACGGAGGTGCTTCCGCGGCTTCAAGCGGGGGTGAGGAGGAGCGGAGTGGGGGGGTGGGGGCGCAGTCTCCAGCCCCGACGCTTCGGACGCCACGCGCATGCGTTCGCCTCTGCCGCTGTGGCTTTCGCCACTCGGCCCCCCAACCGAGGTGTGCTCATTGCGCATGTGCACTGGTAGACTGCGCGGCCTATCTTTCCCTTAGTTGACATGGCCGTTACAGCCTTTTTCCAGGATCCCAGGCCAGAAGTCCCATAAAATTAAAAGAACTGCAAATATCCTTCCTAGGTGCTTTGCTTTGTTTTCCTTTATTGTTTTAGTTCGGTAAACATTAGGCTACCATACACATTCGAATATATACAACGTTCGAGTGCTGTCTGACGGGGTAAGGGTAGCCCTTTGACACGCACGGGAAATGTCGCTTGACAGAGGGGCGCGGGGGAGCAAAAGTGACATTTAATACAGGAAGGATCCTGTCTCAAGTTCTCTTTACAATGTTCTCCCAAAATAAGGCGAGAAAGACTATTAAGCTTTAATTTAATAGTTGAACCCCACTTTAAACGGAAACCTAAAAAAAAATCACCCCGTGGAACGTTGGGTCGATCGCAATCCTTGGCCCGCCCCATTCTTTGCGCATGCGGCAGAAGTCCCTGCTGATTGGATAATAGAGGGAAAACTGCTGGGTGCGACGATTAGTCGGTGGGAAATTCCCCACATTGTGATTGGTCCACAGGAACGTCTCGGAGCGCGCGCGGGAGCGAGCTTTGAAAGTTGACCACCGGGGAGGCTAACCGGTTCCTGAGCAATAATGGTGGCGCTGCCGGGCCTTGGGAGCGGCCTGCAGCCCTGGTGTCCGCTGGATCTCAGCTCTGGTGAGAAAACGAGGCGTGAGTCTCGGGGAGGCCAGGCTGTGGTGCTTTGCGAATGCGGTGCTCCTCTGCCCGGGCCTGGAGTGGGGGTGGGGCGCTCGGCTCTCAGCAGTCTGGGGTCTCCAGGTCTGTGCATTCCAGGACAGTGGCGAGCCGGGTGTGGAAGAGGGGGTCAACCTAGTGAAGGATCAGGAAAAAGAGAGCTTATATGGTACGATCTCTTTTAGTTCTTTTGCATGTTTTCTCGGCCTTCCCTTGTTTATTCTGTAAATCCTCACTGGCTGTCTCATCGAGTTCTTTGGTTTTAAAATAGTAAATCTGGTTCTTCGTTCAGACTTATTTCCTGAACTTCGTGTTCGTTGGTTTAAATGGATGTCTCACAGGGACCTCAGACGTTACATGCGTGAAACTGGGGTTCCCAAAGCCAGTTGTTGGTACCAGCCAATCCACAAACCTGGGAGTCATGGCATTCCTTCTTCATCCTCACTGCTCACAGCCACCGGTTGTCCTCCCCTCAGAGATGTCTCTCAGGTCCTCCTTGCTCCTTTTTCTGATGCTGCTGTCGAGCAGCAAGCCCTCACGATAGCCAGCCTGTATCCTAGCCGTTTTCTCATGCCAACTCTTTCAGCCTATTCCCTACACCTCTACCAGGATCACTTTTGAAAACACAAACGTGACCCTATCAAGTCTTTAAGCCTTCAGTGTTTCTCCTTTATTTCTTAAATAAATGACCAAGTCTTTGGCATGCCCTGTAGGAGGGTTCACCACTCACTGCAGTCTTCTTTTCCAAAAGCATAACCTTTGGAGTCAGAACTGTGGGATTGGCTCTTCAGTTTAGCATCTCTGTATCACGGATCAAGTTGCTTAACCTTGCTAAGCCATAGTTTTCTTACATGTCAGATGGGGATTATAATAATATCTACCTCACAGGAGTTTTGTGAAGATTAATTTAGTACCTGGCACATAGTAGCTGGCGAATAAATTCTATTTACTTATAGCATAAATAAATACTAATAATGACTCTCACCTTTCACACTAAGGCTCAGTGTTAAAACTATTTTGTTTATTTTTAAACAGGCTATACTTACTTTCTCTTTGTTCTCTCTGTCTGGAATGCTTTTTTACATTTCTTTCCCAAATAAACTCCTACATTTAGGTCCAGTTGAAGCAGAATCATCTCTCCCACTTCTTTTAACCTTCCCACCTCCTCCATAATATTTTCTTCTATGCTCTCTAGTGTTTTACATACCTATTACTGTTTTAACACTGATCTATCATGAAAATAATAAACGTAAAAAAAAGATAGTACCTATCATTTATTGAATTTATTAATTTCCTGACCAGATCTTTTTTCTTTTCTTTGGGGCTTGAGTAGTTGTGATCCAAAAATAAGATCTGAAATATTGGTATGTGTTTAAAAATATGCATATAAGATAAATGGGAGAATATGAGGGAAAAAGAGGCAGGAAAAGATGCAAGAATATTTTTAGGAAGAGGATTGTATTTGTTAGGAGAATGATTAGGAAAGAGTGAGTGAAGAATTAAGCATGTTAAACAGTTGCCTCAGGTGTCCCTTTGTGCTGCATACTTTCTTTGGGTTTATTAACTTGATTGTAAGATTTTCACAAAGGGACATCTAAGGCAATCTTTTATTAACCTCTCTTTCTTCTCCAGATTGAATTATGGAAAAGCCATATCGTTCAGTGTTTTGAAGTGTCATTCAGATCTAAAAAGTGTTTTCTTTCTTGGTATTTTTAGGTGATGATCAATCTCATAACCAGCTGCCAGTTCTGATTTTAAAAAAGATTTTTAACATTTCCTGCTCTCTTTTAATTATGCTCAACTGTATTGTATGTTTAAATGTGAGTTGTGATAGTAAGTTCTCCTTTTTTTTTTTTTTAAGGTTTTATTTATTTGACAGAAAGAGAGAGAGAGAGAGACAGCAAGAGAGGGAACACAAACAGAGGGAGTGGGAGACAGAAAAGCAGGCTTCCCGCTGAGCAGGGTGCTGATGTGGGTCTTAAATCCAGGACCTGGGATCATGACCTGAGCTGAAGGCAGACCCTTAACGACTGAGCCACCCAGGCGCCCCAAGTTTTCTCTTTTTAAATATACTTAAAATCTAAAGGTTATTGATGTTTTACTTATTATAAAAACGTTTTATTTAATTGCATTTTCCTACTAGAATGGGTGGACACAGTATGGGAACTGGATTTCACAGAGACTGAGCCTTTGGATCCCAGCATAGAAGCAGAAATCCTAGAGACTGGATTGAATGCATTCACAAAACTATATGAAAGTGTTTTCCCCTTTGCTACTGAAGAACATGGATCTACAGAGGTAAAATAAGTAAATAAATAAAATTAAAAATTAAGCCAGTTGTCTTTAGGTGTCAGAAGTGGAAGATGAAAGTCATTGTAATCTGAAGCTTAGCCTTTTTAGTATACAGTTTATATGGAGTATGATAAGAATAGCATAGAGAATGTGGTTCATTTGTTATAAAATTGTAATGGCTAATAGCTAAGTCAAGTGGGAAGATTACAGGTTCAGTTTAGGCTTTTGAACATGAAATTCTGTTAGGCAATTCTTAGGGATATGTAATAGGTCACTGGCAATGTGAATTGGAAAACTAGGAAAGAAGTAAAAATTCAACCACATAGATAGGAAGAGCCATCTGAATCAAGGGGATAGGTGAAGTGCAGCGATGCATGAGGTCAGTGGGGAAGAGAAGAGACAGGACAGGACTGAGAAAGCTGGTTCAAAGTGATGTGCAGGCAAGCTGTCAGAGTGTGGTGAGTGTTGATATGAAGACTAGGGAGTAGCCAGGCATCAAGTGCTGTAGAGGTCATGGGCAGGCAGAGTTCTGACACAAGGAAGTTGGGGCAGAGATGATTGGATCATCATTGGTGACCTGCAGGGTCACGGTTATAGGTGAGTGGAGTACAGCTGAAGTGGCGTTAGGAATGAGGAGGTGACTGCTATAAAAGTAGGAGGTGATTTCTTCTGGAAGTTTCAGGTGAAAAAAATGCAGACTGCTCATAGGATTCTAAATATGCTCTTCTGTAAAGTGGCACGTGCTAAGCAGTGTGGCTAAGCCAAGACATTACCTCCCATTTTCCCTGTCTACAGGAAATCAGAAAGTACAAGGTCTGATTTCTTGAACTTTAGTGGGCCCAAGTTTTTTTAAAGGTACTCCAGGATAAACCATATTTAGTTGCTGGTGTGTTTGGTTTATAGAAATAACCCATTTCCTCTTCATGTGTTTAATTGGCAAAACATGGAGGAATGATACAATTAATAAAATTGTGATTTATAGTCGCAGGTGTATTTCCTTTCTAACCTAGGTCACTTCTAAAGTCTGCTGAGGGAGAAACTTTCAGGTATTTCTTTTCCTGTTCCCACTGCCCATAGAGCATTTAAATTTTAAGTAAATGGCTTTGATTTCTTCAGTTAGTAATTAGAGTGATAAATGGTTTTGAATACTTTTAATATAGAGGGGTAAACTATAGTGTTTACCCTTTAGGGGTAAAAAAAGTGTTTGAGTAAACACTAATATAAGGTGCCCCAAAGGTCTTAGTATAATTTTTAACTATGATAATTTCAGAAATATATATGCTTCAAACCTATCCCCAAATTATTTTTGAAAATTTGATTATTTATGTTTCTTATATACTAATTTATCTTTGTAATTTTGAATACTACATTTTAATTTTTTTGTTTCAGTCCCCTTGAAGATTTATAATTAGGAGCCAGGTTGGTTTGTTCTTTTTTTTTTTAATGAGATACTAAATACTTGCTAAAATCAAATAACAAGAGATTTTCCCATTTCTGTAATTCTTGGCTTTTATGTCTCTGCCTCTCCCCAGAGCATTTGGACCTTCTTCATTGAGAACAGTATTTCTCACAGGGCACTGGTGGCATTGTTCTATCACTTTGTTCAAACAGTCCATAAGAAAAGTGTCAGCGTGCAGTATCGACAATATGGCCTTCATGCTGCTGGGCTTTATTTTCTGCTGCTGGAAGTACCAGGTATGTATATTTGATATGATGGAATAAATATACTTTTGTTTTAAATTTTTACATTGTTTTGACCCCTTACATTTTGTTTTCTCACTTCTAAAATGGAGCAATAGTAACCCATCTCATAGTTGTTCTGGTGATTAAATGAGAGTATGTCTATAAAATACATGGCATGTTACAGGTGTTCAAGAAATATCTTTCCCTTGTTTCTTTTTTTTTTAAATATGGTGTGTCTGTAACCTAATGCAATTAATCTGAGAGAATTAAAAGCTTGAGGAGGGGAATTATTTCTAAGCTACAAGAGCTCCATTCCCACCCACCCCCACCTAGTGTAAAAAACTGATACTGCCTGCTCATCTCCTGACTCCCTGTCCAGACTGAGAAAGACTGGGGAGTCATTGTGTTATATATAATCTCTCTCCTATGCAGATATGAAAAAATACTTTAAAACCATTCTAATAAAGAAAGCATGAGAATAGCTAGTAATGCTTGATGAAGGAAAGCACAGGAAAGTAGTCTATGAGCATTGTTTTACTTCCTTTATTGTTAGAACACTTAGGTGGCTGTTCCTCCTGTGAGCAGTAAGAGTCTCTTCTACCCATCCCAAACCCAAGGCAAGAGAGGATGGTACATAGAGGGGGATGTAGCTGGAGAACCTAAAGTTACTGTTTGTCATTTTTTATATTTATTGTCATTTGTATATTTATATTTATATTTATTGTCATTTATAATAACTGTTAAGGATAATGATTGTTCCATATGATTTGAGGAATAGTAAAAAGACATATAAAGCCTTGAACATTAATTTGTATTATTGTTAAAGCCCCAGGGGTGCCTGGGTGGCTCAGTGGGTTAAGCCTCTGCCTTCGGCTCAGGTCATGATCTCAGGGTCCTGGGATCGAGCCCCGCATCGGGCTCTCTGCTGAGCGGGGAGTCTGCTTCCCCCTTTCTCTCTTTGCCTGCCTCCCTGCCTGCTTGTGATCTCTCTCTCTGTCAAATAAATAAATAAAATCTTTTTTTTTTTTTTTTTTTAAAAAGCTCCCAATAATGACTTCTGAAGTGAGTTTCTAAAGACTTTCTTCTTCTTTTTTTTTTTTTAAGATTTTATTTATTCATTTGACAGACAGAGATCACAAGTAGGCAGAGAAGCAGGCGGAGAGAGGAGGAAGCAGGCTCCCTGCTGAGCAGAGAGCCCAATGCGGGGCTCAATCCCAGGACCCTGGAATCATGACCTGAGCTGAAAGCAGAGGATTTAACCCACTGAGCCACCCAGGCACCCCTAAAGACTTCCTTCTTGCTAAACAGTATCTCAGTTGTAACTGAGCTGTCTTACAGAAAAGTGGTAGTTTTAGGAACCCACTTTTGTTCTTGTCTTCACTTGTTAGATCCAGTTCCTTCTGATTAAGGTGGAAATGTATGCCAAAGTGAAGAGTGTTGTTCATTATAGGCTACTTGCAGCTTTCCAGCAAGTGGTGTTCTTGCCAGTTATCTTCTGTTTTTAAATGTTTCTGCATTATGGTTGCAATGCTGTTGAGACTCAATTTTTAATCACAGTGTGCTCTTTTTCAAGATTGTTTGGTTAGGGGCGCCTGGGTGGCTCAGTGGGTTAGGGCCGCTGCCTTCGGCTCAGGTCATGATCCCAGGGTCCTGGGATCGAGCCCCGCATCGGGCTCTCTGCTCGGCAGGGAGCCTGCTTCCTCCCTTCTTTCTGCCTGCCTCTCTGCCTACTTGTGATCTGTCTGTCAAATAAATAAATAAATAAATAAATCTTAAAAAAAAAAAAAAAAGATTGTTTGGTTATTCTGGGTCCCTTGCATTTCCATGTGAATTAAAGGAGGTGCATGTCAATTTCTCCCCAAAAAGGCTTCTGGGATTTTGACAGCACACTGAATCCGTAGATCAGTTTGAGGAGTGTTGCCATCTTAACAACATTAAGTCTTCCAATCCATGAACACAGTCTATCTTTCCATTTATTTTGTTTTTCCCTCATCTGTTTCAATATTTTATACTTTCCAATGTACAACTCTTGCACTTACTCAGTAAAATTTATTCCTAGGGCGCCTGGGTGGCTCAGTGGGTTAATAAGCCTCTGCCTTCAGCTCAGGTCATGATCTCAGGGTCCTGAGATCGAGTTCCGCATTGGGCTCTCTGCTTGGCAGGGAGCCTGCTTTCTCCTCTGTATCTGCCTGCCTATCTGCCTACTTGTGATCTCTCTCTGTCAAATAAGTAAAATCTTAAAAAAAAAAAAAATTTATTCCTAAGTATTTTATTCTTTTCCATGCTATTGTAGATGAAATTGTTTTCTCAGTTTCATTTTCAGATTGTTTACTGGTAGTGTGTAGAGGTACAATTTACATTTATTTACTTAATATTTAAGTGTAGTTGATGTACAATGTCACATTAATTTCAGTTATACAATATAGTGATGGAACAAGTCTATATATGAAAAGCCTATACCTTATGCTATGTTCACTCCAAGTGAGGCTATAGTGTCACCGTTCTATGCTATTACAGTACTATTGGGTATATTTCCTGTGCTGTGCCTTTCATTTCCATGACTTATTCATTCTGTAACTGGAAGCCTTCTATTTCCCCTCACCCATTTTGCCCATCTCCAATCCCTCAAGCAACTACCAGTTTGTTCTTTGTATTTATTGGTTTGTTTCAGCTTTTTTTGTTTGTTTTGTTTTTTTAGTTTTCACATATATATGAAATCATATATTTGTCATTCTCTGTCTGATTTATTTCACTTAGCACACTACCCTCTAGGTCAGTCTGTGTTGTTGCAAATGGCAATATCTCATTCTGTTTTGTACCTGAGTAATCCATTTTATATATATGTACCCCATCTTTATCCATTTATCTATCAATGCACACTTGGGCTGCGTCCATCTATTGACTATTGTAAATAATGCTGCAGTAAACATAGGGGTGCATGTAAATTTTTTAATTAGTGCTTTCTTCGGTTAAATACTCAGTAGTGGAATTATTGGATCTTACAGTATTTTAGTTTTTAATTTTTTGAGTAACTTCCATGCTATTTTCTTTCCACAGTGGCTATACCAACATTCCCACCTCACCAACAGTGCATGAGAGTTCCTTTTTCTTCATATCCTTGGATTTGTCATTTCTTGTCTTTTTCTTTTAAGATTTCATTTATTTGTGAGAGAGAGGGAGAGAGAGAGAGAGCACGAGCAGGGGAAGGGGCAGAGACAAAGGGAGAAGGAGACTCCCCACTGAGCAGGGAGCCTGACTTGGGGCTCCATCATGGACACTGGGACCATTACTTGAGCCAAAGGCAGATGCTTAACTGAGCCACCCAGGTGCCCCTCTTGTCTTTTTAATTTTAGCCATTGTGATAGGTATAAAGTAATATCTCATTGTGGTTTGATTTGTGTTTCCCTGATGATTAGTAATGTTGAGCATCTTTTCAAGTACCTATTGACAATTTGTATGTCTTTTTTGGAAAACTATCTGTTCAGGTTCTCTGCCCTTTTTTTAATCAAAGGAGTACAATCGATTTTTTATTACCAATCTTATACTATGAAACCTCACTGAACTCAATTACTATTTCTAGTAGGATTTTATCTTTATCTAATAGGGTTATATCTTCTGTGAATAGACATAATTTTACTTCTTCCTTTCCAGTTTAGGTGCCTTGTATTTCTTTTCATTTCTTTTTTTTTTTTTTTTTTTTTGTCCAATTGTCCTGATGAGGACCTCCAGTATAGTGCTGAGCAGAAGTTAAGAGGTGGACATCTTGTCTTGTTTCTGATCTCAGGAGGAAAACTTTGTCTTTTGTCCTTAAGGATGATATTTGCTGTGGGTGTTTTGAAGATCACCTTTAAGACATTGTTACTCCTAGTTTATTGAGTGTTTTATTATGAAAGGGTATTGAATCTTATTATTTGCTTTTCTGTATCTATGAGATGTTCATCTGATTTTTGATCCTTATTCTAATAATAGAGTATGGTATTATGATGATTGATTTTTGTGTTAAACCAGTTTTTGGATTTCCGTGATCATAGTGTATACTCCTTTATTTGTGTTGCCAGATTCTGCTAGCTAATATTTTATTTATTTATTTATGTATTAGAAATATGGAACACTTTGTGAATTTGTGTGTTATCCTTGCCCAGGGCCATGCTAATCTTCTCTGTATTGTTCTAATTTTAGTATATGTGCTGCTGAAGAGGGCACAACTAATATTTTACTGAAGATTTTTGCATCTGTATTCATAAGAGATACTCTTTTTTTTTTATTAACATATACTGTATTATTTGCCCCAGGGGTACAGGTCTGTGAATCATCAGATTTACACATTTCACAGCACTCATCATAGCACATACCCTCCCCAATGTCCATAACCCAGCCACACTATCCCTACCCCACCCCCCCCAGCAACCCTTAGTTTGTATTGTGAGATTAAGAGTCTCTTATGGTTTGTCTCCTTCCCAATCCCATCTTGTTTCATTTTTTTCCTTCCCTACTGCCCACAACCCCCCACTCTACCTCTCAAATTCCTCATATCAGAGAGATCATATCATAATTATCTTTCTCTGATTGACTTACTTCGCTCAGTATAATACCCTCTAGTTCCATCCGTGTCATTGCAAATGGCAGGATTTTGTTTCTTTTGATGGCTGCATAGTATTCCAGTGTGTGTGTGTGTGTGTGTGTGTGTGTGTGTGTGTGTGTATGTGTATCACATCTTTATCCATTCATCTGTTGATGGACATCTAGGTTCTTTCCATAGTTTGGCTATTGTGGACATTGCTGCTATAAACATTTGGGTGCACGTGCCCCTTTGGATCACTACATTTGTATCTTTAGGGTAAATACCCAGTAGTGCAACTGCTGGGTCATAGAGTAGTTCTATTTTCAATTTTTTGAGGAAGCTCCATACTGTTTTCCAGAGTTGCTGCACCAGCTTGCATTCCCACCAGTAGTGTAGGAGGGTTCCTCTTTTTCTGCATCCTCGCCCACATCTGTAGTTTCCTGACTTGTTAATTTTAGCCATTCTGACTGTTGTGAGGTGGTATCTTATTGGTTTTGATTTGTATTTCCCTGATGCCGAGCGATATTGAGCACTTCTTCATGTGTCTGTTGGCCATCTGGATGTCTTCTTTGCAGAAATATCTGTTCATGTCTTCTGCCCATTTCTTGATTGGATTATTTGATCTTTGGGTATTGAGTTTGATAAGTTCTTTATAGATTGTTGGATACTAGCCCTTTATCTGATATGTCATTTGCAAATATCTTCTCCCATTCTGTCAGTTGTCTTTTGGTTTTGTTAACTGTTTCCTTTGCTGTGCAAAAACTTTTGATCTAGAAGCAATCCTAATAGTTCATTTTTGCCCTTGCTTCCCTTGCCTTTGGCAGTGTTTCTAGGAAGAAGTTGCTGTAGCTAACATTGAAGAGGTTGCTGCCTGTGTTCTTCTCCAGGATTTTGATGGATTCCTTTCTCACATTGAGGTCTTTCATCCATTTTGAGTCTATTTTTGTGTGTGGTGTAAGGAAATGGTCCAGTTTCATTTTTCTGCATGTGGCTGTCAGATTTTCCCAACACCATGATGAAGAGACTATCTTTTTTCCATTGGAGAAAATTTTGGAAAAAATTAGAAAGAATTTTCCTGCTTTGTCGAAGATTAGTTGATGGATTCTGGGCTCTCTGTTCTGTTCCACTGATCTATGTGTCTGTTTTTGTGCCAGTACCATACTATCTTGATGATTACAGCTTTGTAATAGAGCTTAAAGTCTGGAATTGTGAGGCTACCAGTTTTGTTTTTCTTTTTCAACATTCCTCTGGCTATTCGGAGTCTTTTCTGGTTCCATATAGATTTTAAGATTATTTGTTCCATTTCTTTGAAAAATATTGATGGTATTTTGGTAGGTATTGCATTAAATGTGTAGATTGCTTTAGATAGCATAGGCATTTTCACAATATTTGTTCTTCCAACCCATAAGCATGGAACATTTTTCCTTTTCTTTGTGTCTTCCTCAGTTTCTTTCATGAGTACTTTATAGTTTTCTGAGTACAGATACTTTGCCTCATTGGTTAGGTTTATCCCTCAGTATCTTATGGTTTTAGGTGCAATTGTAAGTGGGATCAACTCCTTAATTTCTCTTTCTTCTCTCTTATTGTTGGTGTAAAGAAAAGCAACTGATTTCTGTGCATTGATTTTATATCCTGACACTTTACTGACTTCATGTACGGGTTCTAGCAGATTTGGAGTGGAGTCTTTTGGGTTTCCCACGTAAAGTATCATATCATCTGCAAAGAGTGAGAGTTTGACTTCTTCTTTGCCAATTCAGATGCCTTTATTTCTTTTTGTTGTCTGATTGCTGAACCTAGGACTTCTAGTATTATGTTGAATAGCAGTGCTCATAGTGGACATTCCTGCTATGTTCCTGACCTTAGGGGGAAAGCTCTCAGTTTTTCCCCACTGAGCATGATATTCGCTGTGGGTTTTTCATAGATGGCCTTGATGATATTGAGGTATGTACCCTCTATCCCTGCACTGTGAAGAGTTTTGATCAAGAAAAGACGCTGTACTTTGTCAAATGCTTTTCAGCACATATTGAGTATCATATGGTTCTTGTTCTTTCTTTTATTTATGTATCCCATTCATTGATTTGCAGATGTTGAACCAACTTTGCAGCCCAGGAATAAATCCCACTTGGTCGTGCTGAATCATACTTTTAATGTACTGTTGGATCCTATTGGCTAGTATTTTGGTGATAATTTTTGCATCCGTGTTCATTAAAGATATTGGTCTGCAATTCTCCTTGTTGATGGGGTGTCTGGTTTTGGGATCAAGGTAATGCTGGCTTCATAAAATGAGTTTGGAAGTTTTCCTTCCATTTCTATTTTTTGGAATAGTTTCAGGAGAATAGTTATTAATTGTTCCTTGAATGTTTGGTAGAATTCCCCTGGGAAGCCATCTGGCCCTGGGCTCTTGTTTTTTGGGAGATTTTTGATGACTGTTTCAATCTCCTTACTGGTTATGGGTCTGTTCATGTTTTCTATTTCTTCCTGGTTCAGTTTTGGTAGTTTATATGTCTCTAAGAATGCATCCATTTCTTCCAGATTGTCAAATTTGCAGGTGTGTAGTTGCTCATACTATGTTCTTATAATCATTTGTATTTCTTTGGTGTTGGTTATGACCTCTCCTCTTTCATTCATGATTATATTAATTTGGGCCCTTTCTCTTTTCTTTTTGATAAGTCTGGCCAGGGGTTTATCAATCTTATTAATTCTTTCAAAGAACCAGCTCCTAGTTTCATTGATTTGTGCTACTGTTCTTTTGGTTTCTATTTCATTGATTTCTGCTCTGATCTTTGTGATTTCTCTTCTCCTGCTGGGTTTAGGCTTTCTTTGCTCTTCTTTCTCCAGCTCCTTTAGGTGTAGGGTTAGGTTGTGTACTTGAGACCTTTCTTGTTTCTTGAGAAAGGTTTGCACCACTATATATTTTCCTCTCAGGACTGCCTTTGTTGTGTCCCACAGATTTTGAACCGTTGTGTTTTCATTATCATTTGTTTCCATGAGTTTTTTAAATTCTTCTCTAATTTCCTAGTTTACCCATTCATTCTTTAGTAGGATGCCCTTTAGCCTCCATGTATTTGAATTATTTCCAACTTTCCTCTTGTGATTGAGTTCTAGTTTCAGAGCATTATAGTCTGAAAATATGCAGGGAATGATCCCAGACTTTCGGTACCGGTTGAGACCTGATTTGTGACCCAGGATGTGATCTATTCTGGAGAATGTTCCATGTGCACTAGAGAAGAATGTGTATTCTGTTGCTTTGGAATGGAATGTTCTAAGTATATCTATGATTTCCATCTGGTCCATGTATCATTGAAAGCCTTTATTTCCTTGTTGATCTTTTGCTTAGATGATCTGTCCATTTCAGTGAGGGGAGTATTAAAGTCCCCTACTATTATTGTATTATTGTTGATGTGTTTCTTTGATGTTGTTTTTAAATGGTTTATATAGTTGGCTGCTCCCATGTTAGGGGCATAGATATGTAAAATTGTTATATCTTCTTGTTGGACAGACCCTTTGAGTATGATATAGTGTCCTTCCTCGCTGCTTATTATAGTCTTTGGCTTAAAATCTAATTTATCTGATAAAAGGATTGCCAGCCCAGCTTTCTTTTGATGTGCATTAGCATGGTAAATTGTTTTCCGCCTCCTCACTTTAAATTTGGAGGTGTCTTTGGGTCTAACATGAATTTCTCAGGGGTGCCTGGATGGCTCAGTGGGTTAAAGCCTTTGCCTTTGGCTCAGGTCATGATCCCAGGGTCCTGGGATCAAACCCCACATAGGGCTCTCTGCTCAGCAGGGAGCCTGCTTTCCCCCCTCTCTCTCTGCCTGCCTCTCTGCCTACTTGTGATCTCTGCCTGTCAAATAAATAAATAAAATCTTTTAAAAAAAGGAGTCTTTCAGAGACAGCATATCAATGGGTCTTTTTTTTTTCCCATTCTGATACCCTATGTCTTTTGATTGGGGGATTTAGCCTATTTACATTCAGGGTAGCTATTGAAAGATATGAATTTAGTGCCATTGTATTGCCTGTAAGGTGGCTGATACTGTATATTATCTCTGTTCCTTTCTGGTTTGTTACTTTTAGACTCTCTTTGCTTAGAGGACCCCTTTCAATATTTCCTGTAGAACTGGTTTGGTGTTTGCAAATTATTTTAGTTATTGTTTCTCTATTGTTTCCCTCCTTCTATTTTCAATGACAGCCTAACTGGATATAGTTTTCTTGGCTGCATATTTTTCTCCTTTAGTGCTCTGAATATATCCTGCCAGTCCTTTCTGGCCTGCTAGGACTCTGTGGATAAGTTTGCTGCCAATCTAATATTTCTACAATTGTATGTTACAGACCTCTTGTCCTGAGCTGCTTTCAGGATTTTCTCTTTGTCACTAACGCTTGTAAGTTTTACTATTAGGTGATGGGGTGTGGAACTATTCTTATTGATTTGGAGAGGGCTTCTCTGCACCTCTTGGATTGATGTTTGTTCCCTTTGCCATATTTGGGAAATTCTCTATAATAATTTACTCCAATATACTGTCTGCCCCCCTCTCTCTTTCTTCTTCTGGAATCCCAATTATTCTAATACTGTTTCATCTTATGGTATCACTTATCTCTTGAATTCTCCCCTCGTGGTCCAGTAGTTGTTTGTCTCTCTATTGCTCAGCTTCTTTATTCATCTTTTGGTCTTCTATATCACTAATTCTCTCTTCTGCCTCATTTATCCTAACAGTAAGAGCCTCCATTTTTTATTTCACATCATTAATAGCTTTTTTGATTTTAACTTGGTCAGATTTTAGTTCTTTTATTTCTCCAGAAAGGGATTTTTTTTCTCTAGAAAGGGATTCTCTAATATCTTCCATGCTTTTTTCTAGCCCAGCTAGCATCTTGATAATCATCATTCTGAACTCTAGTTCTGACGTATTACTAATGTCCATATTGATTAGGTTCCTAGCCGTTGGTACCACCTATTGTTCTTTTTCTTCTGGTGAGTTTTTCTGCCTTGTCATTTTATCCAGGTAAGAATAAATGAATGAGAGAACAAAATACTAAAAGCGTGGCAAAGACCCAGAAAAATATACGCTAACCAAATCAGAAGGGACCCGAAACCAGGGGAGAAGAAAAGGAGAAAAAATAAATAACAAGAAAAAATATATATATTAGAGTGGTGAATAGAACAGAGCCACCCACTTGATTTTGGGTGTATTCTCATCTCTTAGAAGAAACTACCTCCCCCAATTTTTTTTTCCTTCTTTTTTTTTTTTTAATTTTTTATTTTAATAAACATATAATGTATTTTTATCCCCAGGGGTACAGGTCTGTGAATCGTCAGGTTTACACATTTCACAGCACTCATCATAGCCCATACCCTCCCCAATGTCCATTTCCCCACCACCCTCTCCCGTCCCCCCTCCCCCCCGCAACCCTCAGTCTGTTTCTTGAGATTGAGTCTTTTATGGTTTGTCTCCCTCCCAATCCCATCTTTTCACTTTTTCTTTTCCTACCTCCCCCCAACCCCCCCCACCTTGCACCTCCACTTCCTCATATCAAAGAGATCATATGATAGTTGTCTTTCTCCGATTGACTTATTTCGCTAAGCATGATACCCTTTAGTTCCATCCACGTCGTCGCAAATGGCAAGATTTCATGTCTTTTGATGGCTGCATAGTATTCCATTGTGTATATATACCCCCTCTTCTTTATCCATTCATCTGTTGATGGACATCTAGGCTCTTTCCACAGTTTGGCTATTGTGGACATTGCTGCTATAAACATTCGGGTGCACGTGCCCCTTCGGAGCACCACGTTTGTATCTTTAGGATATATACCCAGGAGTGCAATTGCTGGGTCGTAGGGTAGCTCTATTTTCAGTTTTTTGAGGAACCTCCACACTGTTTTCCAGAGTGGTTGCACCAGCTTGCATTCCCACCAGCAGTGTAGGAGGGTTCCCCTCTCTCCGCATCCTCGCCAGCACCTGTCATTTCTTGACTTGTTTATTTTAGCCATTCTGACTGGTGTAAGGTGGTATCTCATTGTGGTTTTGATTTGTATTTCCCTGATGCCGAGTGATGTGGAGCATTTTTTCATGTGTCTGTTGGCCATCTGGATGTCTTCTTTGCAGAAATGTCTGTTCATGTCCTCTGCCCATTTCTTGACTGGATTATTTGTTCTTTGAGTATTGAGTTTGATAAGCTCTTTATAGATTTTGGATACTAGCCCTTTATCTGATATGTCATTTGCAAATATCTTCTCCCATTCTGTCAGTTGTCTTTTGGTTTTGTTAACTGTTTCCTTTGCTGTGCAAAAGCTTTTGATCTTGATGAAATCCCAATAGTTCATTTTTGCCCTTGCTTCTGTTGCCTTTGGCGATGTTCCTAGGAAGAAGTTGCTGCGCTTGAGGTCAAAGAGGTTGCTGCCTGCATTGTCCTCAAGGATTTTGATAGATTCCTTTCGCACATTGAGGTCCTTCATCCATTTTGAGTCTATTTTCGTGTGTGGTGTAAGGAAATAGTCCAATTTCATTTTTCTGCATGTGGCTGTCCAATTTTCCCAGCACCATTTGTTGAAGAGGCTGTCTTTTTTCCATTGGATATTCTTTCCTGCTTTGTCGAAGATTAGTTGACCATAGAGTTGAGGGTCTATTTCTGGGCTCTCTATTCTGTTCCATTGGTCTATATGTCTGTTTTTGTGCCAGTACCATACTGTCTTGATGATGACAGCTTTGTAATAGAGCTTGAAGTCTGGAATTGTGATGCCACCAACTTTGGCTTTCTTTTTCAATATTCCTTTGGTTATTCGAGGTCTTTTCTGGTTCCATATAAATTTTAGGATTATTTGTTCTATTTCTTTAAAAAAAATGGATGGGATTTTGATAGGGATTGCATTAAATGTGTAGATTGCTTTAGGTAGAATAGACATTTTCACAATATTTGTTCTTCCAATCCATAAGCATGGAGTATTTTTCCATTTCTTTGTGTCTTCCTCAATTTCTTTCATGAGTACTTTATAGTTTTCTGAGTATAGATTCTTTGCCTCTTTGGTTAGATTTATTCCTAGGTATCTTATGGTTTTGGGTACGATTGTAAATGGGACTGACTCCTCAATTTCTCTTTCTTCTGTCTTGTTGTTAGTGTAAAGAAATGCGACTGATTTCTGTGCATCGACTTTATATCCTGACACTTTACTGAATTCCTGTATAAGTTCTAGCAGTTTTGGAGTGGAGCCTTTTGGGTTTTCCACATATAGTATCATATCATCTGCAAAGAGTGATAGTTTGACTTCTTCTTTGCCGATTTGGATGCCTTTAATTTCTTTTTGTTGTCTGATTGCTGAGGCTAGGACTTCTAGTACTATATTGAACAGCAGTGGTGATAACGGACATCCCTGCCGTGTTCCTGACCTTAGCGGAAAAGCTTTCAGTTTTTCTCCATTGAGAATGATATTTGCGGTGGGTTTTTCATAGATGGCTTTGATAATATTGAGGTATGTGCCCTCTATCCCTACACTTTGAAGAGTTTTAATCAGGAAGGGATGCTGCACTTTGTCAAATGCTTTTTCAGCATCTATTGAGAGTATCATATGGTTCTTACTCTTTCTTTTATTAATGTATTGTATCACATTGATGGATTTGCGGATGTTGAACCAACCTTGCAGCCCTGGAATAAATCCCACTTGGTCGTGGTGAATAATCCTTTTAATGTACTATTGGATCCTATTGGCCAGTATTTTGGTGAGAATTTTCGCATCTGTGTTCATCAAGGATATGGGTCTGTAATTCTCTTTTTTGGTGGGATCCTTGTCTGGTTTTGGGATCAAGGTGATGCTGGCCTCATAGAATGAGTTTGGAAGTTTTCCTTCCATTTCTATTTTTTGGAACAGTTTCAGGAGAATAGGAATTAATTATTCTTTAAATGTTTGTTAGTATTCCCCTGGGAAGCCGTCTGGTCCTGGACTTTTGTTTGTTTGGAGATTTTTGATGACTGTTTCAATCTCCTTACTGGTTATGGGTCTGTTCAGGTTATCTATTTCTTCCTGGTTCAGTTGTGGTAGTTTATACATCTCTAGAAATGTATCCATTTCTCCCAGGTTGTCAAATTTGTTGCCATAGAGTTGCTCGTAGTATGTTCTTATAATTGTTTGTATTTCTTTGGTGTTGGTTGTGATCTCTCCTCTTTCATTCATGATTTTATTTATTTGCGTCCTTTCTCTTTTCTTTTTGATAAGTCTGGCCAGGGGCTTATCAATCATATTAATTCTTTCAAAGAACCAGCTCCTAGTTTTGTTGATTTGTTCTATTGTTTTTTTAGTTTCTATTTCATTGATTTCTGCTCTGATCTTTATGATTTCTCTTCTCCTGCTGGGTTTAGGCTTTCTTTGTTGTTCTCTCTCCAGCTCCTTTAGGTATAGGGTTAGGTTGTGTATTTGATACCTTTCTTGTTTCTTGAGAAAGGCTTGCACCGCTATATGTTTTCCTCTCAGGACTGCCTTTGTTGTGTCCCACAGATTTTGAACTGTTGTGTTTTCATTATCATTTGTTTCCATGAATTTTTTCAATTCTTCTTTAATTTCCTGGTTGACCCATTCATTTTTTAGAAGGATGCTGTTTAGTCTCCATGTATTTGCGTTCTTTCCAAATTTCCTCTTGTGATTGAGTTCGAGCTTCAGAGCATTGTGGTCTGAAAATATGCAGGGAATGATCTCGATCTTTTGGTACCGATTGAGACCTGATTTATGACCCAGGATGTGGTCTATTCTGGAGAATGTTCCATGTGCACTAGAGAAGAATGTATATTCTGTTGCTTTGGGATGGAATGTTCTGAAGATATCTGTGATGTCCATCTGGTCCAGTGTGTCATTTAAGGCCTTTATTTCCTTGTTGATCTTTTGCTTAGATGATCTGTCCATTTCAGTGAGGGTAGTGTTAAAGTCCCCGGCTATTATTGTATTACTGTCGATGTATTTCTTTGATTTTGTTATTAATTGGTTTATATAGTTGGCTGCTCCCATGTTAGGAGCATAGATATTTAAGATTGTTAGATCTTCTTGTTGGACAGACCCTTTGAGTATGATATAGTGTCCTTCCTCATCTCTTATTATAGTCTTTGGCTTAAAATCTAATTGATCTGATATAAGGATTGCCACCCCAGCTTTCTTCTGATGTCCATTAGCATGGTACATTGTTTTCCACCCCCTCACTTTAAATCTGGAGATGTCTGTGGGTCTAAAATGAGTTTCTTGTAGGCAGCATATTGATGGGTTTTGTTTTTTTATCCATTCTGATACCCTGTGTCTTTTGATTGGGGCATTGAGCCCATTAACATTCAGGGTAACTATTGAGAGATATGAATTTAGTGCCATTGTATTGCCTGTAAGGTGACTGTTCCTGTATATTGTCTCTGTTTCTTTCTGATCTACTACTTTTAGGGTCTCTCTTTGCTTAGAGGACCCCTTTCAATATTTCCTGTAGAGCTGGTTTGGTGTTTGCAAATTCTTTCAGCTTTTGTTTGTCCTGGAAGCTCTTTATCTCTCCTTCTATTTTCAATGATAGCCTAGCCAGATATAGTATTCTTGGCTGCATGTTTTTCTCGTTTAGTGCTCTGAATATATCATGCCAGTTCTTTCTGGCCTGCCAGGTCTCTGTGGATAGGTCCGCTGCCAATCTAATGTTTTTACCCTTGTATGTTACAGACTTCTTTTCCCGGGCTGCTTTCAGGATTTTCTCTTTGTCGCTAAGACTTGTAAATTTTACTATCAGGTGACGAGGTGTGGACCTATTTTTATTGATTTTGAGGGGCGTTCTTAGCATCTCCTGGATTTTGATGTTTGTTCCCTTTGCCATATTAGGGAAATTCTCTCCAATAATTGTCTCCAATATACCTTCTGCTCCCCTCTCTCTTTCTTCTTCTTCTGGAATCCCAATTATTCTAATGTTGTGTCGTCTTATGGTGTCACTTATCTCTCGAATTCTCTCCTCGTGGTCCAGTATTTGTTTCTCTCTCTTATGCTCAGCTTCTTTATTCTCTGTCATTTGGTCTTCTATGTCACTAATTCTTTCTTCTGCCTCATTTATCCTGGCAGTGAGAGCTTCCATTTTTGATTGCACCTCATGAATAGCTTTTTTGATTTCAACTTGGTTAGATTTTAGTTCTTTTATTTCTCCAGAAAGGGCTTTTATCTCTCCGGAGAGGGTTTCTCTAATATCTTCTATGCCTTTTTCGAGCCCGGCTAGAACCTTGAGAATTGTCATTCTGAACTCTAGATCCATCATGTTACCTATGTCCGTATTGATTAGGTCTCCAGCCTTCGGTACGGCCTCTTGTTCTTTTTTTTGAGGTGAGTTTTTCCGCCTTGTCATTTTGTCCAGATAAAATTTGCTTTCTCCTGCTGTGGAATTCCGCCGTTCTTGGTGACTGAAGTTGGTTTTGGATGGGTTTCTTGTTGATCTTCTGGGGGAGGGGCCTGTTGTAGTGATTCTCAAGTGTCTTTGCCGCAGGCGGAATTGCACCGCCCTTGACAGGGGCCGGGCTAAGTAATCCGCTCGGGTTTGCTTTCGGGAGCTTTTGTTCCCTGAGCGCTTTCCGTAGAGTTCCGGAGGACGGGAATGAAGATGGCGGCCTCCCAATCTCTCGGCCCGGAGGAGCCGAGAGCTTGGGGTTCCGCTCCTCAGTGCGCTCTCAGAGCAAAGCGCCCAACAGCCCCGCCTCCCTGGCTTGCGGTCGTGCCTCGAGGAAAGCAGTCAATTGCTGGAGCTGGAGAAAAGCGCTGGGTCATTTCTGTCTCCGTGGCCTCCGGCTGCGCTCCGAGCCCACCCGGCCTGCGACCGGCACAAGGTAACCCCGGGCTTAGAGCTCACTCCTCGGCTTTGTCGCTGTAGCCGGCTTCCCCGCTCTAATACCTGCGAGCTCTGCGGCACTCAGACACCCCCAGTCCTTCTGTGACCCCGCGGGACCTGGGGTTATGCTGACCCCGCCTGGGTTTCCCCCCAGTTTAGCCTCTGGAGCGATGTCTCCCAGTGGAGCCGACTTTTAAAAGTCCTGATTTTGTGCTCCGTCGCTCCGCCGCTTGCCGGGAGCCGGCCCCTCCCCCCGGGGTCTATCTTCCCGTCGCTTTGGATTCACTTCTCCGCAGGTCCTACCTTTTAGAAAGTGATCGATTTTTTGTTTCTGGAATTGTTGCTCTTCTTCTCTTCGATTTCCCGTTGGATTTGTAGGTGTTCACAATGGTTAGATAAGCTATCTAGCTGATCTCCTGCTACCCGATGACGTCTCAGCCTGCTACTTCTCCGCCATCTTGACTCCTCCCCCACTCCCAAAATTTTAAACAAGGAAAAACTTATATATATACAAAAATAAATGTGAACATGATGAAGGGTTGGAATATGACTGTAAAGATCAAAATTTAAAAAGATTCTAAAAAGAATTGATAAGATAAGAAGTTGGTTGAAAAAAAAAAGTGGAGAGAATGTGATCAGCCTGGAGAATAGAACAAAGCCATGTGCTAGATTCTAGGGTATATTTCCATCTATTAGAAGAAATCGTATCCCAAGATTTTAAAAAAGAAAAAAAAAACCTATATGTATACAAAAAATAAGATTAAGTACAATGAAGGGATAATATATGACTATTATAATGAAGATTTAAAAACTTTTTTAAAAAGTATTGATAAAATAGTTAAAAATGTTAAAACAGGAAAGAGGAAAAGTTTAAAAAATAGAATAAGAAAAAAATAACATTAAAAAAAATTAAACTTTGCAAGACTAAAGGGTCATGGGGAAAAAGCCATGAGTTCTAGGTGTTGCTTTCCCCTAGCTCTGGAGTTCCAGAGTTCTCATTGATTGGTGAACTTGGTCTGGGCTAGATGTTCTTGCTGATCTTCTGGGGGAGGGGCCTGTTGCAGTGATTCTCAAATGTCTTTGCCCAAGGCAGAATTGCACCACCCTTGCTGGGGGCTAGGCTAAGTAATCTGCTTGGGTTCACTGTTGGTAGCTTTTATTTCCTGAATGATTGCCATACAGCTCTGGAGGTCGGGAATGAGGATGGCGTCCTCCAAATCTCCAGCCTGTAGGAGCTGAGAGCTCAGGGCCCCACTCTTCAGTGTGCCCTCAGAGAAAAGCATTCAATCCCTCCTGTCTCCCTGGTCTCTGGCCGCACTTCTGTACTTACCCAGCCTGTGGCCGTGTGTTTCTGTCTCTGGCACACGGCCCCCTTTGGAGTTTCCAAACACACCAGGTTCCTACATCGTGCTCCTGCACTGCTCCTCCCGGAGGAGGAAGGAGGGGGGGAGGGGTCTCTCCAGATCTGCCACTTGTGGGGTCACTGCTGGAAGAGCAGTGGGCCAACTCTGCCTTGGATCACGGTTTTAGGTAACCCCGAGGTGAGAGCTCACTCCTTAGCTCCGTCCCTGTAGCTGGCTTTCCTGCTCCAATACCTAGGAGCTCTGCCACACTCAGACACCCCTGGTCTTTCTGTGACCCCTTGGGTCCTGAGACCACACTGTCCCCGCGAAGGCTCCACCCCCCGCTTAGCCTCTGGAGCGACGTCCCTCAATGGAGCAGACTTCTAAAAGTTCCGATTTTGTGCTCTGCTGCTCTACCACTGCTGGGAGCCGGCCCCTCCCCCAGTGATCTATCCTCTTGTTGCTTTGGATTCACTTCTCCATTTGTCCTACCTTCCGGAAAGTGGTCAGTTTTCTGTTCCTAGAATTGCTGCTCTTCTCTTCTATCTCCTGTTGAGTGTGTAGGTATTCAGAATGGTTTGATAACTATCTAGCTGACCTCCTAGGACTGATGATATTTTAGTCTCCTACTCCTCCACCATCTCCCCTCCTCCTCCTCAAGAGATACTCTTCTTTTTGATAAACCTTTGTCTGGTTTGGGTTTCAGGATAATACCACGCGTAGAATGAGTTGGGTAGTGTTCTTGCCTTTTTTATATTTTGGAAGTTTGTGAAGATGGTATTGTTTTTCTGCCTTAAATATTTGGTAGAATCAATAGTGAAGCCATCTGGGCTTGGAGTTTTCTTTGAAAAAAAATTTTTTTTTTGTAAAATCTATAGTGATATGTTATTTGCTTTCATGTCTGATTGGTAATTTGTATATTTTTGTTGTTTTCCTTAGTCTAGAGGTTTATTAATTGTATTGGTCATTTCAGAGAACCTACTTCTGATGTTAGTGATTATACTGTATTCTTGGGACACCTGGGTGTCTCAGTTAAGCATCTGACTCGTGGTTTCAGCTCAGGTCATGATCTGAGGGTTGTGAGGTCAAGCCCCATGTCAGTCTCTGAGCTCAGCATGGAGTCTGCTTGAGAGATTATCTCTCTCCCACTCCCTCCTCTCTGCCTCTCTCCTGCTCATGAGTGCACACATGCATGCTCTCTCTCTCTTTCATAAATGAATAAAATAAAATCTTTAAAAAAGATTACTTCATGGTAGCCTACCCTATACACTAATGAATGAATCCTTATCAAGTTTTTATTGCATATAGTATTATAGTCATATTCAAAAATCGGTTTTGGAAACATTGTTACATTATTGTTTCTTTTCAAATAGTGTTTAAGTATATTTTGATAAGCAGTTATTCCTGGATTAACTTGATCCTTTTGAGGCTTGTTTTAAAGCTTTGTTGGAATAGATATAAGGTAGCCTTTACTCTAGAGCTAGTTTAGCCCTACTCTTAAGGTGTGTTTCTTTCCAAAGAGGCTACTAAATGCTCTAGGTGTCTTAAGTTTCCAGCACTGGCTGGCCAGAGCTCAAATATTTCTCAACCCTGTGTAAGTTGCAGAAGATATTCATCTTCTAGCTCCTTGGAAATTGTTCTTTGCTTACTTTCATAAAATTTTACCCTCTGTGTACATAGCTTATATTCAGCCCTATGGAGGTCTCTGAAGCTCTTTCTCCATGTAGCTTCTGCTTCTCCAGTACTCTGCTCCATAAACTCCAGCTACCCTTGCCTTCCTGACTCTGATTTCTGTATTCTCAACTTAGAAACACTGTCGTAATGTATTTGGGTTCACCATTTTCTGCTCTTGTCCAAAAATTACCTCAAAACACAAAAGTGGGGCAATTTTAGGATTTACCTCATTTGTTTTTGTTTCCTCAGAGACTGTGTTTCTATGCTACCTATTGCTCCATGACTGTAAAATAGTTATTTTATACATTTTTGTCCAGTTTTATAGTTTTTGGCCGCATGCAGGTATAAAACCAGTTACTCCTTGGTCAGGTGTGAATATTTTATTTATTTCTAATCAGCACTATTTCTCATCTCCTGATGCTGAAGTTGAATGGTATTTATTTGCTTAAGGGTCATTGTTTATTTAGAGTTAATAATAAGCTCATTTTTACTTATTAATTTTTCATCTGTTATTATAGACCTATCTCAAGACAATTAAATCTAACCCACCTACTCTTTATTCTTTATAAATAGGCAGTGTAGCCAATCAAGTGTTCCACCAAGTGATGTTTGACAAATGTATTCAGATTCTAAAGAAGAGCTGGCCTCAGGAATCTAACTTGAATCGGAAAAGAAAGAAAGAGCAGCCTAAGAATTCTGAGGCAAATCCAAGAGGGAATAGGAAAAGAGGAAAGCCACCTAGGAAAGAAGATATTGAGGTAAGAAGTAAATGTAATAATAAAACATATCTGTACCAACACAAGATTGTGATTTAAGAATTAACTTTTTTTTTTTAAGATTTTATTTATTTATTTGACACAGAGCTAGAAAGAGATCACAAGTAGGCAGAGAGGCAGGCAGAGAGAGAGAGGAGGGAAGCAGGCTCCCCGCTGAGCAGAGAGCCCAATGTGGGGCTCAGTCCCAGGACCCTGAGACCATGACCTGAGCCAAAAGCAGAGGCTTAACCCACTGAGCCACCCAGGCACCCCAACAATTAACTTTATATTAAAATATGGTTTTGGGCATCATGATTATAACCAAATGATCCCAAAGTATCATCAGCTATCCAGTATGACCTTAAGTTGTTTCATGCTTTGTGTACTACTGAGAATACGTTTCTACCTTGTCATCTTTCCAACCTCCCCATAATCTCTCACCAGCCTTATTCCCAGATATGCTTAGCAACATCCCAACAGGTGTATTTGCCACATTATCTTATCGTCATTAAAGGGGAAGATTGAAGTATCTGAGGACCCATGTCCATAAGAGTGTAATGGAATAATATTAATTCCAAATTTTTGTGTGATGACTATGTAGGATGGTGGATGTTCTTTGCATGAAAACTTACAAGAAATGAAAGAATTCCCATTGACACAAAAATACAGAGCTAGAACCTACTCTGCAGTCATCTAGTCCAATGATTTATTCTTCTGGCTTTGGAGACAGAGCAGTTAAGGGACCTGATCAGGGTCATATCACCTCAGCAATTCAGCAATCACGTGGAGTATACCTGTACTTGGATTTGAGTACATTAAAAACCATGGGACAAAGTGTTAGGCATTACTATGCAGCAGGTGAAGCAGGCATCACCTATACTTATCTTTATAATCTAGGTGGATGAAATAGAAGAACAGGAAGATGAAGAAAGTATTTGTTTTTCTGCTCGAGACCTTTGTCAAATTCGAAATACCATCTTTCACCTTTTGAAGAATTTTTTAAGGCTGCTGTCTAAATTTTCTCTGAAAGAAAAGCCACAGTGCATACAGAATTGCATAGAAGTAAGTGAGAATTCCTAAAAACCTTGGGGCAACCTCAAAGGGCAGAGATGATGGCTAATACTTAATAAGTAGGAAAAATCAGCTGTCTTCTTCATATCTGTTTTCCAGGTCTTTGTTGCATTAACTAATTTTGAACCAGTTCTTCATGAATTTCATGTGACCCAGGCCAGGTGAGCCACTAATTCTTCCAATGCTAAAATTTTGCTCTAGCAAAAGTATAAATGCCATTTTATCCTAATTGGCACACAAGAAGAATTTATTCATTTGGATATGGTTTATTATAGGGTTACAGAAGATTCAGAGTAATATTGTGTCCATTAATTAATCTTTTGCCTTTTTTCTTTAGAAACCTTAACCAAGTAAAATATGTACCAGAACTGGCCTATCATGGATTGTATTTGCTGTGCTCCCCCATTCATGGAGAAGGAGATAAGGTAAAGGAGAAAAAGATTTAATTTAATTACTAGTTGAATTGAAAGCATCTGAATCATACAATGGAACAACATTGGCAGCATTTGGTGTAATTGCCATTTTAATTTACCAAGTCATTTTCATGATCTTATGTCTTGTAGCAAAAAAAGCATCACCGTTTCTGTTTGCTACCTGTTCTTCATAACCAAACTGGTATTCAAATACTTGGAGGGCATGGCAAAGTACTGTTAGGTTTCATACAAAAAATGGTTCCAGTGTGAATTAGATAGGAAGAACACTGAATAGAATGTCACTTTTAGAGAAACAGTCACCAGATTATTCTCAAAAGAACAGACAGTCATGGAATTTTCAAGTTTTCCTTGGCAAATTTCATGTGTGCTTCAGTATTTCTATTAGTGTTTATATCATTTCAGTTGAGAATTCTATAGAAATATCACTGGTTATCATTCCTAGTCAATATTTATATATGGATTTTCCTCACTGAGAGAGTATCACTATCTAAACTTTGGAGTCAGGGTTGTTCAAGTATTATGGTGTTACTAGACTTGGATGTGATTAATAAAACAAGATTTTACAAAAAATGTAATAGAATGAGGTCCTATGGCTTTTGGTGTCTGTGCTACACTTAATTTCCAGGGTGAGTCCCGTGTTGGTTAAGAAGTAGGTTCAAAGATGGTGACTAACATAACACAGTAAAAATTTTTAAAAATAAAATAAAATAAAGTCAATTAGTCTTTGGGGAACAAAAGAAAAAAAAAAAGAAGAAGAAGAAGTAGGTTTGAGGGCACCTGGGTAGCTCAGTCAGTTAAGCACTGACTCTTATTTTTGGCTCAGGTCATGATCTCAGGGTTCTGGAATCAAGCCCCACATTGGACTTGGCATTTAGTGTGGAGTCTGGTTGTCCCTTTCCCTCTCCTCTTCCTCTCTCTCTTTCTCATAAATAAATAAAATCTTAAGAAAAAGAAATGAAATAGGTTCAGGACTTTGGGCCAGGTTGTGTACATCAGTGGTTGAATTCTGGCTCCACCCCCTTCAGCTGTGCCTCCTTGTATGAGGTACTCAGCCTTTCCAAAGCCTCAGTCTTTGCACAGCGTTGTCAGGAGGAGGAAATGAAAGAATGCTTGTCAGATGCTGAGTGCCATGCCTGTTTAGAAAACATGCCATGTTTTATAATTTATTATACCATTTTCCTTTCTGTGTTTAAAATATGGGTGGGATAGAATTCACATGAGTGCTTTCAATTTCTGTGCTCTTTGTTACATTTGTAAAGGTTAGCTGGATGGGGAAATTTATGCCTTTAGGTCTACAGCATTTCTCATGATGTAGTATTTTTTAATTGTGAGAGGGTTGACTAGATGTCAGACATGTTGGTTTTAGCCATGGAGGCTCTTTTATCAGGTATAAAGTGGAAATAATATTTTTATATATATATATATATAATGGAAATGCCTCACTTATGCAGTTGTTGTGAGGTTTGAGATTAAATCTAGTAATATATATGAATGTGCTTAATGCAATACTTGCCACATACGTGGTTTTCAGCACATGTTTTATTTACAGGGTGAATGAATGGTTAGTCGAATAAGTTATATGAGGTGTTATATTGGAAGGCATGTTGTAAACTTCAGGTAAAACACAAGTGTAAAATACCATTCTTCCCTTGTTCTATAAGGGATTAGTGGTAGCATTTTTTTGCCATTTTAAAGTGACAATTAATCCTCTTATTTACCCTAATTTCAGGGCTACAGTTTGAAAGGGTAGGGAGAAAAACTAGATGACATTCCTATCACTACCTGTAAGCAGTGTTTTCACATTGTTTCCATCATGTGTTTATTGAGTACTTGGTAATTGTCCAAGAAACACGTTTCTGGTGTTCATCCAAAAACTCTGTCAACCTGACTTATCTTCACACGGCTTGAAATGGTTTACTCTGGGGCACCTGGGTGGCTTAGTTGGTTAAGCGTCTGCCTTCGGCTCAGGTTGACCCAAGGGTCCTGAGATTGAGCCCTGTGTCAGGCTCCTGTCTCAATAAGGAGCCTGCTTCTCCCTCTTCCTCTGATTCCCCACCCCCCAACTTGTGCGAGCGTGCTCTCTCTCTCTCTCAAAAAAATAAAATCTTAAAAAAAAAAAGAAAAGAAAATGAAGTGGTTTACTGTGGTCTGCATCACTCTCTTCGAGGCCCTTGGATTCTTTATCAATTCTTAAATAGAATTTTCTTCTCTTCCAGGTTATAGGTTGTGTTTTCCATCAAATGCTGAATGTGATATTAATGTTAGAAGCAGGTGAAGGAGCCCATCGTGCTCCCCTTAGTATTACAACAACAGTCATCAACGGTAGAAAGCAGGCGGTCCAGTTCATCAGGTGAGGCATACACAGCTTAGATTTTCACTCTCTTTATCAGTCTCTCTTAAACCTCCTGGGCCCTGTACTAGCCAAGATTTCTGACACCTATGGAAACTAACAGATTTCTGGCCTGTTACGGTTTTGGGGGTCAAAGTAAAGCACTTCAGAGCTCCTCTGGTTCACATGGCCCGGAGTTCATTGTTGGTAGCCTCTGCACAGGGTCATTGCTGAGGGATACAGAGTCTGTGATTCATGGACTAGCACTGGCCTCCAGCTTGATTCCCATGAGTCTGTAAAGTCAGGCTCTGAGGAACGACAGTTTGCTTCTCATCTGTTTTATCATTTGGCTCAGTGTTTGCCTCTTTTATGAGTCTGCCTCTTCTTTTCCTTTTTGTATTTCTGTCTTCTCTTAGTCTCTTTCTCTTTGTTCCTTGCCACTTTTTCCTCATTTCTTCTCACTTTTCTATCCTTTTCCCCCCTACAACCATACTTCCTAAAGGGAAGAATTAAGTTAATTTTGACTTCTTTAACAATAATTGATAGACCAGTTTTCCCCTCATGAATCACATAGCTTCACCTAAAAAGTTCCATTTCTCAACTTTACTGGGGAAGACATATTTGCTATGTCATTGGCTCTTCTTTCCCTCCTTTATTGAATTTTTGGCATGCACTGTGGAGGTGGTGGAATGAAGTGGTAAGTATATGAGAGTGTGTACATGCCTGCAGGTGTACATGGAATGTAGTGTAGTTGGAGATGTGGGGTGTGGATGGTAGAATCCAGATATATATAGGCTGTCATCTGATCATTGAGCAAATATCTCTTGTGGGGGGTTTCTTAAAACATTAAATAGCTAAGATGCTTTAAGTGGAAACACCCGTTTTGGTTCTTCCATAACAGTTCATGATGTCTCCAATTGCTGTAGTATCCACATAATGGTACAGATAAACCCTAAAGATGGGTCAAATCTGGGCATTACTATGATAATCTGGGGCACCTGGCTGGCTCAATCGGAAGAGTGTGTGACTCTTCATCTTGGGGGCATGGGGTTGAGTCCACATTGGGGGTAGAGATTACTAAAATAAGTAAGTAAACTTAAAAAAAAAAAAAACAACTACAATAATCTTGGATTAAAGTTTGGAGACGTATTATTAACAAAGCCATTGAAATGGAAACATTTCACTCAGCTACCACAAGGTGGTGCCATGTCTTATTTATTATTATTTACCCCAAAAAAGATACATTTTAGAGTCTCAATATGAAATTTAGTATATAGCCAAAAAAGTCATACAAAGTTTGCGCATTTGCTCTTCCCTGACTGTAGCTGTCTGCTTGGCAGCAGCTCTCTAAAACCACACATAGGACATAGTGAATGATCTTCTGCTGTGAAACTATTTTACTCTATTCACTGAAACAATGCTTGCAATATGGGGTAAATAGTTTTTAATATTCAGGACTTTTAAAACATAGAAGTCATGGTGTTTGAGAACAGAATTGAAAAATTACTATTTTGTGTAGTTGGTGTATTGTAACCAGTGGGTGTGGTTTCTTTTTTAAATAGTTCACTTGTGGATGAACTAAAGGAAAATGTATTCCCAGTCCTTCGTATCTTACTCCAGCACATCTGTGCCAAGGTACCATTTGCTTTAATAGTAATAGTAAGAATGATAAAGATGATGATAAAAATATATACTAGATGTGAAGGTAAATGTGTATGCTTGTGTGTATATTTGTTCTTGTGAATAAGTCTATTCATTATGGAAAGTAGTTTTGTTTAATATTTTCACTACATGTTCCCATTGACAGAGTGTTCTTTTTGGGGGGGGCAATCCTTTTTATTTTGGAAAATTTCAACATATGAATAGAATATGGTGATGAGCACCTACCTTCAACAATTTTGTGTCACTTATACCCCTATAATGTATAATTTCGTCAACACATGCAAACATTGGGTTTTTCTTTTTTTAAGCAAATTCCACCATATCCATTGATGCTTAAATATTTCATATGTATCTCTAGAGGATAAGAACTCTAAAAACATAACCAATAAATACTAACACACCAAAGAAAATATATAATAATTCCTTAATATCATCAAATATCCAGTTAATGTTCAAATTTTTATGATTATCTCTTCAATTTCTATAGCAGTTTGGACAAATGGTTCCTAACTTGAATGTAGTAGATTCTAGGGGGGTTCCATAAACTTTCTGAAATTATGTGCTAAGTTTGAATTTCTGAGGGAAGGGCTTATAGATTTCTTATAGATCAGTTTTCAAAGGGGTCTGGAACCTAAAATTTGCTTGTCACTTTTATAACATTTAAAGACTCACTGAACTAGTTTCATTCACTAATTTTCAGCTTGTATCACAACATGTGTTTCAGTTGTCCTGTAGGTAATATTGGCTGGACAGCCTCTTAATGCTTATATTTCAGGTGACTGATAAATCAGAGTATCGGACCTATGCAGCCCAGTCCTTGGTCCAGCTGCTCAGCAAACTTCCCAATAGGGAATATGCTACATTCATTGCCTGGCTTTACAGATATTCACGAAGTTCCAAGGTAGGAGATATGCATAAAATCTTGATTCCCGTCTCTTGCAACCTCCTGACAGACAGATCTGAATACACAAGGGATACTTTGGTTTATATTCCTGTCTGATGGAGATTCTTATGATTTTGCTTTATCAGATTCCACACAGGGTTTTTACTCTAGATGTTGTCTTAGCTCTATTGGAACTGCCTGAAAGAGCGGTAGATAACACTCTCTCGATGGAGCATCAGAAGATCTTAAAGCATAAGTTCTTGGTACAGGAAATTATATTTGACCGTTGTGTAGACAAGGCACCGACTGTCCGCAGCAAGGCACTGTCCAGTTTTGCACATTGCCTGGAGGTATCTGTTACCACTGCATCGGAGAGCATACTGGAACTTCTGAGTAACAGTAAGTGTGGTGATCATTGGGACATGGAACCTGTTTTGTGCTTTTCAAGATACTGGACTGTAAGGAAAATCATTCTTTGCTGTTGCAAAAGTAATTGATACAGTATGATATACTTTTACCCTCATAAACTAATTTCAGTATATTTTGTTGTTGAATAACTTTTTAAATACAGACATACCTTGGAGATTTTGTGGGTTTGGTTCCAGACTGCCACAGTAAAGCAAATACTACAATAAAGCAAGTCAAATGAATTTTTTGGTTTCCCAGTACATATAAAAGTTATGTTTACAGTACACTGTTGTCAGTTAGTTGGCGATAGCATTATGTCTTAAAAAAGTACTTACTGTAATTAAAAAATACTTTTTGCTAAAAATGCTAAGTTTCATGTGAGCTTTCAGCAAGTTGCAGTCTTTCTGCCAGTGGAGGGTCTTGCCTCAGTGTTGATGGCTACTGACCAATCAGTGTGGTGGTTGCTAAAGGATGGAGTGGCTCTGGCAGCTTCTTAAAATAAAACAGTGATAAAGTTTGCCACATCAATCGACTCTTCTTTTCACAAATGATTTCTCTGTAGTAGGTGATACTTTCTTCCAAAATTGGAGTTCATTCCCAACGATCACAGCTTCTTTACCACAAGTAGATTCCATCCTAGGAAACCACTGTCTTTGCTCACCCGTAAGAAGCTATTCCTCATTTGTTCAGGTTTTATCATGAGATTGCAGCAATTCAGTCACATTTCCAGGCTTTGCTTCTAATTCTGCTTCTCTTCATGTTTGCACATCTGCAGTCAGAACACATATATCATTTATTAGGTTTGCTATGTTATATGGGTATGGTTCATAGTATCCCAAAACAATTATGATAGTAACATCAAAGATCACTGTTCATAGATCACCATCAATATGAAGAAGTTTGAAGTATTTTGAAAATTACCAAAACCTGGCAGGCACAAAGCAAGCAAATACTGTTGGAAAAATGGCACCCATAGATTTGCTTGTTGCAGTTACCACAAATTCTCAATTTGTTAAAACTGCAGTATCGATGAAGCACAGTAAAGCAAAGTGTGATAAAACAAAGTACACCTGTTAAACAAGCCTGACAAATTTGAAAGGCCTTTTAGAGTATTTTAGATATTCATGTTTTAGAGGTGAGATTGTTGGCTGCCTGTACCACTACTTTGCATTGTTGGGTATTGGCTGTATTGGGTCTAATATCCAACCATTTCAAATGCATACCAAAGAGAACATTATTGTCAGTAGTTTAGAATCTGTTTTGTGTTTAGGCCTAATTATCTTGATTTTGGTGATTCTTTGAATATTTACTTGGTGCTGATGATACTATGACATTTTCCCCTCTTTTTCAATCTGCTTATTTTTAGGTCCTGCAATTTCAAGAATAGAGAGCCATCCTGGTATCTTACCAAGAAATTCATCAGGTAATGGGTGAATATATTTTCCAATATTGAATAATTGTCTTTTGTTGAAAGGACTTGCTGGGTATTTGACATGTTTTTTTCTATTTCTATATTTACCTTTTTAATACTGAACTTTATTCATCAAGGAAATTGAAATTCATTTCAATAATGATGTAGTAATTTAAAGGTGTAATATGCCATGCTTATTATTACTAAGAGGTATAACAAATTTTTATCTTAATGACTGATTTTTTTTTATTATTTTTAAGCTTTTTCCTGTCAGAGGCAAACACTTAACCCTTCTGGAGGCTCAGGGGTGACCAATATAGACAGCAGTGGTGAAACAGATGGATCTGGGGGTATGTCAGATTTTATTACTATCAGATGAGTAATAACTATTGGATTTCAGACAACTGTAAGTAGAATCTAAAAATCTTGGGGTTTTTTTTCTGATTAATTCACCCTTAACAATTGGAACATCCTTCTTCTTAAAAGTGGAATAATTTCTATTTTATTGTATCTCTGATGTCTTCGCACTATACTCTGTTTCATCTTAAGGTAAAGAACAAGCTACATTCCACTGACCATGTCCTGAACCTCAGTATTTCTGTAACACATAAGAGTATATTAGCAAATACTTTATTTCCTTATTAAAGGCAGTCATTGTGAACTCTTGGGATTGCTGACTGCTGACTAAAAAGGGACCAGCTGCTAGAGAAAGTGCTGCACATAATAAATTTGTGTTTGGAGAAAAATCATCATTTAAAAAAAAAAAAAAAAAAGGAAAAGATGAAGAATACCTTTGTACCCAAGTACCCAATCTTGTTCTACTTTTAATTCCTCATTGCTTTTTTCACCATTTCATCTTGACTCTGATAAGGCATCCCAGAATTCACTTTTAATAAATGATGGGGAACTGTGAATTGAAGCTCATGTTGAAAAAGTAAATTCAGAATTTAGATTATAATTTCTCTTGATGAGTAAGATAAACCATACATCCTGTACGGGATGGTTGTGGAGTCCTCTCTCCCATGGCCTCCAGCAGAGGATTCTGAATACAAGTGATGCCTGATCACTTTCATTGACTTGCTGAACCCAGAGTAATCTGGGTTGGCTTAAATGCTAATGTGATTTAGGAGGGAAAAAGACAAATCTAGACTAGTAAGTAGATAGATCTGGACCCTACTCCCAGATTCTGTATCTATCTACCTGTTGTGATCTTAAAAAAGTCACTTTACTTCTCTGGGTGCCTTTTTCATCTGTAAGATGACATAGCATGAAATAGTGGGGAACACTATTTAGAAATGAGAGGTGTTCTGAATTCTTGTACTAATTCTGGTACTAAATAGCTGCCTAAGACATGGAAGGTAACTAAGCACCCTAATTTGTAACTTTCTGAGTCTAACACCCTCCCTGTCTTTCACAGAGGGCTATTGTCAGAGTCTGTGAAAATAATGTTTAGAGAAGTGATTTTTCAAGATAGATAAGTGAGAGAATATGTGTGTAGAGAATTAATTATATAATTAGATTTATTAATTTGTTCCATTAACATTTATCTGGCCCCTTCTAATCTGTGCTAGGCATTGTAGATACAGACTTTAATAAAACATAGTTCCATGTGTTGAGGAGCAGTGGGAATAATAAATGTATGTATACAAATTTTACCTACATGTTTATATATATAACACAATAATGTTGTCAGGTAAGTGCTGAGGTCTATGTGAGGTGCCATGAGGTTAATTACTTATTATTTTAGCCTGAAAGATCAGCATGGAATTAGATTTATATGACTAGATATTAGGATGTGTTACTCAAATTCAGAGCAAAAACTCAATATGTATATAAACTGATTTCCTAAAATATTATAAAAAATTTATTCTCCAAAAGTGTTGAATGTCTGTGTTGACTCCAGTCTTAACAAGGTAAGTGCTAAATGTTTTCTTGGGGAAGGAAGAGGGGGATCCTTTTTTATTTTTTTTGAGATGTAATTCACATACCATAAAAATTCACCATTTAAAGTGTATGATTTGGAGCACCTGGGTGGCTCAGTCGTTAAGCGTATGACATTGGCTGAGGTCGTGATCCCAGGGTCCTGGGATCAAGCCCTGCATCATGCTCCCTGCTTGGCAGGAAATCTACTTCTCCCTCTCCCACTCCCCCTGCTTCCGTTCCCTCTCTTGCTGTGTCTCTCTCTGTCAAATAAATAAGTAAAATCTTTTTAAAAAAATAATAAAGTTTATGATTTATTGGTTTTTACTGTTTTTACAAAACTGATTGATTTTCAGAATATTTCCTTTGCCAAAAAAGAAACCCCATTCTCATTAGCAGTTCCTCCCCATTCTCACCTTCCCCCAGTCTCTGCCAACCACTGATCTGCTTTCTGCCTCTACAGATTTGCCTGTTTTGGCAAATCTGTATTTGTCTATTCTACCTATTCCACATAGGTACAAGCATACAATATGTGTTCTTTTGTGGATGGCTTCTTTCACTTAGCATAATATTTTCATCCATATTTCATGTCAATATTTCATTACTTTTTACAGCCTCATTATAGTCCATTGTGTGGATAAGACTACATTTTGTGTGTTCACTTATCAGTTGATGGGCTTTTGGGTCATTTCCATCTTTTGGCTATTACAAATGATGCTGCTATAAACATTCTTGTGCAAGTTTTGTATGTAAATATATTCATTCCTTTTGGGTATATACCTAGGAGTGGAACTGCTGGGTCATGTGGTATCCCTATGTTTAACATTTTGAAGAACTGCCAGGCTTTTTCCAGGGTGACCATACTGTTTTTCACATTTACACACTAGCATGTGTAATAATTTTTATTTTTCCACATCCTTACCAACACTTGTCATGTCTATTTTTATTGTAGCCATCCTAGTGGATGTGAAGTGATATCTACTCACTGTAGTTTTGATCTATATTTCCCTAATGACTAACAATGTTAAGCAAATATTCTTGTGTTTATTGGCCATTTATATGTCTTCTTTGGAGAAATGTCTATTCAGCTTCTTTGCCCATTTTTTAAAATGGGTTATTTGTCTTTATTTTTGAGTCAAAAGAACTTTTTATGTATTCTGGATCCAAATCCCTTACCAGATATATGATTTGCAAATATTTCTTTTCTCATTCTGGGAGTTTAGTTTCTCAGCTTCTTGATGGTGCTCATTGAAGCATAAAACATTTAGCCTTGATAAAGTCTAGCTGTCCATTTTTTCTTTTTTCCCTTGTGCTTTTGGTATCACAGCTAAGAAACCACTGCCTAATTTTTTCATGAAGATTTGCTTTTATGTTTTCCTCTCAGAGTTTTATAATTTTACCTCTTATGTTTTGGTCTGCAATCAATTTTAGTTAATTCTTGCATATGGTGTGAGGTAGGTGTCCAATTTTTGCATGCAGATAACTAGTTTGACACAGCACTGTTTAAAAGACTTTCGTCTCCTTTGAATGCTCTTGGCACCCTTGTCAAAAATCAACTGACCGTAGACACATGGGCTTATTCTGTACTTTCATTTCTGTTCCACTGACATTCCATTGTCTCTCTTTATGGCAGTACCACACTGTTAATTACTGGTGCTTTACAGTAATTTTGAAATCAGGAAGTACAGCTTCTGCATCCTTGCTCTTGTTTTTCTAGATAAATTTGGCTATTTTATGTGTCTCTCTCGCTCTCTCTTTCTTTCTTTTTTTTTTTTTTTTAAGATTTTTTAATTGAGAGAAAGAGAAAGAAAGAGAGCATGAGAGGGGAGAGGTCAGAGGGAGAAACAGACTCCCTGCCAGGCAAGGAGCCCAATGTGGGACTCAATCCTGTGACTCCAGGATTATGACCTGAGCCAAAGGCAGTTGCTTAACCACTGAGCCACCCAGGTGCCCCTATTCTGTCTCTCTTATATTTCCATATGAATTTTAGGATCATCTGTCAATTTCTGGGGAAAAGAAAAAAAAAAGCCAGCTTGAATTTTGGTAAGGATTGATCTGTAGATGACTTTAGGGAGTAAAGCCATCTTAACAATATTGAGCCCTTCAGTTCATGAACATGGGATGCCTTTCTATTTATTTAGATCTTTAATTTGTTTCAGTGATATTTTTTCAGTTTTCAGTGTACAGCTCTTGCTCTTTGATTCCTAAATACTTTATTCTTTTTGATGCTATAATAAATTCCAGTATTTCCTTAGTTTCATTTTCTAAATATCCATTGCTAGTTTTTACAACTGATATTTGATGGTTTGACATTGTGTCCTGCAACCTTGCTAAATTTGTTAATTCTGTGTATGTGTTCTGTGTGTGTGTGTGTGTGTGTGTGTGTGTATTCCTTAGGAATTTCTATATTAGCTCATGCCATCTCTGAACAGAGGGAGTTTTTTTCTTTCTTTTCCATCTGGATGCCTTTTCTGTCTTTTCCTTGCCTGCTTTCCCTGGCGAGGACCCCTAGTACAATGTTGAAAATAAGTGGGGAGAGCAGACCGCCTTGTCTTTCTTCTGTACTTAGTTTTCAGACTGAGGGTGATGTTAGCTGTGAGTTTTTTCAGGATGACTTTTTTTGGTGTGATGAAGTTTCCTTCTCTTCTGAGTTTATTGAATGTTTTTATTATGAAAGGGAGTTGGATTTTGCACATGCATTTTCCTCATCTGTGGAGATAATCATGTGGTCTTTGTCCTTTATTATATTATATATTTTATATATGATTATATATATAACATATGATATATAATTATATATTATATATGTAATAAAATATATAATTATACATAATAATTTTTATATATAACATATATAATTTTATATTATATTATATTATATTATATAAAGGTATATTAGTTACATTGATTGATTACATTTCATTCCTGGGGTAAATCCCAAGCATGGTATATAATCCATTTTGTATCTTGCTAGATTTGATTTGCTGATATTTTGTTGAAGATTTTGTGTATGTATTCACAAGGGATTTTGGACTGTTGTTTTCTTGAGATATTTTTATCTGGTTTAACTCTTAGGGTAATACTGCTTACTAGAATGTAGCAGGAAGTGTTTTCTTCTTTAAAAGAGTTTATGAAGAATTGGTTTTCATTTTTGCTTTAACATTTCGTGGAATTCTCCACTGAAGTCCTCTGGTCCTGGGATTTTGTGCATGTGTGGGAAAGTTTTTGTTTTGTTTTATTTGAGGTTTTTTTTGTGTGTGTGTGTAAAGGTTTTTGATTACTTGTTATTGTTATATTGAGACTATTTCTTCTTGGGTCAGTTTCCGTAGTTTTTATCTTTGTAGAAATTTGTCCATTTCATCCAGATTACATAAAATTGTAGCATAAAATTGTTCATAGTATTTCTTTGCAAATCCTTTTTATTTCTATAATGATAGTAATAATGTTTCCTCCTTCTTTCCTGATTTTAAGTCTTCTTTCTTTTTTTCTAGCTAAAAACGGAACCTACTTTTGATTTCATTGATTTTTTTCTATTGTTTTCCGTTCTCTATTTCATTTCGTAATGTATTTTCTGGTACATCAGCAGCTCACAGAGTGTAGTTGGGAAACCCTTAGCCTCCTTCAGCAGGTCGTTGAAATTGATATTGTTTTCATAATAACACCAAGACTCTGCACTGTAAAGCATTCTGATTTTGAAGCAGAGATGAGAATCTTCTCTTTTTTATTTAGCCTGGTATTAAAGAGTTTGCAAAGTTGTAAAACAATGCCACTGTCACTAATATTTTTTGGGGGGGAAATAGAATTAGTTTTCATTTAAAAATGTACCATTTATAGTGATACATTTTCCTATTTTAAAATGAACTATTAAATCTTTTTACTAGAGATTTTTACCAAAAAAGCCCTTAGGAGTCTTCAGAGAATTTTAATAGTGTAAAGAGGCCTGTGATCAAAAAGTTTTAAAGCTGCTGTTATATATTATTTAGTCTTTTTTAAAAATTGTGATTTTAGAGATTCCTTTTTATCTCTAAACAAAATGGAAAAGCTAAATAATTTATTCAGTATTTTATGCATAAGAGCCAGGATTAAAAACTGAGTTTTTCATATTCCAGAATTTATACCCTTCAAAAATTATACTGTTCTGTCCTTTGCTTTATTTTGACTAGCTAATTATTTGACTTTTCTTCTTTTCTACATTGACTAATTAGTCAGTCTTTTAGAGTATTTTCTCAGTACTGTGTGGTAAGGTGTTAGATACTGTAAATACAGTTTTTCTCAGACCATAATGATTCTTTGGCGTTTCCTCAACAGTGAGATGTGTCATGGCAATGCTGAGAAAGAGAATCAGGGATGAGAAGACCAATGTCAGGAAGTCTGCACTGCAGGTGTGAGTTTTTTCTAGATATCCTTGAATATGCTCTCTTTTTAGCACTAAAAACTTGGAAATATTTTGTAAAAACCCCAGCCATAGTCATTATTTAACTTCTTTTTTACTTAACATTTGTTCACTTTGATCCTGTTGCATATATAAATTACAGAGATGATCTAAAGGTTTGTCTGTTTTTAAGTTTCCTGGTGGGTTGTTGGCTTTTTAAGAATCAGATATTTAGGGGCGCCTAGGTGGCTCAGTGCGTTAAAGCCTCTGCCTTCGGCTCAGGTCATGATCCCAGGGTCCTGGGATCTAGCTCCGCATCAGGCCCTCTGCTCAGCAGGGAGCCTGCTTCCTCCTCTCTCTCTCTGCCTGCCTCTCTGCCTACCTGTGATCTCTATCTGTCAAATAAATAAATAAAATCTTAAAAAAAAAAAAGGATCAGATATTTATATCCTTAGCTTTTTTTTTGGATTAGGGATTCTTTATCTAGGAACCGTGGATGGATTTTGTTAGGGTGCATGTAACCACTGAATTTGTTTGTAAATACTTGTTTATGTAAAATGTATGTCAAATTTTCTCCAGAGAGAGGCCTGAACTTTGATTAGATTCTAAAAAGGTGAGATGTTACTGGGTGGAGGGATGGATCCATGACCTCAAAAGTTTTAAGAATCACAGATTTAAGTCTTATTTTTGTCTACAGTGTGTCTTTTTACTGCCAATAAGTCATCAGTTCGTGTTACATATGTTCCTTCTAGGTACTAGTGAGTATTTTGAAACACTGTGATATCTCCAGTATGAAAGAAGAGCTATCACTTCTGCAAGACCAGTGTCGGGACCCTGCAGTATCTGTCCGAAAGCAGGCCTTACAGTCTCTTACAGAACTTCTTGTGGTGAGGAATAGTGTATTTTTATGTGAAAAATAATTCAGCATAAATAATTACCTCTTGCTAAATATTAAGTTGACTAGTGGAAATTCTACCAAGTCTACTGTAGGACTACATACAGTGTAAGGGAAGAGGTATCTTTCAATTACGTATGATAATGTTTCATATTAATATAAATTATGAACTAATACTAGAGAATGCTAGTGATTAGCCTTTTTTTTACTTTAACTTAAATCTCCCATAGAAATGTGAATTTTAAAATGAATTTTGTTAGGTCAGAGACCTAGATTAATTTTTCCACATTAAAACCTATTAGATGATATTGCCAAAAGAACAGATCCACTAATCTGATATGTAATTTACTTCTGCCAAATAATTAGCTTTTGAAGAATTTTAAAAGCATGTTTATTTCTTTACTTCATGATAGAGAGCAATAGGCAATGCATACATTTACTTCCTCTGTCAGCATCTATTCTAATTGTTCCTTGGAGTAAGCATTCATCTTTTGTTCTTGATCTTGAATTACCAAAAAGTGCTGATTTACTACTAATAATACTGTAATGACTTCCTAAGTTTAAAATTTCAATATGCACTAATAATACAGTAATTGGGGATTGGGACTTTGTTTTAACATATATTTCAAATGTTGATTTTTTTTTTTTTCACTTTGATGGTTTATTTGTATGTGTGATTATTTTTAATCTGTCTCAATATTGACCACAGCCTCACTGATTTGTATTTAGACTTCTGGTAGCATCAGACTTCTTTATGACTTCATGATGTTTAATTCCTAAGGCCCAACCTGGATGTGTCCAGATACAGAAAGCCTGGCTGATAGGGACCATCCCAGCTGTGATGGACTGTGAGAGCACAGTGCAGGAAAAGGCTCTGGAATGCCTTGACCAGCTCCTGTTACAGAACATTAAGCATTACAATAAATTCCATACTGGAGACAATAGCCAGGTACTGGCTTGGGCACTTCTTACTCTCCTTAGTACAGAAAACCAGGAACTGAGGTATGTAATTCAAATTGCTTAGCATTTTTGTAGTGACAGTTTTTTGTGAAGCTTTTGATTACCTCCTTTTGCTTTTCTCTGAGTGTTTGAATTAATGTCTTATTACATAGTAGAAAGTACTGATGGACATGATATATTAAGAGTAACTTTCCAGATACTCATTTTTATAAAAGATGACTTCCTAGTTCTTTCAAATTAAACTTTTCCTGACATCTTATTGGATTGGTTGACTTAATACGACGGCAGTATTTTTTTCCCATTTGATAACATTTACTGAGCATACACTCTACAGTGAATACTGTAGTGAGGGGTTAACACCTGTTGTATTGCTAAATTTTATCTATACTGTAGTAATCTTACAATTAGCTTGTGTTTACACTACCTTGAGTGACTTTTTTTTTTAATCATATAAGAAACACTTCCAGATTGTTTACATGTAGTCATGAAGGAATTATCACACAGTAGAAACATAGTAGATTTTGTATTGTAAAATGCTGTTCTGTGGCCCTGACAAATCAACCAGTAAAATGGTGCTTAGCAGGGGCTATGGAGAAAGCAATGGGAAGTTACTATTAAATGGATGCAAAGTTTCACTGTGAGATGATAACAGAGTCCTGGGGATGGATGATTGGCACAACAGTGTGACTCCACTGAACTATATACCTAAAAATCGTTAAAATGGTAAATTTTATTATGTGTATTTTACCACAAGAAAAAAAAAATTATTTGCCCAAAATTAGGAAGGAGAGTACAGAATTAGAGTCTTAAGTGTAAAAAAGTTTTGGAATAGCCATTATAGAAAATGAGCTAGGGCAGCAGTCCTCAAAGTGTGATGGATTCATGAGCTCAGACTATTTTGATCATTATATTAAGATGTTATGTGTCTTTTTTCACTTTTATTCTTTTACAGTACAATAGAGTTTTCTGGAACCATATGATAATATTTGAAGCAAATAGAATGCAGAGGCAATTATAATAATCCACCTGATTTCTGTTTAGGACAGACCATAAAGAGATTTACAAAAAGTAAAAAGCAATGACACTGTTCTTACCAAGTTTATTTTGTTTTGAGAAAGATTATTTTTTTGTAAAACAATGCATTTATGTTAACTTATAATTGGCTTATTGTTATTTTTAGATTAGTAGATAGGTTTTTTAAATTTCTCAGTTTTAATTTCTGCATAGCAGGATATAGCCCACATAAACCAAAGCTCTTCAAGGTGGTGCATAATTTTTTTAGTTCAAAAGTGCCCAAAGATGAAAAAATGTGAGAACCACTGAGCTTGGGAATCATTTTTTCAAAAGGATTATTAAGAAAAGTAAGGGCTGGTGGAAGGAACAGAGTTCTATAAACATTTGTAAACAAAATCTTGTGGTATGTTCTTTGATAAACAGAAAGTAGCTAGAACATTAGGACATGTTCAAGAAGAGAGACTTAACAGAACAGATGACTTTTGAATTTGAATATTGAAGGCTAATAAGGAGGCAGAAGAGGAAACAAACAGCCAGTGTAAAGCCATGGAAGCATAAGCAGTGCGTCCTATTAGGAGCCATAGGATTTCACTGTGGGTAGAGAAATGGTGCCTGTCAGACTACATAAAATGAAAGGAGATGTTAAGCAGGGTCCACATACTGCAAAGTTGTAACATAACATACCAGGGAGTTTGACTTTAGATAGAAAACAGAATGGGAGGGGGAGGCTGCTGATGAATTTAAAGTGGATGGGTAATACAGGATTTTATATTTTTGGAAATATTAACCTTGAAAATAAAACACCCAATTATTTTACCAGCAAAATGGGTTTATACAGGAATAGCATAGCTATGACAAATAGCTTATTCCTCTTGGGAATACAAGTCATAACCCTTCCTGTTGGGTCTGAAATTGATGACCAGTGGTAGGCATGAGAGCTCCCCCTGCTGGCTTCTCAGCTCCACTTTCAGTTTCACAGGAAGTGTAGAAAGGGACTTGTGCTTGGTGACCAGGAGAAAACTAGAATCTAAGAAAACAGGCCAACACTGAAATGATTTAAGTTAAAGATGATGAGGGGTTGCATCAAAGAGAAGGCATTAGAAGTGAAGAGAATGAAGTATATTTAACAAGTGGAAGTATAGAATTGGTAAAGTTTTGATTTGAGTGTTGAATCAGTGCACTTTCACTCTTCTTAAGCTGCTCACAGTCTAGTGGAAATAGACAAAATAAATTCAAAACTTTAGTAGAAAGTGAGCTTTAGGAGCAAAGAGGAAGGGCGTAGAGCAGTTTGGTGTTTTGTTTTTTTTTTTTTTTTTTTTTTAGCTCAGTTTGGCTTCCTATCAGTGGTGGCAAGAGCTGAATTATCCCCAGCGGTAGATTAAGTAGAATTAACCAGGCAGCCATAATAGTGAGTTCCCAGACAGAAAATAGCAATACAAAGGCTTAGAGGCCTGAAGGCTCCCTGATTCTGTCCAAAATAACTGGTCATTGGGATTTCCATTCACTGAGGTATGGAAAGCAGAATCAGGGCAGATTTCTTAACAGAGGGAGGGCAGGAGATGGAAGTCCAATTTAAATGTCTGCAGAGCAAAGGAAACAATTGACAAAACTGAGAGCCAGCCTATGGAATGGGAGAAGATATTTGCAAATGACACGTCATGTAAAGGGTTAGTACCCAAAATCTATAAACAACTTATCAAACTCAACACCCCCCAAAAAAATCCAGTTAAAAAATGTTCATCATCACTAGCCATCAGAGAGATTCAAATCAAAACCACATTGAGATACCACCTTACACCAGTTAGAATGGCCAAAATTAGCAAGACAGGAAACAACGTGTGTTGGAGAGGATGTGGAGAAAGGGGAACCCTCTTACACTGTTGGTGGGAATGCAAACTGGTGCAGCCACTTTGGAGAACAGTGTGGAGATTCCTCAGGAAATTAAAAATAGATCTTCCCTATGACCCTGCAATTGCACTGCTGGGTATTTACCCCAAAGATACAGATGTAGTGAAAAGAAGGGCCATCTGTACCCCAATGTTTATAGCAGCAATGGCCACAGTCGCCAAACTGTGGAAAGAACCAAGATGCCCTTCAACGGATGAATGGATAAGGAAGATGTGGTCCATATACACTATGGAGTATTATGCCTCCATCAGAAAGGACGAATACCCAACTTTTGTAGCAACATGGACAGGACTGGAAGAGATTATGTTGAGTGAAATAAGTCAAGCAGAGAAAGTCAAGTATCATATGGTTTCACTTATTGGTGGAGCATGACAAATAATATAGAGGACAAGGGTAGATGGAGAGGAGAAGGGAGTTGAGGGAAATTGGACGGGGAGGTGAACCATGAGAGACTATGGACTCTGAAAAACAACCTGAGGGTTTTGAAGGGGCGGGGTGGGAGGGTGGGGGAACCAGGTGGTGGGTATTAGGGAGGGCACAGATTGCATGGAGCACTGGGTGTGGTGAAAAAACAATGAATACTGTTACGCTGAAAATAAATAAAAAATTAAAAAAAAAAAAAAAAAAAAAAGAAATGGGCAGAAGAGGGCGCCTGGGTGGCTCAGTGGGTTAAAGCCTCTGCTTTCGGCTCAGGTCATGATCTCAGGGTCCTGGGATCGAGCCCCACATCGGGCTCTCTGCTCAGCAGGGAGCCTGCTTCCTCCTCTCTCTCTGCCTGCCTCTCTGCCTGCTTGTGATCTCTGTCTGTCAAATAAATAAATAAAATATTTAAAAAAAAAAAAAAAAGAAATGGGCAGAAGACATGAATAGACACTTTTCCAAAGACGATATCCAGATGGCTAACAGACACATTAAAAGATGCTCAACATCACACATCATCAGAGCAATACAAATCAAAATCACAATGAGATACCACCTCACACCTGTCAGAATGGCTAAAATTAACAAGTGAGGAAACAACAGATGTTGGCGAGGATGGTGGAGAAAGGGGAACCCTCTTGCACTGTTGGGAATGCAAGCTGGTACAGCCCCTCTGGAAAACAGTATGGAGGTTCCTCAAGAAGTTAAAAATAGAGCTATGCTATGACCCAGAATTGCACTGTGAGATATTTATCCAAATAATACAAAAATACTAATTTGAAGGGGCACATGCACCACAGTGTTTATAGCAGTATCAACAATAAGCAAATTATGGAAATGTTCATCAACTATGAATGGATAAAGTTGTGGGGGGTGGTATGTATTTAATGGATGTGTTTAATGTATTTAATGGAATATTACTCTGTGATCAAAAAGAATGAAATCTTGTCATTTGCAAAAGTGGATGGAACTTAGACTGTATTATGCTAAATGAAGTAAGTCAGAGAAAGACAAATATATGATTTCACTCATATGTGGAATTTAAGAAACAAAACATGAATATGGGGAGGGGAAGGAAAGGAAAAATAAAATAAGATGAAAACAGAGAGGGAAGCAAACCATAAGAGACTCTTAAGTATACAGAACAAACTGAGGGTTGTTGGAGGTGAGGTGGGTGGGGTGATGGGTATTAGGAAGGACACTTGTTGGAATGAGCACTGGGTATTCTATGTGAGTGATGAATAACAAAATTTTATTTCTGAAATCAATACTACACTATATGTTAACTAACCTGATGTGTGCTTGCATTGTTTTGTTATGTCTAAGTGGAGACCTTTTGGTAATGAATGAGATCATCCAGGTTCTGTTGTAGAAAGAGAAGAGGACAAAGAATAGAACTTTTCAAAATCAGCCATTAGAGTGTTTTGAAGAAAAGGGATTAGGGAAGGGAAAAGCAAAGAGATCCAACAAGTAGACCATAGACCAGAGTACGAGGGCAGAGAGAGTAGTCAGTAATGTCTGGCAGAGATCATGGAAAATGGGGACTGAACATAGTCCATTGGTTTTGATATTAGGATAGAGGTCAGTGGTGTTGTACAAAAGAACCAGGTTAGTATCTGTTGACAACATTCTGACTTAATAGGGAGTGACTTGTGATCAACAGTGGGGCTAACTCAGGGGTAAGCTAATTGAGGGAGGCTTTTTGGGAACTGTTCAGCTGATGTGGAGGGGTGTGAGTTGTCAAATTTGAGGTTTCAAAACTGGAAGTTCAGAGGATTTTTTTCCCCCATTCTGTTCATTTCTTACAGTAAACATTACTAAATATTTTGTGTGATTCTTAATAAATTTTAAAATATTTGCTGATTGCGGGAACCTGGGTGGCTCAGTGGGTTAAAGCCTCTGCTTTCGGCTCAGGTCATGATCCCAGGGTCCTGGGATCGAGTCCCGCAGTGGGATCTCTGCTCAGCAGGGAGCCTGCTTCCTCCTCTCTCTCTGCCTGCCTCTCTGCCTACTTGTGATCTCTGTCTGTCAAATAAATAAAATCTTTAAAAAAAAAATTGCTGATTGCATGTATGTTGCTTTTGGACTGTAATCAGATATAAAGTATGAGTTACCTGCAGTAAAATTCTAGGTGTTTATAGATAGATAAACAGTAGCTAATTTATTAAAACCATTAATTTATATGGATATGCTTATTATGTGTAGGTGTGTTTATTTTGTTACAGTGGTCTTCTGTATGCTTTGAGAATTATTTTCATTTAGTGAGAAAGTCTTGGTATGTGAGTATGTGTGAGTGTGTGTGTGTTCCTAGAAGTTTTAAGAAATATTAATTGGAGGAAGAAGTGTATTTTTCTCTTTGCTTAGATAGGTAACACTTCATTCGTCTTATCAGTCATGTGATCTTGTTCAGTGCTATGGGAAGAAGTCAGATAAATGATATAAAAATAACACCAGCACTTTAATACACAAGAAGCATTTTTTGTCTTATTTTTAAAGGGTTAGAAGTATATATTTCTGAGTGGTATTGGCAGGTCATGGCAAAGTTTAGCTTGTTTAATATCACCATATTTAAATGCTAGAATGTCATTTGTCTCCAGTCTTTCCATTGAAAAATCAGCAATGTCTACATTTATTGTCACTAAAACCCTCTAAGCTCATGTATTTGCTGTTGGTAACCCATCCCTTATGTTTGTATAGCAGTTTTGGAGGAAACGAGGTTAAGAAGGTTCTCAAATGAATTGTGAAATTTTATTCTTTGCTTTAAAAATAAATACTTCAGGGGTGCCTGGATGGCTCAGTGGGTTAAAGCCTCTGCCTTCGGCTCAGGTCATGATACCAGGGTCCTAGGATCGAGCCCCACATCAGGCTCTCTGCTCGGCAGGGAGCCTGCCTCCCCTTCTCTCTCTGCCTGCCTCTCTGCCTACTTGTGATTTCTGTCTGTCAAATAAATAAAATCTTTAAAATAAATAAATAATAAGTACTTTATAAGGGGAGAAATAAATATATCTTATCCTGTATAAAAAAAATTTTAGGGGTGCCTGGGTGGCTCAGTTGCGTAAGTGACTGCCTTTGGCTCCAGTCATGATCCCAGGGTCCTGGGATGGAGCCCTACATCAGACTCCTTGCTCAGTGGGGAGACTGCTTCCCCTCTCCCTCTACCTGCTACTCTGCGTGCTTGGGCTCACTCTCTCTCTCTTTCTGTCAAATAAATAAAATTTAAAAAAAATATTTTTTAAAGATACCTAATTTGGTATCAAATGTGTCACTAGCCAGGAACTTCTGCATAGATGTTTGATGTACCAGAGGAGTCCTGGAGCAACAGAAGGTGGTAACCTTTCACTGAGGGCTGCTCTGAACAGTTTTGTATATTTACAGTTACAATTGTTCATTCCCGTCTTTTTTTCCAGCCGCTATTTAAATAAGGCTTTTCATATCTGGTCCAAGAAAGAGAAATTCTCATCCAGTTTTATAAACAATGTGATATCCTACACTGGCACACAACATTCTGCACCAGCCTGGATGCTGCTCTCCAAGATTGCTTGCTCATCCCCCAAGCTGGACTACACCAAAATAATAGAGTCTTGGGAGAAAATCAGCAGGTTTGCATGCTTATACTGTAGTTGCTGATAGACACTGAAGATTCTTGTAAACAAAGCTCATGTCTTAAGGAAGTGGGCTCTTTGGGGCGCCTGGGTGGCTAAGCATCTGTCTGCCTTCGGCTCAGGTCATGATCCCAGGTTCCTAGGATCGAGCCCCACATCCTGCTCTGCAGGAAGCCTGTTCTCCCTCTCCCACTCCCCCTGCTTATATTCTCTCTCTCGCTGTATCTCTCTCTGTCAAAAAAATAAATCTTTAAAAAGAAAAAAAGGAAGTGGGCTATTTCATAGCTATGCTTATACATAGATCTTGTCTTTATATTCTGGAATAAAAACAAACATGAAGATAAGAATAAGTTTTAAGCTTTCAGTTTATTACCCTTTGTCCCGGTAATTTAAGTGCCTTAATGCTCCTACAATTTGACTCCTAAACTATACTACCCTACATTCCTCCAGTATTAACAACCAGAGACTATTTTGTTGGCAGCAGAGTTTATTTTGGCTCTATATTCATATTCTTTATGTCATTTTCCTAGTCAACAGAATCCCAATTCAGACACCTTAGGACATATTCTGTGTGTTATTGGGCATATTGCGAAGCATCTTCCTAAGAGCACCCGGGACAAGGTGACCGGTGAGTGTCTGTTAGAAAATCTTGCAAAGGCTTTGCTTCTCAGTTTATATATGTTTTAAGCAGTTAAATTTGGAAGGTTTTGACATTCTTTTTAGATGTGGTCAAGTGTAAGCTGAATGGATTCCAGTGGTCTCTAGAGTTGATCAGCTCAGCTGTTGATACTTTACAAAGACTCTGTAGAGCATCTGCAGAGACACCTATGGAAGAACAGGTAGGCTACAAACTCTTCCTGGATATATTTGTCATTTATTTGTACTTAGACATATTACTCTGTTTTGAAGTTTGAAAAGTGTTCTCTTTGGAGAACTTAGAGGAATGGGTAGTCTCCAGCAGCTCATACTACAAGGAAATCCTTATGTGACAAGCAGTTGACATTCCCCAAGAAGATCTTGGCTACTAATGACACAGGGTTCCCTCAGGAAGTCACCATTTTGGTTCTAGGTACAGGTGTTTTCTAGGAAATGATTTCTGATCATTTGAGAGGTCATACTCCTGGAAAATACCTGTTCTGTTACTATAAGCCTATATTACTCTAATATCTCTTCCTGTATCACGTCCCCAAAGCTGGTCAGAGCCTATAGCTCATGTTTTCGGTAGACATACACACAAATCCAAACCAGGGTTTTGCATGAGACAGAGCCATTAATTTCTCTAATATTCGTATCAGTTTCTCTAGTAAGTTATTTTATTACCATGTATTCTGTTTTTGTCATGAAATATATTCCTAGACAATGCTAATCATAATGAAAAATTTTAGGACTAGGGTTATTAATAATGATTCTAGAAGTGAAAAGTTAATTTAAATAACTGCTGGAATATTTTTAAGTTTCCCAGAATAAAAATATTTTTGCTTCATTCAGCTACATTCCTATGCTTCCTTTTCTTATATAAGTTCCTTAAAGAAAGTCCTTCCTTGATAAGTTACATCTTCTATTTGTAGCAACAGATATAATAAGAAAGTATATTATAACTTTTTTTCCTTAGGACTGAAAACAGGTTGAAATGTACTTAACTAAAAATGCCCTGTTCTTTCCGTGTAAATGGTGTCTGGTGTTTTCCTGGAGTGTACCTTTTGGCTCATCTGGTGAAAGGGATACTCGCTTTGTTTGATTTTTCTAACCGTTTATCTCTTCATCCAAGAAAAACTTTTAAATAGGGAACATTACCTAAGTAGGGAGCATATCTGAATAGCAGAAAACAGGTTGAAACAAAACAAAAAGCTGTTCATGAAGAAAGAATGATGTAGGAAAAAGTGGGGGGAAATGTATATTTCTCAGATTATGAAACTGTGATGTCTTGATGGCATACCACTGATTAATGGCAGAGCCCTGCCTGGAACTAAGCCCTCTGACTGCCTTCCCAGTCTTTTTTTTTACCAGCACTGGCTGGAGGAAGAGTGATCTATAATACTGGAGGTGTTGGGGCCTTATGAAGCCACAGGCTGCTCACTAATGGCCCACAGTTGTTAGCACAGTAAGTTACATCATTATTAGAGTCTGTGAGGAAGACAGAGTTATTTTCACATTTAAAAACAGAACTAGAAGAGAGGTTACTACCACCATGGTTGTAGCTTTGTCAACACTACTTCCTTGGTAGTAGACAGTGCACCCTGAGATTTTCCAGAATCTTAGGATATTTTAAATTCGTTTGATTTGGTGTGTCCCCTAAACATACATCTCTTTTCCTTTTCTCTGTAAATGAACATTCTATATTTTACTGAGAAAAACAAATTGCCCAAAGCTCAACAGCATTCTATATGAAAAGACGTAGGTCTTGGGGCATTGTTGCTATCTATAAGGTTGTTACCAGTTAATAGTGTTTTGTGGCTATCGCTAGAAACAATCTGTGAGATTTTGGACTGTATTAATAGAAATAGTGTCTACAATAAGAGGGGTGATTGTCCTCTTCTTTGTATTGGTAAAATCTAAGTTGGGGTGTTCTAATTCAACTTCAGTGGCAACTCCTTAGAGAAATGTTGATAAAATTGAATATATCAGTGGGAAAGCAATTTGGTCAGGCAATTGCAAAGCACATTATATAAGGAACAGCTGAGGGACCTGGGTGTTTAGCTGGTGAAGAGAAGAATTATGTGGGATACACTGCCTAGCTAAGGACCTTAAAATGAAAAAATTAGATTTATTTGGCATCACAGAGAACTGATTTGGACCAGTGAGTGTAAATTGCAAGGAGACAAATATTGGCCAACTAAAGATAAAACATACTAAGGTCTGCCTAAAACAGAGGGACTTGCCTCAGAATACATCCTAAGTCGTTGGATGTGTTCAGAGAGAAGCTGGACAACTTGACATGAGTCCCTCCCTATGTGGAGAGAATCCCAGGATTAGATGGACATAACGGTTCTCTCCCAGATTCTGTGATTACAGAAGTTCTAGTCCAACTATCCAGCCCAGTTCTAGGCTTGAGGTCTCACACAAGTTGACCTTTGTCTTCTTGCCAGGATAGAGCATACAGATTTCAGAAGTTCTCTTGGACAACATTATAGCCCAGGCTGTGCAATCTATTAAAATAAGTACAGTAATTCCTAAACAGTAATAAGACAGTCATTTTGAAATGTTTTAGGCCACGTCAAACTAAAAAACATTTGGATCACAGTCATAGTGGCTGCAGTATGGTAAACATTGAGTACCGTTTTGTGGTAGTGCTGCTGGGCCCTGGGGTGGTGGTTAAAACAGAATCCCTTTCTAAGGCACCCACAACATAACAGGGAAAATGCACATGGAAACAGGTGATTTCAACATGTACTATAATCATTTCTGGGGCTGCTGGGTGGCTCAGTCAGTGAGCGTCCCAACTTTTGATTTCATTTCAGGTCACGATCTCAGGGCTGTGGGATCAAGCTCCAGCTTGGGCTCTGCACTCAGTGCAGGGTCTGTTCCTCCCTCTTCCTCTCCCTCTGTCTACTCCTGACCCCCACTTGCTCTCTGTCAAATAAATAAAAATCTTTAAAAAATAATAATAGTAATATAATCATTCCTAAAACTGAAACGTGCATAGGATAACATGGAAATCTTGGAGTGGAGCCTCTTAGCTAAACTTAGGTGTTTGGGGACTGGCCTCCTAGAGAAAATGTAGTCAAAGAGCTACAGAATGTGACTGAGCTCTCTCAGCTGGCGTGGAAGTGTTGTATACTAGAGATGGCGACCACTTGAGGTTATTTTAACTAACAAGAGATGGGAAACTTGTCTTTAATGAATACATTCAAAATAATAACAACTGTTCTTTTTTATTCTATGTTTTTTAAAGTATACTATTTGTTATAGAAGTTAATTTGCCATCTACATATGCTAGAAGAATTGTGATGTTTTTTTCTATTTTTTTAAAAGAGTTTATTGAGAGAGAGTGAGAGAGAGAGCATGAGAGGGGGTAGGGTCAGAGGGAGAAGCAGACTCTCCACCAAGCAGGGAGCCCGATGCGGAACTTGATCCTGGGACTCCAGGATCATGACCTCAGCTGAAGGTAGTTGCTTAACCAACTGAACCACCCAGGTTCCCAGTGTTTTTCTCTATTAATGGAAGAGCACCACTATTATAGATTTCTTATCAGGGCACTAGATCTTCCCAGATATTTGCTTTTTGCTCTTAAAGGACACATGGAAAGGTGGGTGTGCATATCATATGTGTTTATACACACACCTATGAGATATATATAGAGATGTCTATATATATATCTATATATACATATATACTGTACATTTATCTATCTATCTATTTATCTATCTATATATATACTGTTCTTTGTGAATTCTGCTTAGTTCTTCTAGCCAGATTGCTAAAAAGAGCAAAGATTCGAAAGCATGATGGCTAGGACTTCTCATGGTTTATGCCTTTGAAGACCATAGAGTTTCTTCTGAGAAAATTGTTTCATGGATAGTCTTGTAGATATATGGAATCCTTCAGAGATTACCTTTGACTTGCCACAGGAACTACTGAAACAGGTATGTGGAGATATCCTCTCCACCTGTGTGCAGTCACTCTCTGACATAGTTCTGAAGCAAAGTGGACCCGGGAATATGGATGAAGACCTATTTGTAAGTAATTACTTTTCTCAGACATTCCTTTCCTTTACATTGGTTGGGATTTTCTAAAGATGACTTTCTAATGTGCATTTCTAATGCTATTAGCAAGAAAAGGATTTTCTGAGCCTAGACCTTACTTACTTTTTTTTAGAAGAATTTTTGTGTTGGTGGCCTCTTCATTTTTCTCTCATGTACTTATTATCTGGGGGAAAACTGGATGGGATATGCTTCATCCAGCTAGAGCCTGTGAGGTACCTGATCCAACAGGGAAAACACAGTATGCACTGAAATAATAAGGTAAAAAAGTAATAAAGGGAGTATGCTCTTTGTTCTTTTGGCTTATTTGTTTGGTGTGTATTTAAATTATAATGTGTCTGCTAAGCTGTTTGAGTATCAGACTGTAAGAACTAGGGAATAGTGCTGAGCAGTTCTGAAGCCTTGTCTGTAATACAGTGGAATGTTTAAAAATTGAAAATACAAATAACCTTGGAGCAGGAAGACTGTATGACATGGCACCCTGCTTTAGAAATTGTGTTGGTGCTGTTAATTTCTGTGGACCAGTAAATGTGGAGCCAGTTTCCTGATTTGAGTGGCTGACCATCAACAAAACATGCTGTAGTAATTCTGACTGCCAACATCTGACACTCAGTAAAGAAAACTTTTTGATGCCCTTCAGTAGAGGCCAGCATTTCACCAGAATTGGCCATTTTTCTCATCTATTTGAAAATTAGTAGAGCACCTCTCCTCTGAGCTCTCCTCTTTGCCACCTCACACTTGTACCTAGAGACTGAAGACCATGTTTAGATTTGTGAGAAGAGACCATTTGTACTGAGGTATTAATATATAACTTTAGTAATAAAAATAATATCATTAGGAATCCAGACATTTCAGTTCAGAGGGCTTTGCTGTGTAATATGGCCCTGTCCCAGGGTTTCTAGGGGGTCTCCTGCCTCTAATTTGTCTGAGCAGTCACTGCCCAAACTAAGAAAAATGCTTATTATGACCAGTGAATTTTTTTCCAACTATTAAATATGTCATCAAAGTCTTCCTTTCAGTCAAAATATATATGGAGATATTTTGCCCTGTACCATATTGTTTACATCACTCTTCTTTAAATAGAATTGAAATATTCCTTTAATCACTAAGATGTTTATGTTCAGCATTTTTTAAATATACATACTTTTGATTTTGGTTCAGATCGTGATCTCAGGGTCATGAGATTAAGCCCCACCTTGAGCTCTGCTCTGGGCAGAGTCTGCTTAACATTCTCTCTCTCCCTCTGTCCCTTGCCCTGCTTGCACACACACTTTCTCTAAAATAAGTAAGTAAATCTTAAAAAAAATAAGAATAAACCTTTTACATTTTTTTTAAGATTTTACTTATTTATTTGACAGAGATCATAAGTAGGCAGAGAGGCAGGCAGAGGGAGAGGAAGGGAAGCAGGCTCCCTGCTGAGCAGAAAGCCCGATGTGGGGCTCGATCCCAGGACCCTGGGATCATGACCTGAGCCGAAGGCAGAGGCTTTAACCCACTGAGCCACCCAGGCGCCCGAACCTTTTACATTTTACTATTTAGCCTCACCCCTGCATTTTTAGGATCAAAAAAAAGCAGTTTTATTAACTATCAAGTTGAATGTTTTTCATAAACACAGCAGCTGTGAGGAAGACAGAAGATACAAGTTTTTGATAGGAGTCTAAATAGTAAACCAGTCAGGCAGACAGTTTGGAAATATGTTTTAAAATGTAAAACAGTTTTATGCCCTTTAACTCTGGATTACTTCTAAGGAAGTAAAACAGTGTTTAAAGGTACAAAGGTATTCTTCAGAAGGAAAGCAAATAATAGTAAAGGATTAGAAATAGTGTAAATATTTGCTAGTAGTGAAGTAATTTATGATGGTATCAATAGTTCTTAACATACTTATATAGTCATTAAACATTTATTATACATATATAATATATGTTTTATATATATGTGTATATGTATATATATATACAAAAAAGGTTGGGTGATTTTACCATTTAGTGACTGAATTTTTACAGTGGCTGTATGTTTCTGTGGAAAAAAAATAGTTAATTTGGGGTACAAAAAAATATTGACATGTCTTGAGTTACAGTTAATTTTTCTTTTGCCTTATTTTTACTGCAAAACCAATTCTTTTTGCAGGTGAAGTACATTTTTACCTTAGGAGATATAGCCCAGCTTTGTCCAGCCCGAGTGGAGAAGCGAGCATTCCTTCTGATTCAGTCCATTCTAGCGTCTTCTGTTGATACAGATCATCGTAAGGCACTTGAAATTATCTTCTGCATGGCTGTCTTAAGACAGGGTTAGCCCCTGAGATACTATAAATAAGCCCTCTTTTCCTTCCTTGTAGCAACATCTTCTCAAGGTAGCAGTGAAGCCCCAGTCTTTCAGCCACTTTCCCCAGTCAGAAGCTGTGTCATGCCTTCCGTGATTAGAGCACATGCCATCATTACCTTGGGTAAGCAAGAATAACATGGGGAAAGTATTGCTTGTGCAGTCTAGTTCCATGAGTAGCTTTTTGTCCTAAATAAGGCAGCCTTAGTAATGTATTACATATGCTACACTCGTATTTACTGTAACTCTTGTGAATTTGATAGGAGCTCCCATCTCAGAGGCATACCAGAGAGCTGATAATGAGAGCCCTCGGTTGGCAGCTGCCCAAGACAGTCAGATTCAAGACACTCCCTATAGGGAGCTTTTGGTTTTTATGTTAATTTATTATAATTATACCTGTTCCTGTTTTTGTTTTTGTTTTTTTAATACTCATAATGTGGCACCACGAAGTCTGTTCATCTGGAACTGTATGCCGGGTACTACACTGATTTCTGGGAATGAAAAAATAAATTTGCAGTTCAGTTCATAAAAGGAAATAGTTTATTTGATACCTACCAGGACTGGCAGATGAGCCAATTAATAAACATATTTCCCTATGGACTCAAATTGTTGTGAATCTCAAAAAGACTGACCTCTATGCTGTGATTTAAATTTTGTTTTAGTATGCTTGTTTATTTTATGCTGGATAAGATTTATGAATTCTTTTTGTAATAATGGTTATTTTTCAGAAATCGAAGAATTGTGAATAAGAGCAAAACATTCTCTGGGCTGCAAAAAAAAATACAAACAGGGGCACCTGGGTAGTATAGTCAGTTAAGCTCCTGAGTTTGGCCAGGTCGTGATCTCAGGGTCCTGGGATCGAGCCCTCCCCATTCAGCAGGGAGTCTGCTTCCCGTCTTTCCCTCTGCCTGCCTGTGCTCTTTCTCTCAAATAAAAAAACAAAATCTTTAAAAAAATATACAAACGAAACTCATTTACAGCTTTCCTTCTCCTAACCACGAACAAGAAATAAAATGAGGTGGTCAGGGGCGCCTGGGTGGCTCAGAGGGTTAAAGCCTCTGCCTTCGGCTCAGGTCATGATCCTGGGGTCCTGGGATCGAGCCCTGCATCGGGCTCTCTGCTCCGCGAGGAGCCTGCTTCCTCCTCTCTCTCTGCCTGCCTCTCTGTCTACTTGTGATCTCTGTCTGTCAAATTTAAAAAAAAAAAAAAATGAGGTGATCATTCTTTCCTATTTACCTAATTCAGATTTCAAATTCATTATTAAACTTTTTGGCTTCACTGGAATATGTGTATAATCAAAATAAAATGTATCATCTTTTAGATTTTATTGGTCATTTTCCAGATGAGTAGATAATTCTGAAATTCATATGTTGACTTTAAAAGGAGAATAGTTTTACTCCAATGAAGGAACATCTCTTAGTCTATGTCTCATAAAACCCTGGAAGGGATAGAGGGATATTATTTTAGGTGTTTTGAACTTCCTTATATTTAGTAGTATGAGTGTGCCTGCCTTTGACCTTTTGTTTATGATTGTTGGCATGATATTTTAACTTTGACCAAGTAAAATATATATTTTAGCAAGCTATATCTGGAGAAAGTGTAGGCGTAGGATTAGAGTTAAGACATCTTAATCTCTTCTGTGACAGGTAAGTTGTGCTTACAGCATGAGGATCTTGCAAAGAAGAGCATCCCGGCCCTTGTGCGAGAGCTGGAAGTGTGTGATGATGTGGCTGTTCGCAACAATGTCGTCATCGTCATGTGTGATCTTTGTATCCGGTACACTGTCATGGTGGACAAGTACATTCCCAATATCTCCATTTGTCTGAAGGATTCAAATCCATTCATCCGAAAGCAAACACTCATTTTGCTTACCAATCTCTTGCAGGTATGTCTAAGAACAGGACCTGTCATATTTTTCCTTCCACTATTGCTTCTGGTTTCAGGGAATATTTGAGTAACATAGGAAATGTGTTGCTCTGTAGTAGAATCCAAAAATAATCAGCCTTGTCTCTAGTTTAAAATATCACTCTTCTGATGTTCTGTACAGGCTTTTAAACAGATCGTTACTTCCTAATGTTTATTTTGGGTGTTTGTTCAGATATCCTGTCAACCAGTGTGAGGTTTCATTTTTGTGAATAAATTCCATGTAGAGAAGAACACACTCAGTGGATGAGTACTTCTAGTTCCGATTCTGTCATTCTCCTTGACTTTGAACAAGTCAGTGTTTCTCGACATAACTTCTTTTGTGAAATGAGGATAATATTTGCCTTGGCTATCTCAGAGTTGCTCTGAGAGTCTAATGAGACATTTTAGTATGCAAAAGAACTTAGTGAACTCTAAACTTAGTGAACAGAGCACTCAATATTTTTCTTGCTATCAAGAACATATGTTTAGCCTAAAGTGAAGGAGAAATAATAATTGATCTTTAAAAGGAAGGCATTTAACTAAGATGTATGTCTATTCTTGTATATTCTATATACTTAATTTTTTATATGGTTAGATACCTGACGAAGGCACCATTGGCACTCTCCCTTTTAAAGCTATGTGCTTTGAGTCATTTTCCTAATAGAGTAGATATGATGCTGTTCTACCCAAATATCCCTCCACTTCTCTTTGTGATTAACAAATACACATGCTTTCAAGATGGTCGGGAAGTGAGTGCTAACAGACTGTGCTAATGTGCCACAGACAGACTAAGTAGCTGACAGGTGTGATGTTAAACAAAAGAAAGTTAACAGTTGGTTTTATGACTGAATTTAGGATTTGCATATTAAAATTCATCCTTAAATAAGCTAGTTTCTCTTTATACAGGAAGAATTTGTGAAATGGAAGGGCTCTCTGTTCTTCAGGTTTGTCAGCACTCTAATAGATTCACACCCGGACATTGCCAGGTAACTCTTTACTCACATGTCAGAAAACTGAATGATTTACCGAATTTCTGGTATATATTAGCTCTTTTCTTTAAAATTGGTTTAGAGCTGAGTTATTTAGAATTTAGTGAGCTTTTGGCAGTTGCCAGAGAATTAGCAGATTTGTAAGCTATATAACAAAGCTTTATTTTACATATGTTAAAAAAAAAAAATCCCTCATCCAATTTGACCGTTAAATAATCTCAGCACTGACTACACTTGCTAACATTGTTGACTCTCCCTAAAGGAGTAACGAAGAGCAATATATGAGTTTGTCATAGTAAATTATATGGAATTGTAGCCATTAACTGTTGACTTAACTATGTTGATTTCTGGGTCAATAAAATGCCAATTTTGATAGAGTTCATGCTTTCTTAAAAGTACAGAACTTGTAAGGAAGATATTCTAGGAATTTTAAGATAATCACGCATGTGAAATGAGAGTATACAAATTACAAGGCTTCTTGGAAATGGGTGTTTCTTTAGAATTGGAAAGGAAGGGAATTGCTTTGCCATTTGTTAATTCCTATCGTTCTGTGTTTTTGAGGATTTGTTTTCAGGAGGTTGAGGAATGATCTTAATAGAATTTGTTAACCTTGATTATGTTGCATGAATAATTCTTTTTGGAGCAGTTCTACAATTGGGAAATAGAATGTTGAATGCCATGGCAAAAGCTACCACAGTTGGGAACAGGTCTTTATAGAGTTCATTAGCTATAAATAGCTTATAATAATGGTTCTAAATATGGTCAGCAGTGATTTACTCTGACTTCCATGGAAGAATTTCTGTTCGGTTTTCTTTGGGTATAATTTTCCAAGGAGGAATATTTCACATAATAAACTAGTAGAAGGTTAACATTCTAATTAATGCTATCTAGAGTCAGAAATAAAAAGCTGAGACTATTACTTTTTCTTTGTTTATATAACTGAGAAAGGACCAAAATAACGATGTAATGCCCTCTTACCTTTACTGTGCTACCATAAGACTGGCTGTCCTGGCTCTCTCCTCTCTACAATGTATAGCCCAGAGGCAACTGTAATTAGAAGTGTTGAGAGGCTTTCATGTGATGAGCCGGGGAGGTGAGACCTACCCTTCTAGGTTTACTCCCTTTTCTCAGCCTCGTTTCATGTATGTGAACAAGAGCATTGGTCAGTATGTAACATACACAGAACCCATTGTAGAGGTGATCAGAGGGGTACCTGAGTGGCTCAGTTGGTTAAAGAGCTACCTTGGCTCAGGTCATGATCTCAGGGTCCTGGACTTGAGCCCCACACTGGGCTCCCTGCTCAGTGGGGAGCTGCTTCTCCCTCTGCCTGTTGCTCCCCCTGCTTGTGCTCTCTCTTTTTCTCGGTCAAATGAGTAAATGAAATCTTAAAAAAAAAAAAAAGTGATCAGAGCATTAATCAGAAAGAAATTAGAAGGATAGATAGGGGGGCGCCTGGGTGGCTCAGTGGGTTAAAGCCTCTGCCTTCGGCTCAGGTCATGATCCCAGGGTCCTGGGATCGAGCCCCGCATCGGGCTCTCTGCTCAGCGGGAAGACTGCTTCCCCCTCTCTTTCTGCCTGCCTCTCTGCCTACTTGTGATCTCTGTCTGTCAAGTAAATAAATAAAATCTTAAAAAAAAAAAAAAAGAAGGATAGATAGGTATTTACACTATAGTAAGATTATCAATGCAGTATTCTGATACTTTCCTTTTAAATCTTTCCATTGTATCTCCATATTCTGTGTTTGTTTAAACCATGTGGCTTAAATGTGGGCCCTGATTTTCAGCTTTGATAAGCTAATGATTACCTTTATTAACTGTAATTTAAATTAGTCTGCTCCCTTATTTTTAGGTCAGGCCTATCTGCTTGCAGAAACACATTAATTTTTCCATACATGTCTGCTAATACAGTCTTCTAAAGACTATAGTGGCACAGCCTGATGCATTTATTTCTGGCCTAGGTGGATTTCCTGGAGATTCTTGCATGAGCAAATTTGAGTGACATTTTTAATTGGTCATATATACCCACTAAAGTTTAGGGTCTGCAGAATTGTTTGATGTATGATGTATCCAGCTTTCCACACAGATGTTGCTGCCTATTGTGTTGCCTTCTCTCAGGTTAGGAGCTCTCAACTGTGCCTAACCTCTCCCTTGCTCTCTTTGAATTGCTCCTCCCTCAAGATGCTCTCCCCCTTCCCCAAAGAAGGAGCCACAGAATCCTGAGAAGATGAATGTGCCCTAACCTCCCCCATATGTGCCCTGGCCTTGTGCATCCGCTGACTGACTCAGCACCCTCCTGGGGAGCCTTTCCTATGACCATTAACATCAATAAAACCTCCTGTCTGCAGTGGAAAGAAAAAAAGATTCCCTCTGCCCACTAGGTGGTGTCCTTGTAGTACAGCAGTCACGAGGTGATAGGTAAAAAGTGGGTTGTTTGGGCTTAACTGGGGAAATGCCACAGAAGTGTCACAAGGCAGGGCCAGAGAGGTTCAAGGCAAGAGAGTGACTAAGATAGTAGTCATTGAGTCAGTAAAAAAAGTGAAGACGGACTGGTTGGAAGAAGAGGAAGTAATTGAGCATGTCAAGGGGTTAGTGAAGTTGTAGAAGAAGTGAGATGGGAAGAGGGGGTGTCAGAAAGCTGGAAGGATAGGTGTGTGTGGTCATGAAGTAGATTATCTTACATCAGAAGTGGGTGTTCTGGATGTAGTGACATGGTTCAGGATGGGGCTGCAGAGTAGCTACATACAACATGCATGGGAGGGTCACTAGAGTTGATGAAATCAGAAAAATAGAAAGTTAGGGGTTAACTGAGGTTATCTGTATGGACATTGAAGATTCTCTGAGAAATTGTCTAAGTCCATTCAGGCAACTATAGCAAAATACTGGGGGTACCTAGGTGGCTCAGTCTGTTAGGCATCTGCCTTCAGCTTGGTTGTGATCCCAGCGTCCTGGGATCAAGCCCCACATCAGGCTCCCTGCTCACCAGGAAGCCTGTTTCTTTCTCTCCCTCTGCCTGCTGCTCCCCCTGCTGTGGTCTCTCTTTTTCTGTCAAATAAATAAAATATTTTTTTAAAAAAAGACCACAGACTGAGTAGCTTATAAACAACAGAAATTTCTTTCTTACAGTTTAGAAGTTAGAAGTCTGAAACCAGGTCGCCAGCATGATTGGGTTCTGGTGAATGAAGGTCGTCTTCCAGATAGCAGGCTACTCGTTGTGTCTTCACATGGCAGAAGGGACAAGGGATCTTTCCAGGCATCTTTTATAAGGACACTAATCTCATTCAGTAATCCCAAAGGCCCAGTCTTCTAATACTGTTTCCTTAGGGGCTAGGTTCTCAACATAGGAATGGGGTTGGTGGGGACACAAACATTCAGACCACAGAAGTGTTGTTGGGATTTGGAATGGAGAAAACTACGAAGCAGTTACCAAGCAGCGAGGGACAAAAGTTAGCCACATCCTCAGTAGAGGAGGCTACGTACTGTTATGTGGGCCAGGTGGAGGAATCAAGCCCTCCTTTCCTCCCAGGCTGTTCGAAACCTGGATTTGGATTCTTAGTAAGAGAGTAACAACCGTTTTGTAAAAGATTATTATGACTCAGATTTAGCTGGTCGTCTTTTTGTTTTCTGTGTAATGTAATTAATGCTGTGTAAAATGTCTAGACAATATCCCTGAATTGGTGGTGTGATTATGTACGGTTCCTTTTAATTGTCCCGTTCCTTTCAGTTGTCCTGAGGGATGAGAAGAGGTGGGAAAGGAAGTTGAGTTCTTAGGAAGGTGTCTTTGGAAGTGTCAAAGTTTTCTGTTTTAAGTACCTGAAAAGTGTTGTCCTCTGCCACTCTAAAAGGAATGCTCCAGGAAACATTCCTTAGACTGTTCATTTATTTTAACTTTTCAGCTGACAAAAAAAAAAATCCCAAATTCTTTCTCTTCCACAGTTTATCAAGCTAGAAAGATCGGTAAGTGTAAGGCTGAAATGTGGCCTTTTAGTCCCAGTAAATGTAATAGCAAGACGAGTGCTGAATGTTACCCATTGACTGTGGTTTCTGGCTTCTCATGATGCAAAACCCTTTAACTCTGCTTCCAGCCCTGAGCATGTGAATCCTTTGCATAATTTGTTACTCTTGGATATATCTGTATACTTGGTTAAGCCAGTTACTGACTAGGGAGTAGACTGCAGTATCTTGCCCCTCAGTTACCTTTACTGGTATGTATTCTTGACCTAAATTCTGAGTAGATGAACATTGGAGATCAAGTCCAAGCTCACAAATTGAAGCTCACAGTAACCCCTCTTCTTGCAGAAGGGTACTGGATTCTGTCTAATCTTATTTTGACATGAATGATTTCAGATACGAGGAGAAAAGGCAGGTAGTTGTAAGAACTGCTATGCCATTGTAGGTTAACTGTAATAAAGGGAGGTAAAGTCTTGTTTCTAGGGAAATGGTTTTTGTTTACTTAATGATTTTCTCCACTCTTGGTCACAGATAGCTTACCAGAGTAACCCTTGTTTAGAAAGAACTTCACCTGATGCTGTGACCTTATTTGCCCTTCAGCCAGGTCTACAAAACAGCAGTTTGTGTAGAACATACCGATTGCTCCTAGATCAGCAGGGGCATCTAGCTGACCTTATATGAACTTCTCCTAAGGGAATTCCCTTTACGAAATAGAGTTTTGTTGGTTTTGTGTTAGGCTGCTCCCTTATCTCCTAGAGAAGTGGTCAGAGTGCCGCTGTTTGCAGTGGAGGTTTTTCCTAGGTTTACTTCAGTCACGTTTCCAGAACTACCTTCTCTGAGTCATAATCAATGTGTATTCTTGGAATACAAAGTGCTTTTAGTATTAGCCTCAGGAGGACCGTTAGGGGAAGGTGACTCTCCCGCAAGTCCTGTGCTCCCAAAGCCAAGAATCACTTTGGGTTATCCTCATCATTTCTCCTCCCTCCTTGAGAGCTGTCTGGTGCCCCTGTGTAGGTGGAAATTGGATTTAACTCTGAAATGAAATTAAAACATTGGTCTAGACAGTATGAATGGATCAGAACCAGCCCTGCACCACCCCGTGCTGACCCCTGAACAAACGCTCGTGCCTTGGCTTTCTCTCCCCTACTAGATAAATTGTCTAGGGCCTGTAGTTCGCTTTTGTCCATATACATTTAGCTTTGGAAACCACTAGTGTTTTGCCATTCAGATCGGCACAGTGTTGGTGACATCTGTGTCTTATTGGGTAGCCTGGTATGTGCATGTCAGACGCCTCTTCTAGGTTTGGGACCGCAGAAGAAAGGAGAGTGCCTGGGACTTGCTGATGGGTCCAAGGCTCAGTGAAAGTGCTTCACTGTCTGTGCTGACCCGAACTTTGAAGCTCTTATAACTAATCCCAGTTCTTGATGAAGTCCCAATTATGAAAGTTGGTTTTTGTTCATTATTGTGGACAACACACCTCAAGTTGAAGTGGGGGAAGCCAAGTGTTCATTTTCAGGTGGTGGTTTGTTGTTGCATCAGCTATAAGGACCACAGAATTCTACTTGAAGAGCAGTTTGGGGTCGGTATGTTGTTTTCCTGCATTTGAAATATAGCTGAATAATAACACCTTGTTAGAATTTTGAAAGGAATCCAGGTAGAAAAAGCCTTTATGCTCTTGAGCGAGGACAGACAAAAGAAGCTAAATTTGTATCTTGCTTTTGGTCTGAATGAAGCTGTGTATTGGGATAGATTTCTTATCCCTTTCCCTTATTCATAGCTTCCCCCGGCACCTGTGTTTTTGGTGTAATTTTAGAGGCTGTCTGCAAACAGGAATTGGGTCTCTTTCTTTCTCTTTTCTCTCCTCTTCTCTATAGTTTTGGGGAGTTTTGCCTGGCTCACCTGTTACTGAAGAGGAACCCTATCATGTTCTTCCAGCACTTCATTGAGTGTATCTTCCACTTCAATAACTACGAGAAGCATGAGAAGTATAACAAGTTTCCCCAGTCAGAGAGGTCAGTGGCGCTCTCTGGAAGGGCTAGGCAAAACAGTGGGAGGTGGGCAGCTGCTTTGTACAAGTGATGAGGCACAGACCCCGGCCCCAGCACTCTGTGTGACGGGCCTGCCCTCTCTGGGTAAAGTGACCCGAGACAGTTTGCCCTGTCATAGTGTCCTGAGGGAAGTGCCTCCAGGAAGCACAGTCCTCTGATGTGTGTACTTACACCTTGGGTAGACAACTTTTAGGATGCTGCAAACTGCTGTTGAAATTGTACCCTTGTCCATGTGATGTGGTAAAATTGTCCTGTTTCACCATAGAGAGAAGCGGCTGTTTTCACTGAAGGGAAAGACAAATAAGCAGAAACGAATGAAAATCTACAAATTTCTTCTGGAACACTTCACAGATGAACAGCGATTCAATATCACTTCTAAAATCTGTCTTAGTATTTTGGGTAGGCCTGATGTGTTTGGGATAAAATGTATATTTAAAAATGAAATGCCTTGTGGCTAATGGCTCAGCAGATCTGTAGCAAATGAGACCCTGATATTATGGGAAGACCCCGTTTTTTTCCTTCTTTGACATCAGCTGTGCCCATGCAGACCCCCACTCGAAGCCAAGATGGGCCCTCCTAGCTCTGTGGGATACCCTTCCCCCCTGGGGCTAGACTATTTCTCAGAAGCTGATCTTTTATGCTCTTTTCTCAGCATCCTTTGCTGATGGCATCCTGCCCCTAGACATGGAAGCCAGTGAATTGCTCTCAGATACATTTGAGGTCCTCAGCTCAAAGGAGATCAAGCTTTTGGCCATGAGATCTAAAACAGATAAGGACCTCCTTTTAGAAGAAGATGACACAGCCTTGGCCAGTGCAGTCATGCAGGAGGCTCAGAAGAGGCTCATCTCTCAAGTGAGTTGTCATTCCGTAAATGGGCCTGGTTATACTCCTGTGTTCCTCCGTCCACCCCTTGAGTCCTGGTGATCTGCCTCACTTTTGTTCTCACCCATGGCCTTAACACTTACCCTAGTGATGATGATTCTGCCTCTGTTTCTAGCTCCACCTTCTCTCATGGCCTGAGCCCATCCCATTTGTCTGCTTGGATGTGCCACAGGCATCTCAGACTTCCTCTGTCAAAACTGAGTCACTCCTCTTTTCTTCTTCCTCTTTGTCTCTTCTCTCACTGTCTTTATTGTGGGGAAGCAAACCATTATCTACCAAGTTGTAACCCAGTACCACCCCAGTCTGGAGTCTGGCATGCCAAGTGCATGCTTCCTTTGGCCAGAGTATCCAAATTGGGATCAGACTAATTTAGAATGGCACTTAATTGCCATAGTCCTCACCAGGGTCCAGTTCTTAAACTAGCCTCGATCACTAGGTTGTATTTCCCACTTGAGTCCTGAAAGCTTTGGACCCTAAAGAAATAGACCTTGATGCCATCCAGCGTGTCCCTAGATGCTGTCCATTTTATCTCACAAACCCATCTCTCTCACCCATTCTTCACTTATTTAAACTGATGCCGTTCCTGGTGGTTTCCTCACTCAACACCCTGTGGTTCAGGCTGTGTACCACCTTGCTGCCCCAGCAGTTTTTCTTAAGGACAAATTTGATTTTTTTTATTCTCCTGCTTAAAAGAGACTAGAGGAAGATTGGCTGCAGAGGGCAGCAGGGAACTTTCAGAGTGATGGATTACGGGTGATTACGCAGATTGTGGTATTGGTTACTCACTCTATACTGTTGTCAGATGCGTCAAACTGTTCACTTAACATGAGTAAATTTTATTGCATATAATTTATACCTCACCACTGCTACCTTTAGTCTGTAGTTTGGTGGCTTCCCATCATCTTCTGAATAAAATCCTTATTATTCTCCCAGGCACATGGAACTCTTGGGTGTCCATACTGCCCCTGTGCCTCCCGTTTCCATGCTCCCCTCCCTGACCCCTCCATTCCAGGTCCCTGTTGGTTCCTCAGGTGGGAGGTGTGTGCGCCTGCTGTTTGCCTTTGCACACTGTCTGCCCGCCTGCAGGGCCTCTCCCACCCTGTCCTCATTTCCTGCTGCCAAATTCCTACATCTTTTCAAAAGATTCACCTGTCTGTGTAGGCATCCCTCTTTTGTAAGTTGCTCACCATCCTGCCACTTGTCACACCATGTCATACATCATAGCACATAGCCTGGTCTGGAAGTAGCTTGAAGGCAAGAATTCTTGGCTTCATGTTTACATCCCCAGAGGTTAACTTTGTGTCTGGTACAAAGAAGGCATTTGATAATATTTATTGAGTTGAATGCATTTAAACCACATTTTAAGGCTATCCCTATGCTTACCATCTGCTCAAACTCATATTTATTAAAGTGTTTATTTCTCTTCCGATTGAACTTCTATTTCAGGAACTGATAAGCCTTTTTAGAAATGGTGATTTACAAGCAAGGAACATATACTAGTGACTTTAAATAAGAAGAAAAAGAATACTTTCCAAATCCAGAAGGATAAATCTTTCTACATATGTTGGCTACTATTATGATTATTTTTAATTCTAAGAGATTTATTAGAAAATATCTATGGTTAGTGATGATTCATGGTAAGAATATGAAGGCATGGTCAAATCAGGTACTATATAAATACATAAACCTTTTCTAAATGTGTGCAAAGTTATACACACAAAAAGAGAGAAATACAACACTGACTCTTTCGTGCTTAGACATTCTCAACCATTTGTCATTTCATAGCAGGAATACAAAATGTCCCTTTTGGGTAGCCAGAAGTGAACTCATTTTTATTCCAAAGGGAGGATGCTGAGTAGAAGAATTGACTGGATCCGAGATGGGTTTGTGTAGAGGTTTAGAGCTTATTGTCAAGTTATTCATCCTATTTCTAATTCCTGTTTATTGTTTAGAAAATAAGAATAGCATTTGTCCCCATCCTACTTCACAAAGCCTTCTGAGTATTTTGAGGTAATGCTTATAAAGTCTCCAGGACAAAGGTGCTAGAGTTCCCAGCATCATAATAAAAGATAAACAAGAAGCCTTTGTAGTACTATAGCTCGGCCATGCAGAAGGAGCTAGGTGGAGAAGCCTTTGTCTCAGTACTTTATCCATCTGAAACATGCCTTTGTTTGTGTTACTACAGGTTCAGAAGAAGAATTTTATAGAAAATATTATTCCAATAATCATCTCCCTGAAGACCGTACTAGAGAAAAATAAGATCCCAGCTTTGCGGGAACTCATGACCTATCTCAGGGTAAAGGTTGACCTTGTGCTTTGTGGTCTCTGTCTCCTGCCTCTAGCTCATTACTCAGGATCTGTCACAGTTATGGTGGTGTAGTTGGTCAGTGAACACAGGAACTCAGAATGCTACAAAACCAGCTTTATATTTTTTTTAGAATTAGACCAGCCAAACAGGCCTTTGACTGTTGGGGAGAACAGAGAGAGTGTTTGACCATAGGTTCCACAGAAGCTGGTTCTTGCCTTTTTCATGCTGTTGAGTTTATGAAGGGCTGACTCACTGTGCTGAGCCTGTGTGTCCTTGATGCCAGTTTGGAGATTCAGTTTTGAAGGCTTTCTCAACTGGGGTCAAGTACAAAGACTTCATCTTAGTCATTCTGGGGAGGGATAAAGTGAAATTGGGCATCGTGTTCAGTTTGGGGATGTTTGCCTTTAACACTGCCTCCACATCAGGAAGTAACAGTGGGTTTGGGGGCGCACTGATGGAGACTAGGCCACCATCACTGGTGGCATCCGAGGCTATGAAAAATGGTCTAAGCACTCAGAATATGTAGAACTGCCATGGAGACATAAATGAGGCCCCAGACCTTTCTGGCAAAATTTTTCTATCAGAATTAAATGGAACTTTTTTTTTCCTTTCTCTGTTTATACTATGCTATTTTCTTCCTCAAGAAATGCTAAAAAACGTTTTTTCAATAAGGGCTACAACCAAATTACATTTAATGTAAATTCTTCAAATAGTTCTTTAAACTAAAGGAAGTTAAGGTAGGAAAGATGGACTCATTGTGTGGACAAAATGAGAACTTCCAGTTATTCTTATGCTTTTATTGCCCTGTTTTAAAGCTCTGAGAGGAAAAAAAAGAGTTTAGATCCTCAATAAACTACTTAAAGGCTTATGAACAATAAGTATCCCCTGTTTCTGAGCATACGCCCAGGGGATGGCCACACAGTTGCCTTATTTGAGCAGCACCGTGCTCGTACATTGGCAGCCTTCTGTGAAAGCAGCTCCAGCCGTCCTCTCCCCCAGCCTATGCAGCCCTCTCTTCATGGTACCTAGAAGCATTCATAGATTTCCTGCCTTTTGTTAGGACTTCCCTCGAAGGTAGGGCTGCGATAAATCTTCTCCCTCTAATACTGTTAGGTGAAATGGTTTCTTCCTCTTAGCAAAGAGGCTGGTCCCTGGCATCTCCTGTAAGGCCTGAGAATGTTCTTAGCCTTGTATGATGAAAGCTCTTCTGTCCTGTCTTCAGAGGAAGACAGAACGATGGGATTAGAGCTATAGTTGCAGTCCTCTGAGAAAGCTAGTGTAGACAGATGAGCAACTTTTAGATTGCACAGCTTCCTGTAACTTGCTTCAGAGGTCCTGTCAGAGCCAGGACAGTGCCATATATCACCTGCCCATCTAACCTCTGACTTGAATTGCTAAAGGACCTGCTTCAGTGACACTACAGGAGCCTTTAAACTGGTAGTGACCCAGAGCGAAGCCCGATCACCTAGCTACATCACTATCCCCATCCCCACTTTCAGGAATGGACGAGGGTAGCTTATTAGTGGCAGGTCTGTGCCCTGGTGTAAGACCTGCTTGAGGCTCAGATTGTGTGTTGCTGTTTTCTTTCTTCCTCATCAGGATCCTGGAAAACTGCCTGTCGAGTGGTGGTTAGATAGGACGCTCCCTAAGAGATCAGAACTGATAGTTAATCTCTCAAGTCATGCTTACTGGCTTCTGTGGTCAATACGAGTGCAATTGGCATTTCCCAGGACAATATCATCATGTTACTTAACTTGTTGGTTGATGTACTAGAAATAGGTCTGCTCTCAACAAAACACATCTTATTATTCCTGTTAATATTTATCAGGTTGTATTGCAGAGCTTATGTATTTATTCAAGAAAACACTAAAAGATGCCTCTGGGTCTGTTTTAGGAGGTGATGCAGGATTACCGTGATGAAATAAAGGATTTCTTTGCATTAGACAAGCAGCTGGCATCAGAACTTGAATACGACATCAAGAAGTACAACGAGCAGCTAGCACAGGAGCAGGAGCTGGCGGGACAACCAGATGTGAGTGGGGTGGCTTACAGGGCCAGGGGGACACAAAGAGCACAAGTAGCATGTGACCCTCCTCTCCAGTCTGCCTTCCACTGCCAGCTTTCCCAGTGCTTCTCGAAACCCACATAGGAGCCGAGGTTGGTTGGAACAAGACCTTTTGGGTTGCCAGTTGTGGATCTTTTTGTGTTCCTTTGCCACGTGTGTCACACAGATTATTTGATCAGAGAGGCTTCCCTTCCCTCACGGCCAGGCCGCGTGAATTTTTCTGGAAAGTCATCGTAGTAATACTTGGTGGCCATGTGTGAATGTCCAAAAAACAAGCTGGTGGTTGGGTTATTTAATGTGTGATTCTAGTGATCATAGCTAACGAGATCCCTCTAGGTGTCTCAGTTTGTTTGTGGTCCTGCTCCCCATGTGCCCCTGTTCAGGACAAAATGTTGCTTGGGGTATTTCTAGTAAGCTGCTGTTCACTTCCAGACAAAGTGTGCTCGCTTCTCTGAGAAATCCAGATAGATCTGCTGCATTAAAAACTGATGAAGGCAAACTAACTTAATCCTTTTTCTCTTTAATGCCATAACATCTGCCATAACTTTCTGAAGAGAAAGTTCTACTTGCCCAGGGCTGATGTGGTTTTAAAATAAATTACTTCTGGACTTGCTCAGGGCATGTAAAGTTTCCATTAAAAAAAAAAAAAAAAAGTTTTAGTAGGTAAATAGTCTTTATTTCTGTTCTCTGACAGATTGCCCCAAGTTCGGAAGTAATGCCAGCTCTTGCTGGCCAGGAAGGTGCCACTGTGCCTGCTGCTGCAACCCAGCCCTCAACACCCAGGGCCGCTGCTGACCAAGCACCGCCTTTGTCTCCTTCCCTTGAGGCTGGGCTATTGAAGAGGTTCATACCCAAAGGCAGGTATGGAACTGGTGCATCAGGAATGGGGCAGACTGCCTCTCACCACATTCTCCATGATGTCTGTGCCTTCCCCACTGGGTGTTTCATGAACACTTCCTCCAGGCTCCTCTCCTTCAGATTTGCAATGAGTGTGGTTGAGGGTGCACCTGAGAGGCAGAGGGTGGTGACTCCCAGCATTTTCACCTTCCTTCTCTCTGCATGTCTGTGGCATGTTTTCCTCTACAGGCCCATGTCCCTGAGCACCATCGCAATCCTGAATTCCGTCAAGAAAGCTGTGGAGTCCAATAGCAGGCACCGGAGTCGGAGCACAGGAGTGTTGCCATTCCCATTAAGCTCTCAAAGCCTGGACAAAATGTGCAATCGTGGTAAGCCCCAAGTGGCTCCTGGGGCCGAAAGAACTGCTGGGTTTTGTACCTCAGACACAGTGAGGTTACAGATGAAAATACAGAACAGGCCTCCTTCTCATCCTTTTCTGAGTGATTTCTGTTTTCTTATCTTTAAAGCAAACAACTTTGGGCATTTGGGATTCTGGGTAAGAAGAGATTTGGAAAAGAGAATGAAGTGGAAAACTCATCCATTAGCGTTCATTTTTCCCATCTTTCTACTCTCCACGCACATGCTTTTGGCCTTATTTATAAAGTTGTAATCTTAGTGAGCATTTTGGTTTATAATCTACTTCCCTACACATACTGACAATAATAGTGAACATTTGCTCATGAACTTTTCTTTCCTAACTTTTCTCCCTGTGGCTTTGTAGCATTCTATCTTGTGGAAGTACTGAAACCTATTTACTATTACCCTCTTCTTGGAAATATAGGTGTTTTTCAATTTTTTGAAGTAATGTCACAATAAAGTATATAATCTTTAGGATTGATTCCCAGCACTCAGAGGCCATGGATATTTTTAAAGCCTTTGCTAGTGTCAGGTTGCCTTCTGTAATTCCCTGTGGTTGTTCATTGATGGGAGCCAGTGGTGCACCGGTGTCTTTTTTCCTACTTTGAAACATTGGTCTAACAATTTCCCTTCTTCTTTGCCAGGCTTTATAGGTCAAAATTGGTGATGGTTTTAATTTCTTTTTCTTTGAATCCTAGTGAAAATGGACATTGTTTCTCATGTTTATCATTTTTTTATATCTTTCTGAATTACTTCATTATAAGAACACTTTAATTGGGATATTCACTTTATCATAGATCTTGGTAATCATGTTGGGGGTTTTTTTGGACAGCTAAAGCTTCCCTGTTTTATCCTAGCAAACTCCTACAGCCTGGAGCAGGAGTCCAGTGGAGCTGTGGACCACGTAACTAAACGAGCAATCAGTACTCCCGAGAGTAAGTACTCCTGTGACAAGCCAGCTTCCGCTAAGTCTCTCATCAGCCACTGTGTGTCTGCGGGAGCTGCAGTAAGACTCCTTCTCTTGAAAGAAAGGTCTTGTACTAGATGAAGGCACTCCTTATGGTCAACAACATTGTGATGCCTTGTCACATGTGTCTCATGATATTTATAACTCAACAGCCCAGGAACTAGCTGAATGTAAGTCAAGCGCTCTTCTAAGTGCTTCACAGGCATGAACTCAGTTAAACTCGCAGCCATCCTTGAGGATCCCTGTTTGACAGACGGGGAGGCTGAGGCACAACTTCCTTGGCAGCGCTGTGCTTGCCATTCTAGAGCCAGCACTTGGGCACTCCTGCCTGCCTCGGGCAGCCCTGCTTTGTAGCTGTCACATGTTGATGCTGGCATGCTCCGTGTACATCATCGAGGCCAGCTCCAGAGCCAAGCTGAGCCTTTGGGTTCATTGGCCTATTGAGGACCCCCCACCAGCTGTGTCAAGAACCTCTGTCTTCTCACTGCCATTGGGTGGTTTTTCTAATCTTCTGTTATTTCCTATTATTTCAAAGTCAAGGTGAGTTAGAAGTATAGAGGATTTTTTCCTGTTACCTTGTTTTATACCTTCTTACTGTCCACAGCGTGTCTCAGTGTGCCTCCTGCCTCTTCCCTCTTAACCTCCCCCTTCCTCTGCCCGCGCTCCTGTGCCGGGTTCTCGAAGTCCTGCATACACCTGCTCTTGCTTGCCACGGGTCATTCATGCACCATGTCCTCATCTACAGCTTCCCTTTCCCCGGTATTCGCTGCTTTACCCTCCAGCAGCAGTACTCACCATACCTCCAGACATTGGGGACCCCTTGAACAGCATGGGTTTGAACTGCACAGGTCCACTTATGCGCGGATTGTTTACAGTGCAGCACCATAAATTGTCTTAATAGCATTTTCTGTTCAGCTTACTTTATTGTAAAAATACAGTATGTGATGCATATAACATACAAAATATGCATTAGTCAACTATTGATATTACTGGTAAGGCTTCCTTCTGGCCAACAGTAGGCTATTGGTAGTTAACTTTGGGGGCAGTTAAAAGTTATACACAGATTTTCGACTGTTGGTGGGGTTGGCAGCTCCACCTCCCTCGTTGTTCAGGGTCAGCTGTACTGCTTCACCTGTCCTTGCAGTTTATAAGCTGTCTTACTCTTCCCTGTACCCACTGGGCCTGCCACAGTGCCTGGAACATGGGAGGAGTGAAACAGATGTTAATGAGTTAAGTGATAGGACAAATGGCAGAGCTGGGACCTGAAGTCAAGTCTCCTGATTGCAATTCCTATGTCCTTCTACAGCCTTTGCTCTCACAATGCTGCTCTCGGGCATGACTGCAAGATGAGAACATGTTAAGGTGTTCTTCTCTTTGATTATGGTGCAGCCCAGGAGCAAGCCATTCATTTAGTTTTATATTCAGTCATACAAATTTATTGAGCACCTAGTGTGTTCTGGCTAGTTGCTGGGCAGTTCAATGACCTGTGATGCTGTGATCTGTTAGAGTATTTACTGGGTTGTAGAGAATTTCCATCAAGTCCTCTTTTTTTTTTTTTTTAAGATTTTATTTATTTATTTGACAGAGAGATCACAAATAGGCAGAGAGGCAGGCAGAGAGGGTTCGGGGGAGCAGGCTCCCTGCTGAGCAGAGAGCCCGATGCGGGGCTTGATCCTAGGACCCTGAGATCATGACCTGAGCCGAAGGCAGAGGCTTAACCCTCTGAGCCACCCAGGCACCCATCAAGTCCTCCTTTTAAGGGAGATTAACAGATGAACAGAATTCCTACCCCACATCTCCTTAGATGACAACTGAATCATGACTGCTTTTGTCATTAAAAGCTGTAATTTGGGGTTCCTCTATATTGAACAGGTGTAATATTATATATGTGAAAAATTCAACCCCTTGAAACAGACAAATTTTTTGTATGTTCTTTGTTCCTGGTTCAGAGTGCTTCTATTTTGGCATTAGAAACCATATGCTGCAGAAATGGGGCGAATGCATCTCATTTTAGTTTTGTTCATCCCCAGGAGTCCCTGATTCCAGTCTTTGGTTGGTTTCCTAGCAGCCTGAGTTCCTCAGCTGTGAAGCCTGGCATGCTGCATTAATACTGCTTGAATGTGCATGCATGGAGCCGTCTTTGCACTGAAAATAAGACTGTCAGGAGACCCCAGGTCAACAACTACTTTTTCTCTCTCTAGGCTCTTGAATATAAAATTCGTGGCCATCTTTCCTTATTCTGAACCAGGAAGGAATGCTTGAAGAAGGGTCTCCTATTAGCTCTCCTTTCTGGGAGAATTATCAGATCATGTAAAAACACTCAGTTCTGTTTTCTCTGTGGTTTATAAATACACATTCTATTGACAACTCTTAGTGGATGAATGTCAGGAAGTGGTCTCAGCTCTAAGAAGGTAGGAGGAAAAATGCTAGCCAGTTCCACTGTTCTGGTACACCATGGTATTCAGCATGAGCAGAGGGGCTTTGCCAAATGTAAATTAGTCCTTTTCAGAGCTAGATCTTAACTGAAAATCCATGCAGGTTCAGCAAGTCCCTCTTACTGCTATCACTCAGGCAGCAGGGATGCTCCTGCCTTTGGTTGCAAGTCCTTACAAAGTGCACAGCGGATCTGAGAGCTACCAAATAGCTGCCTTTGCCAAGTTTGGAGACCTATTGCCTGGATGTGCTCAGGCTTCCAAACCGGAAAAGGAATGTATACGTAGGGAAGGGGAGTTTGAACTGCAGCACAAGGAGAAACCTCCCAGAAACAGGAATAAGCACAACTGAGCTATTTGAGTGGCAGCATGATGAAAATACTGGTCTCTCTATCTCTCTCTCTCTTTTTTTTTTTTAATTTCTTTTCAGCGTACCAGAATTCATTATTTATGTACCACACCCAGTGTTCCACACAATATGCACTCTCCATAATACCCACCACCAGGCATACCCAACCTCCCAACCCCCGCCCCTTCAAAACCCTCAAATTGTTTTTCAGAGTCCATAGTCTCATGGTTCATCTCCCCCTCCAATTTCCCCCAATTCCCTTCTCTCCATCTCCCCATGTCCTCTGTGTTATTTCTTATGCTCCACAAATAAGTGAAACCATATGATAATTAACTCTCTCTGCTTGACTTATTTCACTCAGCATAATCTTGTCCAGTCCCATCCATGTTGTTACAAAAGTTGGGTATTCATCCTTTCTAATGGAAGCATAATACTCCATAGTGTATATGGACCACATCTTCCTTATCCATTCATCCGTTGAAGGGCATCTTGGTTCTTTCCACAGTTTGGTGACTATGGCCATTGCTGCTATGGACATTGGGGTACAGGTGGCCCTTCTTTTCACTACATCTGTATCTTTGGGGTAAATACCCAGTAGTGCAATTGCAGGGTCATAGGGAAGCTCTAGTTTTAATTTCTTAAGGAATCTCCACACTGTTTTCCAAAGTGCTGCACCAACTTGCATTCCCACCAACAGTGTAAGAGGGTTCCCCTTTCTCCACATCCTCTCCAACACACGTTATGAAAATACTGGTCTCTTAGCAGTTAATGTAGCTCAAGTTGTTCATGGGCTCATAGCACTGCAGATGCACTGTGGACTTTAAAACAGACTAGAAAGATCTAATCAGTACTCTTAACAAGACCACAGTGTAGGGGAGAAGGTTTATAGCACACGTGTTCTTGGAAGGCATCAGCGGCCGGTGTTGAGCCTTGTTCTATTCCTGACAAATGTGCTGATAGCTCATATATAGCAGTAGAGGACACAAAGTAGGGAGCAAGTTCCTGGGAGAGGCATCGCCTCCCAGGTCTCAAAGGACTGGCATGGTAGTCAGATGAGGGAAGCACTCAGGTGAGATGAGGGAAGCACTCCAGGTAGAACTGCATGCCCAGACCAGGGCCAGGAAGAGAACCGTGATGATCGGACATGGTGGCCTGTAGTGTGGGAATGCAGCAAGTGGGTTCCTAAGGGTGGCTGGGGGCCGGCTTACACAAAGGTGGGTCTGTCCAGCTCGAACAGAGGCTGGATTTTAGGCCTTCCCCTAGAACACTGAGCTGGCAAGACCCTTAAGCGGAGCAGTCACCTCACTACATCTTTAAACTTAACTCTAGTGACATAGGGAATAACAGCTAATTATAATAGTAATAACCTTTATTCAGCACTTACCTTGTCCCAAGTCCTCTGTTAAGGACTTAACATAAATAATCTCTTTAATCCCTACAACTCCCCTGAGGTGAGTACATCTGTTTCCCATTTTGGAGCTAAAGAAACCTGAGGTTTTGGAGCAGCTAGGTGGCTCAGTGGGTTAAGCCTCTGCCTTCAGCTCAGGTCATGATCTCAGGGTCCTAGGATGGAGCCCCACATCGGGCTTTCTGCTCAGCAGGGAGCCTGCTTCCCCCTCTCTCTCTGCCTACTTATGATCTTGCTCTGTTTCAAATAAAATCTTAAGGAAAAAAAAGAAAGAAACTTGAAGTTTTTAAAGGAATTCAGTAAGACACTGAGCCAGCATGCAGATCAAGTCTGATTCAGGTCTGTTCCTACACTCTGCTCCCTGCCTCCTAGCGGGGGACCGAAAGAAGAGGAGGCCATGGGTGGAGACCACTAAGCTAAGTCAGGGTGAGAGGAGCAGACATCAAGTGAGGAGGAGAGGAGGCAACGGAAGGAGGAGGAGATAGGAGGAAGGCAAATGTAACCAGTTAGTGATTAAGTGTGGAGAGGGAGCCTCTCATGCCTGACACTTCTGACTTGGACAGTCCATTGATAGGAGATTCAGAAAGAACGTGCTGAGAAGTGGGGGTAACGAGGTGGCCAAGTGTTTTCAGGGAGTACAGTGAGGGACAGTAGGAAATGCAGGACTCCAAGAGAGGCTAGAGCTGGATGGAGTCACTGGTGTATTGGCAGTAACTGGAGATGTGGGGTGGGTAAGAAGCCAGGGGCAGTGGGCAGTGGGAATGCAGGGGCCACAGAGCCTTCTGAGAGAGTAGTCAGAGGTGGAAGGAGCCAGGAGACCATCGGTGGGATGAGTGTCCAGGAGGAGAGTCTCCAACTTCATTTGAGTTACCAAAAAGGTAAAATTTTACTTTTTTTTTTTTTTTTACCTTTTTTTTACTTTTGAGTTTACCAAAAAGGTAAAATTGAGGCCTGACAGGGCCCCTGGATTTAGATTTGACAGTGCTTATGGATTGATACAAGTGACTGAGTAAAACTATAGCAGAAGCTCCATGACTGACCTTGCGCAGGTGACTTTATGTAGGTCTGTCTCCTACTGGCTTTTCGTTAATGGTGTTGTTTTCCCTGTATTTACCCAGGGACCATCAATGATGTCACATTTGGAGCAGGAGTCAGCTACATAGGCACACCACGGACACCTTCAGTCAAAGGCAAGTTCCTTTCCTGTCAGATGTATTAGCCGCTTTTGAGTTCTGGGAAATCTGAATTTGTTTGTGTCTGACTCCCTTTCAGAGAAAATTGAAGCCCAGTGTCAAGGAAATGACATTTTATGTTTATCGCTTCCTGATAAACCGTAAGTTTACCAAGAGTTCCTTTTGAGGTAAATGTTTGTGTCAGGGTTTTATCTTTAGTTCCAGAATGATTGTCTCTTTCCTTTCCCTAGGCCGCCACAGCCTCAGCAGTGGAATGTGAAGTCCCCGGCCAGAAATAAAGATAACCCAGCCCCTAGCAGGAGGTCACTCAGAAAGACACCCCTGAAAACAGCCAACTGAAACAGTCATTCAGGAGTATCCGGGAGGCAAGAGCTCTAAGGAGATGTTGTCTCCTGCCTGTGGAAAGGCACAGTCCACCTTCCTCACTCCCAGGGAGAGGGAGACTTTTACTGTGTGATACCAGAATTTTTTCTTTGTGACTCCAGCACTCTGTTTATCTGTGTGGCTGGCCAACCTTTTACATTTCTCTTTATGTAATATGTGGTAAAAACAAAAAACAAAAAACATATATATATATATATATATATAATAGAGAACTGCCTTAGCTATTTAATATTCTAATTTTACTCCATTTGAAAGTATCATGTTCATTCTGATAAAGCGTATTCTGGTCTTTAAGGAACTCAACAGATCAGCTTTCTTTTATATAAATGAAGGCTCTGTTATATGGTCGGAATTCCTATAGTACAGTAGTTTCCTTTATCTAATGATGAAATTTTCATTGTAATTATTTTTTTTATTCTTATTTATAAATTGCAGGTTTTTAAAGTGTACAGCTTTATAAAATGGAATAATAAAGGGTAAGCATAAATATAGCCTTCTGGTTATTTAATAGAATATTCTACTTTTAGAACAGGGCTTTTACTGGTAGTCATTTTGATTCACATTAAGTGTTTAAGAATAATAAAACCCTCCCAGCCTCAAGAACTGTGAGAAATAAATGTGTGTTGTTTAAAAAAAACAGAAAGAGAAAGAAAAAGAATAAAACCCAACTTTCCTTTTAGGAAAAGAAATGACTCCCTTTGTCCTTAAGGTTCAGCTCATCTGTCCCTCTGCTTCTGTCCCCTGACAGAAGCTGTCTGCCTCCTAATAGCACACATCCATCTTCAAATGTAAACATGGGCTGGCTCCTGAAAGTTCCACCTATGTGTGGCATGCACTAATGCTGGTTTGTGTTAACAGTCCACAAAGACTGCTCCCAAGAAGGGGGAAGGGCTTGGTGTCTTCTGCTGATACCGTTAGGTAACCTTAAAACACATGTACATTCGTGTTTTATCCAAGAGTGACTGGGGAAAAAATTCAGTCAGTTCCCTTTTTAATCCCAGTACTATAGAAGCACAATTACAGGGTTACTGTGTTGATATGTTTTTTTAGTATAAATGTGGTAGTTGGATTTGAGAGGTAGAATGTCATTGTGCATTGTGTCTATTCTACAGTCCTCCCATATATGAACGGTGACACACATGGAGATGTCATTGGCAGAGAGAGTCACAAAGCTGCTCATGAGTAAGGACAGTTATCTCCAAATCAAGTAGATGGTAATTGCTGGCAGCCTCTTTTGAAACCTGGGATTGTGCCATTTTAAGTGTACCTTCCTAACAAAATGCTAAGAAAATGAGGTAAACTCAACATAAGGGCACATAAGGAGGAGAAATAATGAGACAAAGTTGATTTTTTTTAAAAGCTTTTATAAATGAGGTTTAACAAATACCAACTTATAGGTGTGTTAGTACAAGTCTGCAACGTCTATGTACAGCAACAGCCACACCAGAGGCCACAGTAGCCTTATAGAAGCTTCGAGTCTTCAGTCACATTCACATCTTAAAAACACATGAATGTTCCTTTTCTGTCTACATTTTTACAGTATTAGGCAACAACTTCCCAGACTCCATACTCACTTCTGTCAGACCCAGTTCACATGGCACTAGGATAGGAGGTGTTGTGGTTACAAGAAGGGAGTCAACAAGGCCGTCCTATCACTTGGACAACCAAGATGGCAGCTAGAGTGTTGCTCCCCAACAATTACAGAACAGGGACACTATCCCTTTCTACTAAGAGGGGGTGAAGATGAAGGGATATCTTAAGTCTAAGCATTAAAGACAAACGCAAAAGAAGATGGGTACCATTAAGCAATTATGAAGAGTTGCCCACCACTTCTGCCAAATACCCCATGGCAGAGTATTCACAGAACTTAAAAAAGAAAAGTCAACATAAGTCTCAAGTATTCAATTAAAAAAAACCCTCCAAGTATAAAAAATTAAGACACTGGAAGTTTAATCCCAAGATGACTATATCCTTCCAGATAAAAACCATCCTTGAAGCACACTGGAGGTACTGGGACTGGAGGTGCTCTTCTGAGAAGCTCCCTCTTCAAACAGCTTCACATCATGAGTTTAACACAGCAATGTATCTAAGGTGAAGAACATCTGCTCTTGAAGAACAAAGGCTTTTGAATGATGTTTCTAATGTCCCACACCCAGTGAGCAGCAGTGTCTTGGGTAAAGACTTTAAAATCAAAAAATCAGAAAATGGCCTTTGATTCAGGCATTTCGCTTTCCTCACCATCAGGCTTTCTGCTCTGGCTGCACTACCTGATGTTCTTCAAAGGGATGGCCTCGCCGCTACCACACAATGGGTTTATTGTGAAGTGAGACACAACCTGTGGTGTCTCTGTGCTTTCTTCATGGCAAAGAGGAAGAGTGGAATTCATTTTCTTAAAAAACATTGTAGTTTTCGGAACGGCCTTTGGCTCTGGACAGTCTTATGAACTACACAAATAAGTAAAATGAATTTTAAAACCAAACAGCAGAGGCTGCTTTGTTTCAGGAGCCATCCACAAACAAAGAGTTCTGTCACAGGGGATCCAAAGGCAGGGATACCACAGGGAAGACACCCACCCTTCTTGAAATGTCCACCTTACAACTAATTGTCCAACACTATAAAGCTAATCAGCACACAAAGCCACTGTCAGGCCAATAAAGATGGCAGTGCACATGCTGGCTAGCCTTCAAAGTTAGTAGCCAATATCGATTTAGAGCGTGGTGCAGGACTCAAGCCCGGGGGTTGGCTAACATGGTATCACAGGTACATCCAAGCACTTATGGATGGTGTCTCTGGGCTTAGGTAGTTATAGGAATATAGGAAGAGACTGTTCAAAGCCAACCTTAGAGCTTACATTTCCTTCTGGAGAGATGCAAACAGATTTTGACATTATTCAACTGGATTTTTTAAAAAAGTTTCCTAAGTAACAATGGTCTGATGTATAGACAATGTAGTTCTCTTGTGAAAAATGCTGAAACTTATGTGGGAAAAAGGAATGTTCCAGTAAGCTTCCTCGAGAGGATTTTTTTGGGGTTAAAATACTCTTTAATTAATGGTATTTTCCAATTTAACACTAGTAGCTTGGAACTCCTACCTTAAGTTGAAAATTTTTTTAAAAAAATAGGTATTTAACACTGTATGACAACATATTTACAGTTTAAATAGAAATTTTCCTTTCAATAACCAAAATACATCTTTAGCAAAAATTTAGAAAGTGAAATTTTATAAAATAAACACCCATAGAAAAGCAGAGCATTATTTCAGTACCATTTCAGATTTTGCCTAAGATGAAGGTTTGTATGTAAATATGACCCCCCCCCATGGACAAGCAATTTACCTTCTTGATTTGGGCTGTTTTTATAAAATTCTGATCCAAATAGATTTTTCAAGATGGACACTAAAATACTGATCAACAAAACCTTCAAGAAGAATCTGCAGTGCTGGCTGTGGGCAGCTGTGAAACAAGACCATCACATAAAACGCCTCTTTTCTGGGTTCACTGTTCAAACTCTGCAGCTGCAGGGTGTTGCAGTGGGTTGTGCCCCCAAGCCCTGCAATGCTCGTGCTATGTGGCTGCCTGATGGCCCCACACATGGGACTCACCTGGGCTGATGTAAGTGAGTGGCAAATAAACTGGCTTCGCAGGCCACAGTGCCCAGCCTGGCCTCTGTGAGCAAGAGCTTTCCGCTCACCTTAACGCTCAGGTGGGAGCCAGGCCAGAAACAGACTGGGAATCCACCTCAGTGAAATACAGTTGTGTGTTTTTTTTCCCCCTTGTGATGACTATGCCCATCTCGAGGAAAATTCTTTTATTCATGTGGCTTGTTAAAAAGTAAGAAAGGAGTAGCGGTCAACTTTGGCCAAAACAAAAAGCTTTTGCGCAAGTGTCTAGCTCTGTCCAAGTGCACTTGGCTCCCGGGCTGCTCTTGATAGGAGTTTCTGGTAGAGGTATTTGCATGTGTTCCGTCAGCCACACCATCAGATTTCAGATCACAAATGATGATTTGTGTCTGAAGTCGCCCTGCAAGGCCAACGCAGGTTAGAAATGGCCATCCTTGACAAACCCAGGGGCCCAAGTGGGAGAGGGAAAGTGGAAGCCAGATCTAATCCCCATTTCCCTGAAGAAACTTATGGCAAAACAAATCAAATGAAACCCTTCTTCAAAGGTAACATCTACTACTAGAGCCTGCAAACTGAATGCCAGGAGTGTGTACAAACCCTGCATTGGGAAGGTTTCCAAGGACGAATATCATTTTTTCTGGAAACACTTCAATTACTAGGTTTCCTAATCAATGTCTGCTCTGTTGCCTCACTCCTTTCCTTACCTCCTCATCTGTCCTGATATAGTTCACTCCATCTGACTTCCCCGGACTCTTATAACTGAAAAAGAAGGAGAGAGGGCTTCAGTGACTGATTTTTCATGTAATGCCAACTTAAACTTTGGTTTGGTCACTTAAGACAGAAGACAGGCTCACTTTTCGCCATTCTGCTTATTATTGATGAAGTAACCCCGTCTGTACGCACAGCAGATGCCCACAGTGATCAGGACCAGTACAGCAAGGACCACCAGGATTCCCCCAATAATACCACCGATGTTCAGGTCATCTGGAAAAAAGAGGGATTAAGGGAAGAGAGGATACACACTATCTGGTCTTAGAAAAGTCCTTGACCCCACTTCTTTTTTGCATCCTTCCACTTCCTGCATCTGCCCTGTCATGCCTACTCCAGCCAGAAGAGCAGAGTGAGACCACTTCAACTCTTTTTTTTTTTAAGATTTTATTTATTTATTTGACAGAGAGAGACACAGCGAGAGAGGGAACACAAGCAGGGGGACTGGGAGAGGGAAAAGCAGCCTTCCTGCCGAGCAAGGAGCCCGATGTGGGGCTCGATCCCAGGACCCTGGGATGATGACCTGAGCCAAAGGCAGCCATTTAACCCACTGAGCCATCCAGGTGTCCCCACTTCAACTCTTTTAGCCCGGAACATATAGGACCCTAGACCCCTGCTCTCACTTGTAAAAAGTACTGAGACCTCCAAAGTTCAAATGCTGTTATACTTAATCTGGTATTAAAAGGGGCTTAGCGGGCATCTGGGTGGCTCAGTGGGTTAAGCCTCTGCCTTCAGCTCAGGTCATGATCTCAGGGTCCTGGGATCAAGCCCCACATCAGGCTCTCTGCTCAGCAGGGAGCCTGCTTCCCCGCCCCTCCTGCCTGCCTCTCCTCCTACTTGTGATCTCTCTCTGTCAAATAAATAAATTTGAAAAAAAAAAAAAAAAAAAAGGTCTTTAAAAGGGGCTTAGCATTTTAAAAAGGCTTTACAATCTTCTGGCTAAATCCCTAAAAATATTATTAATGGAGAAAATTGTTTCACTTTATAGAGACAGAATTAAGGAGCCAGGAATCCCAAAGAAAAAATTCCTAATTTCCACGGATTCCCTTTGCTGTGCATTATTTGGGGGGAAAGAACTAGTGTTGCACAGGACTGAAAAGTAAAAATGTGAGGTGGGCACATGACCTTTCACTCTCAGCTGCATGGCCTCATATCTACAAGCCTCTTGGAGGAAAGCCCTTGACCCTTTCTTCCCATTTCTCTATACCGGGCAAAGGTGCCCCAGTCCACATCAGTGTGGGGCACTGGGGCTGTTTCCTCCATATAGACAAAAATGCAATGGAAAACATGCAAGAGATACAGCAACATAAGCCAGCTAACTTGGAAGTTGTTAAATTCTCCCTTATCTAATGCAGGGGTTTCAAATGTGAGTGTGCATTTAAAAATTGGAATTTCAACTTTAAAATGTCAATTCCCAAGCTCTATCACTAGAGAGAGATTCAGTAGGTCTGGGGCAAAGTCCAAGAGTCTTCCTCCTGCCCTGGAGCAGTTTCCTGAATTTGACAGATGACAAGAATCCCCTAGAATTCTGTTTGACACACAGACATTTCCAGACCTCCCCTGAGGACTAAGTCCATACGCCTGGGGTGGGGCCTTGGAATCTGTACATGAAACAGTGCAAAGGATTCTTATAATCAGGCAAGCTTGGAAAACACTGCTCTGGGGTCAGTTATACTCAGGAAGGAGGGAGGGGCTGAGATAGCTCCCCAGGTGACTGTGAATGTGACATGCTCCATCTGCCCCATTCTGCCTTCAACACCTCTCCTTTAGAACCAGCGCCCTAGAGATGGCATCATCACAGAACATGCATGGTAAAGTTATTGAGGCTAAAACTCTGGCTGTCAGCTTACCACAAAATGGTTATAACTGGATAAATTTCTAGAGACTTTACATGACATTGTGTTTTGATCTTATCAATTACCAAAGAAATGAATTAAGTAACTTTTTCTATCTATCCACCCATCTATCCATATATTTATTTATTTTAAGTAGGCTCCACGCCCAGCATGGAGCCCAACACAGGGCTCAAACTCATGACCCTGAGAAGAAGACCTGAGCTAAGATCAAGAATCAGATGCTTACATCCACATCCCAGAAATGGAGTTTATTAAACACAGTTAAGGGGCACCTGGGAGGCTCAGTTGGTTAAGTGGCTGCCTTCAGCTCACGCCATGATCCCAGTACCCTAGAGCCCCACATCAGGCTCCCTTCTCAGTGGGGAGCCTGCTTCTCCATCTCCCTCTGCTGTTCCCCCTCATTTGTGCTCTCTGGCTTGCTCTCTCTGTCAAATAAATAAAATCTTTAAAAATTAAAAAAAAACAACAACTCAGTTTAAAGTGACATGATTAGCTATGTTCCCAACACCAGAAGACTCCAGAAAGTCTATTTTGAGGAGATAAACATATTTCAAGTAACCACTTATTAGTCACTTAGCTGTTACTCAGAACTTTCTCATCTTTCCTTTCAATGTACCCAGATGGGTTTGGGTGAATGTAGTCATCTCCAGAAGAAAGGAGACCAGTTGTCTAAACTGATGGTCCAATATTAAATTAAAAATGTTCTATCCACTTGCCAGTCTTCAGATGAAATAGTTTCAAAAAGTAACTCACAGACTTCCATCTCCTGCTCCTCACATCTGGCTGAGCCTGCATCATTGGAAGCGATGCAGTAATACTGCCCAGAGTCCTCCTTGTGAACAGCATTGAAAACCTATTTCAGTAAATTACAAGTAAATCATGAGACCAATCAACAGGGCAGACCTCTGTGGACTGAAGAGATCACTATGCTCCGCCATCCCCGCCTCCCAACAAGGTGCTAAGTCCAGAGCCCAGTAAAATATCTCCTCATTTGCTCTTGGCTTCCTTTCAGTTTCCTGCACTGTCAGGTTCTTCCCTGATATTCTTCCCCAGCAGTCTTGCCTAAGAGCTCCTGAACAATGAGATCCCCTCAGATTTTTGGAGATACCAAAGCAACATTCAGAATGCAGTGTGAAGATAAGAATAAGGATTGTTTCTCAGCAACACCTGGGCAATACAAATACAGAGGATCTCATATAACCTGGCTTGTTACTACTCGTAGTTAAATACGCCAAGGATCAGGAGGGCTGGCTGTAGGAAAGCCCAGCTGAGATGCTGCTGCAGAGGGCAGTCTGTCCTCTATACATGACCAATCTAACTGCATCTTGCCCCCCAACCACTTTCCACTACCATCACTGGATTATTTTGAAGAAAATTCTAGACACATTTTATCCATAAAAACTTCAGCATCCAACTCTAAAAGACAAGGACTTCTTCAGATTATAACTATAATACCTTATTGTACCTAAAGCAATGAACAATTCCTTAACATCGAATATTCCACCAGTAATCCAGTTTCCCTGTCTCATGATTTATACAGGTAGTTATTCACATCAGGACCCTAACATCACCCATCCATTATATTTCTTTAATAGACCTACACAATCACCTTTATTTTACAAGTTTCCCTTCCTTTATTTTAATCCTCTTAGAACTTACTTGCTTATATAAAGGAGGGAAGGTTCATTTTTCCCACAGAATGCCCAACATTATAGGTTTTTAGTTCCTGTCTTATAAAGTTTATTGTTTTTCCTAGTAAGTGCTCTTCCCACCATAAGTATCCCTTCCTCAACAAAAACATTTCTATCCTCATGTCCAAGAAAAGATCTTACCAGAGTGCCTGTTTCAGAGTTTAAGAGAAAAGAGGAATTTCGGAATCTAGGATTGGCTCTGGAGTCTGTGGGCAGTGGTACATCATTGCGGTACCAGCTGTAGTGCGGCCGGGGGTAGCCCTCACTCTCCTGGCAGTGCAACGTGGCCGTCTTGCCTACAGGTACAGCCTTCGGGACTCTGCACACAGGAGGGACTGGCTTCACTGTGGAAGAAATTCGAGTTGGGGTTTCAAATCAGCCACATGGATTGATTCTTCTCAAAGCCCATAATAAACCTGCTCACAATAAAGGAAAACCAGCCAGGGGATGCACCACTGCCATAGCCATGTCATGCCCACAGGCTGGGATCTGCCATGGCATCTGCCCCACACACAGCTCACCCCCATGTATAACCCATAGTGCATTTCTAATGCCCGCACCTCCTGAGGAGCACTTCCTACAGCTGGTTGGGGGTGAGTGGCCGGAGCTCCACCTCCCTTCTTGCCTTCTACCCCAAGTCAGGCAGTCCAAGCTCCTACAACCGCCTGCCCCCTAAGGCCTGCGATACCCCCAGGGATATACCTCTGGGAAGAAAGAGCGAGCTAATCTCTTTTATTTATTTTTATTTTTACTTATTTTTCCTCTTCCCCAACCTTTTTTATTTTATAGACAGATTCATGAGGTCTAAAAGGGGGAACATATTTTTAACTTCATGTGAGTTCCTACCTTGAACAGTTAACTCAATGACAATCTCATCAATTTCTTTCCGGTCATTTCGAGCAACCACCTCACAGCGATAAAGGGCTGAGTCTGTCCGGGTCACATTCCAGATCCTTAGAGAGGTTTTCCCCAATAGTTCTGCACGACCTGCCAAATCTCCTACAGAAAAGAAGATGCAGAACACAAAAAGACTGTTTAAAGACATCTTTGCCACCTATGAAGAAGGTGGCTTCTGGGGCTAGCATTTAATGCCTCAGTAAGGACACTGCAGACTGGCTTCTCCTTCTGCTCCTGTAAAAGAGAGGTAAACTAAGGACACTGAGCACCAAAATAGTACCTGGTGTGTAAGAGGACTCATTACATGTGTCTCTGTTGTTAAAGCAGGGACCTTGGGAGGCCTGGGTGGCTCAGTCAGTTAAGCATCTGCCTTCAGCCCAGGTCATGATCCCAGCGTCCTGGGATCGAGTTCTGCCAGCGGGCTCCCTGCTCAGCAGGGAGCCTGCTTCTCCCTCTGCCTCCACTTCTCCCCTACAACCTGCTCATGCTTTCTCTCTGACAAATAAATAAAAATCTTTTAAAAATAATAAATTAAATAAATAAGCAAGCAAGCAAGCAAGCACGGACCTCATTTCGTTCTCATCATTCCTAGCCAGGATTCCCCATTAAAAGAGGAAAAAAAAAAAATCAAACAAGCAACATGAAAAAAACAACCAGTATTCATAAATGGTGCTAGGACAACTGGATATCCACATATCCACATGCAAAAAAAAAAAAAAAAAAAAAAAGAAAGAAAGAAAGAAAAAGAAAAAAGAATGAGGCTGGACTCCTACCTCACACTATATACAACAAAGACTTTCCTATAAGAGTTAATAGTATGGGGGCTCCTAGTGGCTCAGTCAGTTAAGCTGCGGCTTAAGTCAGTTAAGACCTTCATCATGCCTCAGGCCATGATCCCAGGGTCCCAGGATCGAGCCCCACTGCTCAGTGGGGCATCTGCTTGTCCCTATCCTTCTGTCCCTCCCCCCTGCTTGTGCTCTGTCTCTCAAGCACTCACTCTCTAATAAATAAAACTAAAAACAAAACAAAATAAAACAAGAGCTAACAGTATGGCTCCCAGGAAAAAAACAGATATAAATCACCATGACCTTGGATTAGGCAATATTTTTTTAGAAATGGCACCAAGACCACAAGCATAAAAAAAAAGTGGCTCACACTGGACTTTCATAAAAAACTTTAAAACTTTTGTGCTTCAAAGAACACATTCAAGTTTTGAAAAGACAATCCACTAAATGGGAGAAAATATCTGCAAATCATACATCTGGGAAAAAGAACTAGTATCCCAAATATATAAGGAATTTGCAACTCAACAATAAATAGACAAATAACCTAATTAAAAATAGACAAAGGATTTGAGTGGACATTTCTCCAAAGAAAGTATATAAATGGCCCCCAAGAAGATGAAAATATGCTCAGCATCATTAGTCACCAGGGAAATGCAAATCAAAACCACAATGAAATACCACTTCACACCCACTAGGACGGCCAGATTGAAAAGGCGGGCAATTACAGGGGCACCTGGGTGGCTCAGTTGGTTAAGCGTCTACCTTCAGCTTAGGTCAAGATCCTGAGTCCCACGTCAGGCTCCCTGCTCAGCGGTGAGTCTGCTTTTCCCTCTGACCCTCCCCACTCTCATGCTCTCTCTCTCTCTCTCAAATAAATAAATAAAATCTTAAAAAAAAAAAAAAGATGGAAAATTACAAATGTTAGTGAGGATATAGGGAAAAACACTGCTGAAAGAATGTAAAATGGTGCAGCCACTTGGGAATATAGTTTGACAGGTTCTTATATAGTTTATATATAACTACCATATTACCTAGCAATTGTACTTTTGGTCATTTATCCATAAGTGTATCCATAAGTGTAACTTATGTTTACAGAAAAAACATTATGCTTACATGAATATCCATAGCTACATTATTGATAACAGCCCAAAACTGGAAATAACCCAAGTGTACATCAACTGATAAATGGATTAAAAAAAAAGTGGCCTACGTACAATGAAATATTATGCACCCATATAAAATGGAATGAAGTACTGATACATGCTACACCGTGGATGAACCTTGAAAATAATATACTGAGTGGAAGAGGTCAGTCACCAAGGACCACATATTGTATGATTCTATTTATATGAAGTGTCCAGAATAGGCAAATACACAGAGACTAATCTTAGTGGTTGCCTGGAGGTGGGGACACGGGGGAAGGGAAGTCACTGCCAAAGGATACAGTTTCTTTTGGGGTTGATAAAAGTGTTCTGGAATTTGATAGCAGTGAGGGTTGCACATCTTTGTTGAATATACTAACAACTGCTGAAGTATACACTTTAAAAAATGTGAGTTTTATGCTATATGAACTAAACTCAATATTTAAAACTTTTAAAGCATAAAAAGATGGTAACTCTTTCAAAGAAGCATGAAGAACCTAAAGAATGTCAAATAAAGGAGCGCCTGGGTGGCTTAGTCTGTTGAGCTTCTGCCTTCAGCTCAGGTCACGATCCCAGGGTCCTGGGATCGAGTCCCGCATTGGGCTCCCTGCTTAGTGGGGAGCCTGCTTCTCCCTCTGCCTCTGCCTGCTGTTCCCCCTGCTTGTGCTCTGTCAAATGAATAAATAAAATCTTAAAAAAAAAAAAAAGAATGACAAATAAGGGAAGGAATTAGGGGGAAAAAAAGGACACAAAAATAGAAAATAATTATTACTAAAACCTGATGACTGGTGGTAAGAACAGGAAGGATTTACCATAATATAATAAAAACAGAAAAATGTTTATGACAAAAGATGAACATTTGCAAAGGCATTTTCTAATAAGAAGGTTGTTACCCAGTAGCCATTAGTGGAGAATTAGACTTTTACCATTTAAGCAAATCTATCAAAGATATGGGGTGTGTGTGTGTGTGTGTGTGTGTGTGTGTAATTGAGAATATTACTCAACTATAAAAAAGAATGAGATCTATCCATCTGTGACAACATCAGCAGGCCTAGAGAATATATGCTAAGTGAAGAGAGATCAGACAGAAAGACAAGTACCATATGATTTCACTTATACGTATGATCTAAAACACAAACCAAACAACAAAAAAAGCCAGAGACAGATTACTAAATATAGAGAACAAACTGGTGGTTGCCAAAGGAGGGGGGGTGGCAGGGCAAAATAGGTGAAGAGGGAATTAAGAGAAACAAACTTCCAGTTATAAAATAAGTAAGTCATGGAGATAAAAAGTACGACAGAGGAAATATAGTCAATAATATTGTAATAATGTTGTATGGTGACTACTCTTCTTGCAGTGAGCATTGAGTACGATTTGTCTAATCACTATGTTATATACTTGAGCCTAATATAACACTGTGTATCACCCATACTTCAACAATAATGTTTTAAAAAAATCTATCAGGATTGGGGTGCCTGGATGGCTCAGCCAGTTAAAGTCTGCCTTCAGTTTAGGGCATGATCCCAGGGTCCCAGGGTCCTGGGATCCAGCCCCACATCAGGCTCCCTGCTCAGTGGGGAGCCTGCTTTTCCCTCTCCCTCTGCAGCTCCCTCTGCTGGTCCCTGTTTGTGCTCTCTCTGTGTCAAATAAATAAATAAAATCTTTAAAAAAAAAAAAAGGCATTAAAAAAAATATATCAGGATGTTTTTGGCACAGTCCTGAATTGAGGCAAGAGAAGAGGCCAAGCAAGATTCAAATTTTCCGGCAGCCTTCATATTTTGTGTATAAATATCCTCCTCATCCCTCTGGCTAACTGTAAGGTGTTTAATTCCCAGAAATAGAATCTTTTTTTAAGATTCTATTTATTTGAGAGAGAAAGAGAATGAGAGAGAGAGAGCGAGCATGAGATGGGGGAGGGGCAGAGAGAAGGAGACACTTCACTAAACAGGGAGCCCAATGTGGTACTCGATCCTAGGACTCCCAGATCATGACCTGAGCCAAAGGCAGTCATTTAACCAACCAAGCCTACAAACAGGAAGTTCTTTAAGAAAATTCTCACCTTAAAAAAAAAAAATTCCCACCTAGTTTCTCTGATGATCACAAGTGCACGTACAGGCTTTATCAGCAGCAGCCTAAACTGCCAGAGAAATCGGACTTGTTTTCTGGAAAAAACATTTCCATCTCTTCAAAATTGAAAGGTGGGGGATATACTGATGAAGGAAAAAAAACAACAAAATTTTTAAAAAGATTTGTGTGTGTGTGTGAGAGAGAGAGAGCACAAGCAGGGGGAGGGGGGAGGGAGAAGGAAAAGCAGACTCCCTGCTGAGCAGCAGGGCTCAATCCCAGGACCCAGGGATCAGACCTGAGTTGAAGGCAGATGCTTAACTGACTGAGACACCCAAGTGTCCCCAAAAGATTTTTAAGAGCCTGATGATATTGGGGACCCAAAGCAGGAAGACTGAGATTTAGCTGTTTCGACATCTCTCCTCTTCTCTGAAGCCTCAACTATCAATTTCTCTGAGAACTCCAAAGCCAGCCCTTAGAAGCTATTGCATTTGTCCCTCATGTTTATCCCATCCCTCCTGTCAGAGTGAAGGTAAGGTCCCATTGCATGTCATCTATAATTTCTCTCCCTCCCTCCCTTGCCACAGCCAGCTCCTAGCAATCCCTCCCCATCGCTCTCTACAATGCCTCAATCTTAGCTCAGGCCATCAGCAGCTCCCTTCTGGCATCTGCAAAACAATCTAAATTAGCACCCCTGCTCTGAGTTTTCCCCATTCCCAATCTCCTCTACAAAGCAGCCGAGTCAAGTCTTTCTAAAGTGAAAATGAAGTCATCTCCCTTCCCTCTAAAAAAATCTTTACAGAACTCAAGATGCTGTCCATTCTTGCATGGCCTTCAGTGCTTCCTGCCTGGCCCTGGCATGCCTCACCAGCCCTGTGGAGGTACTCCTCTCTCCCTTCCTTAAATCCCACCTGTGATAGAGAACTTGCAGTTTCCTTAAGCCAACCTGCTTTTTGCAACCACATCTATATGCAGAGCATTCTTTCTTGCCCAACACCTTCCTCCACCCCACCCATCACCATCTGGCCTGGATAACCGGCTTCACAGCTCAGCCTAGATGCCACTTCTGGGAAGCTTCCCCCACCAGCTACCCTGCTCCTACTTCATGTGATCAGAGATACCTTATGCTGACATCTGTTCTAGCAAATGCTTTCTCAATGTAGGAAGCTTGGGACACAGTAGGTGCTCAGTGAATACCTGTCTTATCTCCTTGCTGTTCCCTGTGATCCTTCTGATTAACTCATGCAGCTGGTATCATGAATGGGACCATGATAAGAGGATGGCCTAGGATAGTGTTCACTCTCATTGCTCAATAGGATGGGCTACAGATAGATTTAAATCATAACTAATGAGGTGATACTTGTTGAAGCTGAGTAACAGGGACAGGGAGGTTCAATATACTATTCTCATTACTTTTCCATGTTTGAATTTTTCGAAGTGAAACAAACAAAACAAAACAAAACAAAACAATCCTGGATACAGATGCAGGACCAGTCAGAAGAAAGTCTCTGGGCACAAGTATATGTCTGGGCCCTGTGGACAAAGGAGGGGATTAGAGGATCATACCCTGAATTCTGTTGTCAAAAAACACATATGTGGTTTGGTCATCTTGAATTTTCTTCCACTCAATCCTGGGGTCACTTGTCTGTGAATCCGTAATGATACAAGATAATTCCACACCTAATGAGCCAAAAAAAAAAAAAAAAAAAAAAGAAGAACTCTTACAGAATGGGAAACAATTTTATGATCACTTATATATCTGAACCCTGCAAGCTATCTCTAATTTGAAAGAAGTCTTGAATGTACGTTAAAAAAAATCTATCTTCAAGTTCCAAATGACTCTAAGAAAAGATGAATTTTAGCCAGAAAAACTTTTAAGGGTGCTTAGCAAGGCCTTTCCCTTAATACTCTGCTCGTATATAAGGAAGTTCTTTGTTATATATGTACAAAACCAGGGCAGGAATCTGATTCTAGCCAATATAAAACCTGCAGAGTTCCCTGTCGGCCTGCTGAAAAGGGCTTCACTGACACATGTGTACCTCAAATGCACTGCTACAGAGCCACCCACCCAAACATGTCTTGGGCACTGTACAGATGTGTTGTGTTTGTCCTGAGCAGGCTGCAAGACTACCAAATGTCCATTAGATGGTGCCCATTCTCTTAGTAGTCTCCCTTGTACATACTTTCAAATTCCTGTACCACTGGGGTTCGGTTGCTGGATTTGAGATTCACGGCTCCAATCAAGCAACCTGAAGGAAAAAAAAAAAATAAAGTAAAATCAGAGACGATGCAACTCTAAAATAGCAGAGAACCCTCCAATCAAGTTCAGATTTTCTCCTTCTAGGTAGGCTACAATCACTAACCACAGAGTATAGAAAAATACTATATTCCAAAACAAAGTCTCTTAGATAAAGCAAGTTGACAACTTTCTTTCTTAGTCTAACCTCACTGGAATGAACTGAGTGGAAGAATTCTGAGAACTTAGTTCTAGAGCATAACTACCCTGGAGCTAAAGCTCTAAGAATTTCCTTCTTGCTCACAGCCATTCTTAATCCTGTCAACATCTTTCATCCAGACCCACCTGGGCCTTGTCTTTCCTGCACCCTGCAGATTCTCTCCTCTCCTCCAAGCTTCCAACCCAGCAATGGCACCCTTGGTGGATTTGATATGGCCCAGACTCATGGCCTGGTACCTTCCCCTTCAGGATGCACAACATTCTCTGGTATAGATATCAACCAGCAAAGAGACCACCTCACTCTATTAACCATATAACCCAGTGATTCCCATCCATTACAAAGTTTTCACTAGGGGCACCTGGGTGGCTCAGTCAGTTAAATGTCTGACTCTTAATTTCAGCTCAGGTCATGATCTCAGGGTCCTAGGATACAGCCCCATGTAGGGCTACCCGCTCAGCGGGAGTCTGCTTGTCTCCCTCCCTCTGCACCTCCCTGCACTGGTTCACGTGCACGGTCTCTATAAAATAAATAAATAAATAAAATCTTTAAAAAATGTTTTCACTAGTTTTTGGTAAAATGAGAAAAATAATAACAATTTTCATTAAGCTAAATTGAATGAAGCTACTGATGAAATCAAGACATGCCAACTGCACAGTAATCCCTTTCAAAACTAGCATCTGACTCTCCATATGTTTCAACAAACATTAAAACCAGTTTATCGTGGTCTCTAATGTCTTACCTATTTTCTTGGAGAAGATCTAGAAGGTACAATGACCACCCACAAAATCTCATTCTTCAGCCACCTGGCCTTTAGGAAAATATGCATTCCCCAAAGAGGGCCTTCATACAAAACCCTCATTAAGGTCTCTGGATCTTAGCTTACTATTCCAGCTAAAGACAACGTGCAGAAAGACGTGTACTCTTGAGTAGCCAACTCCTTGTATATTAGGTGGGATGCATGTCACAACAATCCAGTCTTTCCCTTTTTTAAGTCTTATTTAATGGTTCAGTGACATGTGTACAATCCCAGCATACATCTTGATCCTTTGTTTCTTATTTAGTAAGACTTCATTAATTACAGAAAAAGCCATAAAAATTTACTAAGAGGGATGAAAATTAGAAGTATAATACATATACCTGAGTTGCTATTAATTTCTAGAACACTGACTTCTACCAAAGGTTAGTGAACCAGGACAAGTAAAGATAATTTTATTTTGTATTGATTAACCTGGGCTACTCCTTTTGGGAACCAGAAACACATCCCATATATGTGCAGCACTTTCTATTTCTTCTTCAATCTGAAAGCTCCCAATGACCACTGAGAAAGAGTAAATAAATAATGCTTCAAGTATCTACCAAGGCCCCAAAGGTTCCTTCTAAGTAAATGATCACAAACAGTTCTTCCAGTGAGATCACTATAATTTAGATGATGAGACACTGAAACTCTAGTTACAAATGACTATGACCAGGAATCAGCTTCCAACCCAGAGGCCATCTAAGGGGCCTTTGAGGTAACTCATGACAGCTTCACACAACTGGATAATAAACAACTAGACAACCCAACCTGCCACTTTCCTTTAAGAAGTATGATGCTAAGAGAAATTAAGAAAGCATTAGAGAGTTCACAGTCACCAGAGAAACAGAGTGGAAGAAGAGTAGAGGGAAGGATTAGCTGATTTATCAAAATGGTGAAAACACCAGAGTTGGTAACAAGTGAACTGGAGGACAAAGGATATAACAGGGAAGCTATTCTCGTGACTGCAACAATGTCGAATTTTTCATGAAGGCCAACTGAGACACATTTTTTATAATAAACCCCTACAGTGAAGTAAACCAATGTGCTTCTTACAATCTAAAAGAAGCTAAGGTAACACAGCCTCAGATAATGGAAATGATCACCTCTTTTAATCCCTCTACTCTGCAACAAAGAGGTGAATGCTCTGTACTCCTTAATGAAGGCTCTGCCAGACCCTCTCCTGCCCAATTACCCTGAATAAGTTTCATAGGCAATCCTGGAATTCTGTGCCAATCCTGAAAGACAGTTTGTCCCAAGAAGATTGAACAACAGAGGACCACTACAAGCAAGTGAAGCTCTAGCCCAGATGAGGATTCACCACAGCCAGGCCTGAGCTGAGGAGGTCCATGCTGAGAATCCTACACTTCAGAGTTCTCCTTCTATTCTTAAATAAGTCTTTATTATTATTATTATTATTATTATTATTATTATTAAACAAGTCTTAAACTTACAAATATTCTACACTGCTTCATTTAACCCTCCCCAATAGCCTAGATCCCACTTTAAAATACAGATGACCTTGAACAACACAGGTTTGAGCTGCACAGGCCCACTTACAGGTGGGTTTTTAAGGGTTGACAGCAAAACCCACACAGTATTTATTTACAACTGTCCACCCCAGTCTCCACAGGAGAATCAAAGGTGACTGGTACAGAAGTCACACTTGCTACCCTCTGAGAACACAGGGAGGGGAGGCCCGCAGGGAGCTGTCAGCAGACCCAGGGAAGCCTCAGTACCAGACAGAGCTACAGGTGGCCCATATGCCAACAGGGTGGTGGGTTTGAGCACCCACAGCTGGCAGACAGGAGCCTCGGCTGAAGAGGAAGAACATGCCCAGAGGGTCCTCTGTGTGCCGGGCTCTGGGCTGTTCGGTGCTGCCCTGAGTCCCTCTAGCGCTGACCTGTTTCCGAAGCTGCTGATGGTTATAGCCGGCGGTATACATCCAGGTCAGCTGTACTGAACCTCCAGGCCGCCCAGCTGCTACCACTGCTGACTACCACTGCTGAGCAGAGACCACCAGCTGTAGAACATCATACCCCTGGGGCCAGGCCTGCTGCCACCACCCCCTGTCCCAGCCCCTCCTGGAGGATTTTTAAAAAAATAAATAGCCATAAGTACTGTAAATGTACTTTCTCTTATGATTTTAAATTTTTCTTTCCCCCAGGCTACTTTATTATAAGAATGCAGGATATAATACATATAAAATATGAGTTTATCGACTGTTTATGTTATAGGTAAGGGTTCTGGTCAACAGTAGGCTATTATTAATAATTAAGTTTCAGGGGAGTCAAAAGTTACAGGATTTTCAATGGTGAGGGGAGGGGGGAAGCAGGTACTTATTAACCCCATGTTGTCCAAGGGTCAACTGAACAGCAATAACTTGTGTAAAAGAACAGTGCTATGAGGACTGGAATAAACCTAACTTTTTTTTTTTTTTAAGATTTTATTTATTTATTTGACAGAGAGACAGAGAGCACAAGCAGGCAGAGAGGCAGGCAGAGAGAGAGGAGGAAGCAGGCTCCCCACCGAGCAAGGAGCCCGATGCGGGGCTCGATCCCAGGACCCTGGGATCATGACCTGAGCCGAAGGCAGCGGCTTAACCCACTGAGCCACCCAGGCGCCCCTAAACCTAACTCTTAAAGGCATCGCAAGTAACTCACTGGAATACTACCCTGGCTTGAAGGTAAGATTATGACAGAGCCAGATGGGAAACGGGGTCCAGAAGCCAGCCCGGAAGTGGTGACCGCTAAAGTTTAACTGCACACACTGAACCCAGTACTATCAGAATACTCATAAAGAGATACCACTTAAGACTGAAAAGGAAGGAGAAAAAGGCAGCAAATCTATGATAGCATCTATCACATGCTCTCGTCCCTATTTCCAGTCTTGGCTTATCAGACTCAAGGCTTTTTAGGAGAATCCATTCATTCAGCAATTTTTTATTTAGCACCTATTATATGACAGATACTGGCCTAAACATTGCGGACATAAAACAGATAAGAACCTATGTTCTCATGGAGCTTACATTCTACTATAAAAGAACACATATTATTAGGTTTACTCATCTTTCTATCTTCAATTCTAACACTGAATGATATTTAGTAGGTACTTGGAAAGTGGTTGCTAAATAAATCAAGGTGCATTTTTTTGTATTCTGTATTGGATTTCCTTGACTTGAGCTTTCCAAAAAATCATTTGGTTGAATTCAGTTTTCTCACAGGGCTATAATGTGGTCACTCTCTTCTTCATCCTGCCTAGGAATATATTATTGAATCTTGAACTTAGAACCATCTAAGATACGTGTAATTGTCTCTTTGTATTCAAAACGTCTTAACCAAATTTAAGACTCCCCTCTAGAGGCAGGTGTGGTTAAGTCCTAAGCATATTATGGTTTCAGTATGTGGTTATTAAAATTCAGTAAATCTGGGGCACCTGGGTCGCTCAATAGGTTAAGCGTCCAGCTCTTGTTTAGGCTTAGGTCATGACCTCAGGGTTGTGGGATCGAGCCCCACGTGCTCAGCGTGGAGTGTTCTTATCCCTCTCCCTCTGCTCTGCTCTTTCTCCTGTTCGTGCTCTCTAAAATAAAATCTTTTTCTGGGGGCACCTGGGTGGCTCAGTCGAGAGTCTCCCTCCAGCTCAGGTTGTGATCTTGGGGTCCTGGGATTGAGCTCCACATCGGGGAGCCTGCTTCTCCCTTTCCTCCCCATCTGTGCTCTCTGTCACTCTCTATCGCTTTCAAGTAAATAATTAAAAAATAATAACAGAATTAACAAGTCAAGAAATGACAGATGCTGGCGAGGATGCGGAGAGAGGGGAACCCTCCTACACTGTTGGTGGGAATGCAAGCTGGTGCAACCACTCTGGAAAACAGTGTGGAGGTTCCTCAAAAAACTGAAAATAGAGCTACCCTACGACCCAGCAATTGCACTCCTGGGTATATATCCTAAAGATACAAACGTGGTGCTCCGAAGGGGCACGTGCACCCGAATGTTTACAGCAGCAATGTCCACAATAGCCAAACTGTGGAAAGCGCCTAGATGTCCATCAACAGATGAATGGATAAAGAAGATGTGGTATATATACACAATGGAATACTATGCAGCCATCAAAAGACATGAAATCTTGCCATTTGCGACGACGTGGATGGAACTAGAGGGTATCATGCTTAGCGAAATAAGTCAATCGGAGAAATATAACTATCATATGATCTCTTTGATATGAGGAAGTGGAGATGCAAGGTGGGGGGGTTTGGGGGGAGGTAGGAAAAGAAAAAATGAAAAGATGGGATTGGGAGGGAGACAAACCATAAAAGACTCAATCTCAAGAAACAGACTGAGGGTTGTGGGGGGGAAGGGGGATGGGAGAGGGTGGTGGGGAAATGGACATTGGGGAGGGTATGTGCTATGATGAGTGCTGTGAAATGTGTAAACCAGACGATTCACAGACCTGTACCCCTGGGGATAAAAATACATTATATGTTTATTAAAATAAAAAAAATTAAAAAAAAATAATAATAATAACAGAGAAAGAGAGAGAGAGCACAAGCAGGAGATGAAGAAACAGGCTCCCCACTGATCAGAAGGCCTACTCCAGGGCTCCAACCCAGAACCGTGGGATCATGACCTGAGCCAAAAGCAGGCACTTAATGGACTGAGTCACCTAGGTGCCCCTAAAATAAAATCTTTTTTAAAAAATTCAGTAAATCTTTCATCCAGTTTCCCTCATTGGTCACATCTTACGTAATTATAGCACAATATCAACACTGGAACACTGACATGCATATGTCTCCACTTTTGTAGAAAAAAATGTATATGGTTCTATGTCACTTTATCACATGTGAAGATTCCTGTAATCACCACTGCAATTAATATAAAGAACTATTTAAAAAAAAATACAGAACTATTCCACAACACAAAGATCGCCCTCATGCTACCCCTTATAGTCACATCTACCCCCTCACCATCCATTACTCCTAGCAACCACTAATTTGCTCTCCATCTCCACAATTTTGTCACTTAGAGACATATAAATAATATATATATAAATGGAAATACACTGTAGGTGACCTTCAGAGAGTGACTTTTTTCATACAGCATAATGCCCTTTAGATCCATCCAACTTGGGTTTAACTATAGTTCATTTCTTTCCATTGCTGAGTAGTATTCCATGGTATGGATGTACCACAGTTTAACTACTAACTCATTAAAAGATAGCTGGGTTGTTTTCAGTTTGTGGCTACTCTGAATAAAGCTACTGTGAACATGTGTTACAGGTTGTTGTATGAACATGTTTCCTTTCCTCTGGAATAAAGGCCCAAAAGTACATGTGCCCCACTGTATGTTGTTGCATGGTCAGTTGTTTTTTTTTCTTTTTTAAGAAACTCATAAACTGTTTTCCAGAGTTGGGCTGTACCAAAAATTCATTGCTTTCAAAATTCCAATCTGAATTTCAAAACTTCCATGATCAAAGTTTTTGTTTTACTAACAAGGTACTGGACCACTCTGTACTATCTTTGCAACTTCCTGTGAATTTATAATTATTTCAAAATTAAAATGTAGAACATTTGTTATTCCTAAAATGATGATGGTGAATATCAAATCACTGTGACATTTGGAATCTACTGGATAAAGTAAAAAAAGTGAAGGAACAGTTTTAAGGTATTAATATTTATGATATTTCAGAAAATATATACTTAAGAACTATTTAAACTTAATAAAAAATGTTATATAAGTTTTCCTGAATTCTTTCAGTGAATATATAAGCTAAAAAATCAACTGGCTTAACTGCATTCATGATCAAAGTATGCAGTGAAAACACTTACGTGATCATGAATAATTTGGCAGTGGTCTACATGTTTCTGACATTTCATTGAACATGAATGTTTTGAGGTTTTGCTTTTGGGCCCTCTAAAAAACCACAGCAGCAGGCAGAGTATCTGCTTTTCCTACCCAACTGATGGTTAGTGAATAGAGAAAATCAGTCAGGGTGACAAAGATTTTCTCTTTACTGACTATGGTATTTTTATATCAATAAGACATCTGAATTGAATGTGAGACATGGTGTTCTCCCCGTTATGTCCTTACTGTGTTTTCTATGTGCAATCTATGACTGATCCAGTTTTCCCACATTCTCACCATTACTATTTTTAAAATTTTTTTCTTATTCTGTCATACATAACAGAAAATTCACCATTTTAACCATTTTTACATGTATAATTAATTCAGTGGCATTAAGGACATTCATGATGTTGTACAACAATTTCCACTATCCACTTCCACAATTTGTTCATCATCCTAAACAGAATCTATACCAATTAAACAGTAACTTCCCATTTCCACCAAACTCCAGCCTCCAGTAACCTCCATTCTACCTTCTATGAATTTGCCAATTTTAGGTACCACATGTAAGTGGAATCATACAATGTTTGTCCTTTTATGTCTGGCTTATTTCACACAGCATCATGTTTTCAAGGTACATCTGTGTAATATGTATCAGAATTTCACTCTTCTTTTTTTTTTTTTAAGATTTTATTTATTTATTTGACAGAGAGCACAAGTAGGCAAAGAGGCAGGCAGAGAGAGAAGAGGAAGCAGGCTCCCCGCTGAGCAGAGAGCCCGATGTGGGGCTCCATCCCAGGACCCTGGGATCATGACCTGAGCCGAAGGCAGAGGCTTTAACCCACTGAGCCACCCAGATGCCCCAGAATTTCACTCTTCTTTAAGGCTGAATAATATCCTACTGTATATATTTACCACATCTTGTTTACCCATGCATCATTCATCAAGAGATGGGTTGTTTCTACCTTTTGGCTATTGTGAATAATGCTGAACTATGGTGTACAAGTATCTGTTTGAGTCCTGGCTTTTAATTATTTTGGGTACAAACCTAGACGGTTAATTCCTGGATAATATGGTAATTCTATGTGCAACTTTTTGAGGAAATGATAAACTTCACTGATGTGGCTACACCATTTTATGACCCCATCAGCAATGCCCATGAGGGCTCCAATTTCTCTATATCCTCACCAACATATGTAATTTTCTGAATTTTGTATTTTACTCATTGTATCTCATTGTGATTTTGATTTGCATTTCCCTAAGCTAGAACATGTTGCACATCTTCTCATGTGTTTATTGGTTATTTGTATATCTTCTTTGGAGACATGTTTATTCAAGTCCTTTGCCTTTTTTTTAAGTAGTTTTTTTGTTGTTGTTGTTTTTGAGTTGTAGGGGTTCTTTATACATTCTGGATATCAATTCTTTATTATATATATATGTTTTACAAGTATTTCCTCCCATTCTGTTTTATTCTATTGATAGTGTCCTTTGATTTACAGAAGTTTTTAATTTTTTTTTGAGATTTTACTTATTTATTTGACAGTGAGAGAGGGAACACAAGCACGAGAGTGGGAGAGGGAGAAGCAGGCTCCCCGTCGTGCAGGGAGCCCAGTGCGGGGCTCGATCCCAGGACCCTGGGATCATGACCTGAGCCAAAGCGAGACACTCAATGACTGAGCTACCCAGAAGCCCCAGAAATTTTTAATTCTGATGGAGTCCAATATATCTTTTTCTTTTGTTGCCTGTGCTTTTGGTGTTATATCCAAGACATCATTGCCAAATCCAATGTCCATGTTTTCTTCAAAAAATTTTAGCTTTATATCTTATATTTAGGTCTTTCATCCATTTTAAGTCATTTTTGTGTAAGGTAAGAGCCCAAATTCATTATACAGAATGTGCATATCTAGTTTTCCCAGCATTATTTTTTGAAAAGACTACTCTTCCTCATTCAATGGTCTTAGCACCCTTGTTGAAAATTATTTGACCAGGTATGCAAGGGTTTATTTCAGGGTGGTCTATTCTGCTCCATTGGTTCATGTGTCTGCAATTAAGCCACTACCACGTTGTTTTGATTACTGTAGCTTCATAGTTTGTTTTGCAATCAGGAAATGTGAGTCCTCCAACTTTGTTCTTTTTCTAGATGACTTCAGCTATTCAGGGCCCCTTGAGATACCATATAAATTTCAGGATGGATTTTTATATTTCAGAAAAGAACACCTTTGGGATTTTGAAATCCCAATCTACACTGAAATGTAGATTCCTTTGAGTACTGTTAACAATATTAAATATTCTAGTCCATAAACCCAGAATTTATTCCATTTATTTATGTCTTCTTTAATTTCAGCAATGTTTTGCAGTTTTCAGGGTACAAGTCTTTTACTTCCTGGATTAAATTTATTCCTATTATTTTATTCTTTTTGATGCTATTATAAATGGGGCTGTTTTTCTTAATTTCCTTTTCTCTATGTTCATTGTTAATATGTAGAAATGCAACTTACTTTTTGTGTGTTGGAGTTTCTTTTTTGTTTTCCTTGTTATTAGCTTTAGGCTACCTTCACACTTACGTACTTTTCTCCCTTTCTTTCTTTCTCCCTCCCTCTTTCTTTCTTTCTTCTTTTGGTGTAACCTTTAGGGTTTTCTACACATAAGATCATATTATCTATGAATAGAGATAATTTTACTTCTTTCTTTCCAGTATCATTTTACTCTTTCCTTTCCAATATGAATACTTTCTACTTTTTCCTCTGTTGCCTAACTGCTCTGGCTAGAAATTCCAAAAATATGTAGAACAGAAATGGTGAATGTAGGTATCCTTGTCTTGTTCCTGATCTTAGGAGGAAACCAGTCTTTCACCATTACTTATGACATTAGCTGTGAGTTTTTCATATATGGTTTTATTTTTATCATATCGAGTAAGTCCCTTCTACTCCTAATTTATTGAGTCTTTTTATTATGAAAGGGAGTTTAATTTTGTCAAATGCTTTTACTGCATCAACTAAGATGATCATGTGGTTCTTTATTCTATTGATCTGGTTATTAACTGATTTTCATATGTTAAATAATTCTTGCATTCTGGAAACAAATCTCATTTGTTCAGGGTGTGTAGTTCAGTTTGCTTTTATTTTCTGTAACATTTTTTAATCAATATTAAGGAATACTGATCTACAGCCTTCTTTTCTTGTAGTGTCTTTTTCTATTGTTCATATCAGGGTAATGAGTTAGAAGGTATTCCCTCTTCAATTTTTTGGTTAAGTTTGACTAAATTGATGTTATTTTTTAAATGTTAGAATTCACCATAAAGTCATCTGGTCAGAGCTTTTCTTTGTTTTTGATTACGGATTCAGTCTCCTTACTGGTTGAAATCTATTCAGATTTTCCAGTTCTCTCCTTTTTTTAAAGATTATATTTATTTATTTGACAGAGAGAGAGAGAAAGAGGTAGCGAGAGAGAGCACGAATGGGGATGAGAGAGTGAAGCAGGCTACCAGCTGAGCAAGGAGTACATGCAGGGCTCAATCCCAGGACCCTGGGATCATGCCCTGGGCTGAAGGCAGCGACTTCACCAAATGAGCCACCCAGGCACCTCCAGATTTCCTATTTCTTAACAATTAAGTTTTAGTATTACTTGTTTCTAGCAATTTCACAATTTGCTGATGTACACTTCACAGTATTCTTTTTTTTAATTTTTAATTTTTTATTAACATATAATGTATTATTAGCCCCAGGGGTACAGGTCTGCGAATTGCCAGGTTTACACACTTCACAGCACTCACCATAGCACATAACTTCCCCAATGTCCATAACCCAACCACCCTCTCCCTATCCCCCTCCCCCTGGCAACCCTGTTTGTTTTGTGAAATTAAGAGTCTCTTATGGTTCGTCTCTCTCCCAATCCCATCTTGTTTCATTTTTCCTTCCCTCCCCCTCAAACCCCCCACTTTGCCTCTCAACTTCCTCATATCAGGGAGATCATATGATAATTGTCTTTCTCTGACTGACTTATTTCGCTCAGCATAATACCCTCTAGTTCCATCCACATCATTGCAAATGGCAAGATTTCATTTCTTTTGATGGTTGCATAGTATTCCATTGTGTGTGTGTGTGTGCGCGCGCACACACACACACACACACTTCACTTCACACACACTATATATATATACACACACACCCCACATCTTTTTTATCCATTCATCTGTTGATGGACATCTAGGTTCTTTCCATAGTTTGGCTATTTCGTCACAGTATTCTTTCATAATCCCATTTATTTCTATAAAATCAGTAGTCACATCTCCTCTTCTTTTTCTGATTTTAGTAATTCAAACCTTCTTTCTTCCATAGTCAATCTAGTTAAACTCTGTCAATTTTTTTTCTTTTTCCAAAGAAGATACTTTTATTTTCATTGATTTTTCTCTATTGTTTTTCTATTCTCTCTCTCTCTCTCTTTGTTAATTTCTGCTCTAATCTTTTCCGTTTCCTTCCTTCTGCTGGTTTGGGGGTTAGTTTATTTTTCTTTTTCCAGTTCCTTATGGTGTAACATTGCTGTTGATTTTAGAACTTTCTTTATTGAAATCTTAAATGTTTTAGCTCTTAGCACTGCTTTCTCTGAATCCCATAAATCTGGTATATTGTGTTTTCATTGTCTCAAGGTATTTTCTAATTTCCTTTGTAACTTCTTTGACCCATTGGTTAAGAGTGTGTTGACTTCCACATCTGTGAATTTTCTAATTTCTTTCAGTTATTTATTTCTAGTTTCATTCCATTGTGAGTAGAAAAGATACATTATATGGTTTAATTTTTTAAATTTGGCTTAAAATATTATCAATCCTAAAGAATGTTCCATGTGTACTTATGAAGAATGTGTATTCTATGTTGCTGAGTGTAGGGCTCTGTATTTGTCTTTTAGGTCCAATTGGTTTATAATGTTATTCAAGTCCTGTATTTCCTTATTGGCCTTCTATCCTGTTTATCCATTATTGAAAGTGGGCACTAAAATCTCCAATTATTATTGTAGAAAAATTTCTCCCTTTAATCCTGTTAATGTTTGCTTCACATATTAAGGGGCTCAGATGTCTGATGCACACATTTCTAATTATTATATATTATATTATTATTACTGACATTCGTTGTCTTTTTTAATAGTTTTTGACTTAAAGTCTACTTTATCTTTTGGTTACTATTTGCATAGAATATCTTTTTCCATCCTTTCAAATCATTGGTGTTTAGATCTAAAGTGAATGTTTTACGGACAGCATGTAGCTGGATTATTTATTTATCCTTTCTGCCAATCTCTGCCTTTTGCTGAAGAATTTAGTTCCTTACATTGAAAGTAATTAACTAATAATGAACTTATTTCTGCTATTTTGCTACTTGCTTTCTGTATGTATTATTTTTTGTCCCTCATTTCCTCCATGGCCTTTTTTTTTTTTATTGTTTTGTTTTTTGGGAGTGACACATTATGATTCCCTTCTCATTTTCTTCAGTGTAAACTCTATAGATATTTTCCTTGCAGTTATCATAAGGTTTATAACATCCTCAAATTATCACAAATTTGAACTGATACCAACTTAACTTCAATTGTATGAAAAAAATCTACTCTGTCCTTCCCTTTATATTATTGTTGACACAAAGTACATCTTTACAGGTTGTATGCCTTGTCAATAACATATAATTATTTTATGCATTTGTCTTTTAAATTCTGTAGAATTTATATACCCCAATTATAAGACTAGCTTTTATATTTGTAATTATCTCTACTGAAGATATATAGATTTGTGTTACTGTCTAGTGTTCTTTCCTTTCAACTTGACAGATTCCCTTTGACATTTTTATATAGAGCAGATAATGAATTCCCTCAGCTTTTCTGAAAAATGTCTTAATTTCTCCCTCAATTTTGAAGGTCAGTTTTGCCAGATATAAAAATTTCAGTTTAGAGTGTTTTTCTTCCAACACATTAAATATGCCATTCCACAGTCTTCTAGCTTCCAACACTTCTGGTGAGGCATCAGCTGATAATTTTATTGATGATTCCTAGTGATGATTCACTTCTCTCTTGCTGCTTTTAAGATTTTTTTTGTCTCTGGCTTTTGACACTTTGATTATAATGTGTCTCAGGATGAGTCCCCCTGGGTTTATCCTCCTTGGATTTCATTGAGCTTCTTGGATTTGTTCCATCAAATTGGGGATTTTTCAGCCATTATTTCTTCTTCAAATAATCATTCTGCCTCCTTTGCTCTCTCCTCTCCTGGGACTCCCATAAAGCACATGTTGGTCAGGTTGACAGTGTCCCACAAGTCCCTTAAGCTCTGTTTTGTGCTGAATTGTGTACCCACCTCCCCCCAAGATTCATATTTTGAAGTTCTGTTGCCCAGTACCTTAGAATATGACTAAATGTGGAGACAGAGCCCTTAAAAAGGCGGTAAGTTAAACTGAGGGTATTGAGTCCTAATCCAATCCTGGCTTGTGTCTTATATAAACAGGAAATTAGGACACATAGAATGATGAACATGCAGAGGAAAAACTGTGTGAGGACATAGCAAGACAGCAGCCATATGTACACTAAGGAGAAGCCTCCAGAGGAACCAAACCAGCTGACACCTTGATCTTGGACTTCTACCCTCCAGAACTGTGAGAAAATAGATTTTGGTTGTTTAAGTCAATCAATCTGTGGCATTTTGTTATGGCGGCCTAGGAAAATAATACAAGCTATGTCCACTCGTCATTCTTTTTTCTTTTTGCTCCCCAGACTTGAATGATACTTTATATTGCCCTATCTTCTGGTTCACTGATTCATTCTTTTACCTGCTTGAATATGCTATTTATCTTCTCCGGTGAATTTTTCTTTTCAGTTATTGTACTTTTCAGGTCCAGAATTTCTTTCTGATTCCTTTTTACAACTTCTTTCTCTTTGTTGATACTCTGATGCTCAAAAATGTTTCCCTGATTTCCTTCTCCCTTAGCTCTCTAAGCATATTTAAGATAAATTATTTAATGACTTTTTCTACTAAATCCAATGTCTGGTCTTACTCTGGGACAGTTTCTTTTCATTCACTTTGTTTCTTTGAATAAGCTACATTTTCCTGCTTATTTGTAAGTTTTCCAAGTTTTGTTGAAAATTGGGCATTTCACTATTACAAAATTATTATTCAGGAAATCAGATTCTCCATCCCCAGGGTTTGCTGTGTGTGTGTGTGTGTGTGTGTGTGTGTGTGTGTGTGTGTGTTTAATTATTGTTGAAAACTGTTGTTCTCTGTTTTGAGAGTTCCAAATGTTGTTTTTTTCCTCAAACACTATTCCCTTTTGAACATGGTCACTGAGATTCCTTTAGCTTCTTTTCAGCTAGTATTCTGACAGATATTTCCTGTTCTGATAAAGACTTCCTTGAATGCCAAGAACTGAAACACACATACACACACATACACACACACAAGAGAACAGCCATCTCTCCCAAATCTTTGCAGACTGGCTCCATACAGCGGCACTCCTTCTCCCCTTTCTTATTTAGGCTTGTTCTGAGTCTAGGGATCACCTGAGATGTTATGCTATTGCTCTGAATGTCCTAATTTCCTAGTCTTATCACAGCTTCTCTTCTGAGCCTGAGATGGCCTGTTGTTTATCTCTACCCAGAATCTCTTAGAGCAATTGTGGGTTTGTAGTCCCCTTGTAGCTTTTACAAGCAGTACCTACTACTTTTCCCACCTGCATTCCAACTTATGTGAGACAAAGATAAGCACCTGATGTCTGTCCTTCAGTTATGCCCAGAGAAGTTAGAATAAATGTATCAAACGATCTGAAAATAAGGTTTGTTCTGGTCCCTCCAATTTAGGGGGTGGAGGAGGGGGACAGAGATAGGGAGAGACTGTGGTAGGGAAAGAGTGAGTAAAAATGTCATAAAACTTCCCTACCATTTTGAAGATTATTTTTTTCTCTACTGGGCATTTATTTGGTTCCTATAAAACTTTAACTGGTTTCCAAAGCTCCTACAAAGTTGGTTCAACTTCTGTTTGTTTGTTTGTTTGTTTGTTTTTTTCAATGTTTCTGTGGGAGAACAAGAGCTCTTACTGATGTCACTCCAAACTAGCATTACTGCTCTTTTTATTTTTTATTTGTTATCTCAGCCATTCTTATTCATCCTTGTACCTCCAGTTCCCAACAATCATACCTGAGATGCAAGAAGTTTTGGAAATGTTATTGACTACAAAGTGGAGGAGAGACACAACTTCAATACAATATGATGATCTACATGTCAGTAACCCACGGAGTGTATGACCAAAGAGCCAGGACTCAAACCCAGGACTGTCTTTGCTCTTTCAGTGTTTCTTCTGACAATGTAGCTCTCAGTATAAATTAGGAAATTTATAGCATTTTGGATTCCATGATTTCCTAGGATTTAACTGCTTCAAATAGAACTGACAAATGTTTTTTCAGCCAAATGAACTAGGTGACACATGCCAGTATAGAGGTAAACACTCAGTCTTGTGCTTAAAATTCCATTTTCAAAGCTCTTCTATAAGCCAAAGCTATAAATTACTATCAAGAAATCTGACCCGGGGCGCCTGGGTGGCTCAGTGGGTTAAAGCGTCTGCCTTCAGCTCAGGTCATGATCTCAGGGTCCTGGGATCAAGCCCCGCATTGGGCTCTCGCTCAGCGGGAAGCCTGCTTCCTCCTCTCTCTCTGCCTGCCTCTCTGCCTACTTGTGATCTCTGTCTGTCAAATAAATAAATAAAATCTTAAAAAAAAAAAAAGAAATCTGACCCTATTTTTAATACTCCTATTGTCTTTCAGTGTGATTGTGTAGCTTACATTTTTCCCAACTATAAAATACTATTAGAAACTTTATCCTTCTTTCACCAATAAATAAAACTAAATAAAAATAGAGAAAGAGAAACACTTAATTATTATCTTATTGTCATTATTATATTTGCTATATAGGGATCAATGCCTTTCTAGTGGCCCAAGAACACTAAGTTCTAAGTTGAATGGCTTTAGACTTGAAGCCAGAAATATATCAATCCTAAATACCATGAGTAGAATAATAAAAATGAGAATCCCAAGAAAATTCAATATGAGGTCCAAGGCAGGTGAAGGAGAGGTAGGATAAGGGAGGGTGAGAAGAACTGAAAGGTGGCAGAAGAACTAAATGGTGGCAAGAAGAAGTAAAATAAATGAAAATATAAAAATGATAATTCCTTTTATACCAAATCCAGAAAATCTAAACTTCTGAGCATCAAAATATGCTTGAATTCATAGCTGGCAAAGGCTCTTGGCCTTTTAGTCCAAAGGTATTTAATCCCAGCACGGTAATGGAGGATTTCTGAGAATGTAAGCACGGGGGTTCAGTCCTGGAGGGCTGCTTTGCAGATGAGCAGAGATGACAAAGGAATTACAAAGCCACACAATATGACATTTCCAACTGTATTAAGGAAAAGGCTTGACTTCAGGCTGGTCTCAAGCTGATAATAATTATGAAAATACACCAGCTCAGTGTCAAGCCAAAGCTAAAATCCAAGAAGGAAACCACTTTTTTCCTTTCTTTCTTTTTTCTGTAAACAACACCCATGGGCTCTGATTTTATATTAATAAGCAAAAGGTACCACTGCCTGGTTCACTATGAGAGTCAATATATGCTTTCTGCCTGGAGGTGCCTCATACCCAGCATAATGTCCATGTCAGCCTGGACATAAAAGGGCAGAGAGGAGAGTAAGGAGCTCTGAAAGGACAGATGTAATGATGGGAAGGCCAGCTGAATATGGCCTAGCCTTACATTGTCTCTTGCTTTTTATCTCCTCTATGCTTTTCATGTTATTCTAGGAGCAGCAGTTGTCACACCATTCTCCACTGGGCTTACTTTTTTTGAAAAATATGAAACTAATTCTGTGTTTCCAGAGGGATCAAGCTTTGAAGTGGCTTAGGATAATGGCTTAATTTCTTATTCTTGAAAGCAAGGTCATCAGAGATGTCACAGTTCCAGAGGTGAGGAGTAAAGTGAAAATAAGATTCCAATTTATTCCTTAGATCACTCTCTAAAATACTGATGTAGTAGTATTATTTCCAACTTATGAAAGAAGTGGCTAACTGACTTACCTCTAGTCTACAGCTAACTGATGAAGCTAGTACTCAATTTGTGTCCTCAGACTCCAAGTTGAACGTTCCTTCCATTATACTGTATTGTCTACAACCCTTCTTTTCCCCAGGGAATCCATGAAAGAAATTAACATTTGGTTGGTTTCATCTGTGTGTGTACTTGACAAGAAATGTGGCAAGAGATTAAAAAGAAAAAAAAGTTGGAGAATTCTTCTAACCAGTTATTTCCCAAATACTAAATGGCTCTAAGATGTTCCAAAGGCAATGCTATTCTACAATGCATGAAGACCAGGTTATCACCAATATATTGATACTAACCATACATTATTAGAGGCATGGTGATATCCTTAAGGTCCAACAGTTAGGTAGAATCAGCAAGACTTGAGGAGGAAGAGACAAAACCAAGATTAAGAAAGGTTACACATGGGACATCTACTTCCAAACACACGCACCATGTCATAAATAGTGGTGTATGGCAATAGTTTTCTAGAAACTGTGACTGCTGTCCTAGCTCTATCACAGATTTTCTGACCCATCTCCATCTACACAGTTCCCAGATTAAGTGTCCCTTCCCCTACATCTGTGTGGCCCTGCCTAAACTACGTGAAGAAAAAGCCAGAGGAACAAGGCACTACATGGAGAGAAGTAAATGAGCTAGGAATCCTGCCTTGAGAAGGGAGAAACATGCGACTGCCCTAAAAGAAAGAGCACAGGCCTTTCCCAGTCAGGAGGTTCCCTCTCTGCTCTTAGAAACAGATGCCAGAGACATGCATATAAATGAACCTGCAGGGCACTGCAGCACGGGCTCAGCAGAAAAACAAACAGAGATGATGGCAGGGATGGAGCACACTGTGGCCATTCATCTACATATGAGTCACCACATTTGACATAAGCCTTTGCCTCATTTGGTTAGGGACCTGGAGCACAGCACATACAGAATAGAGAGCCAGAGGATCTTGGTGTCGATTTCTAAATTCCAGAATAATCTAGTTAAGCAACTGGACTCAAGAACTACAAGTATCCCACCCCTCTGGCCACTGGTCTACAATAAAAATACATGCTTCTGAGAAGTCAAAGGTGGGCTGGGAAAGGAGGTCATATAAAATTCTACCTATAAAGAACCAATGAGCAGTGCTCAGAGAAAGAAGAGCAGACAGAGAAATGAGACCTTTAGACTCACAAGCAGTACTGTTTTGACCTGTAGCAAATGTGATGGTAAGCTGTTCCTTGTAGTTCAGTTCACTATTCTGCTAAAAAAGACAACTGGACTTGTTAAGGCACTTTTCTCTGAACAGGACTGTCAACCTAGCCTGCATGATGGATAAAGTAGATAATAGAAGAGAGCAGACACTGTACTTCCTCCCACCAATATTTTGATAATTAACAAAGCAGGAGAGAACTAAAGGGTAAGTACATAGTGCTATTAGGCATTCAATGAACTGTACATTCTTCTGAAAATTGTTTAGGTTGTCTGACAGCACATTGGGAACACTAATTAGGCCTCCAGCATTCCATCAATGTAGGTAAGGATGACTACATTCATTTCCCAGTTAGGGGATCAAGTCCTAGAGGTTAATGTCTATAAGCACAAAGTAAAAACCAGAAGCCAGGAATTCTGACTCTGAGACCCCACTTCTTGCTCTATTTCATAATCTTTCCTATATAAGAAGAAACGTATTATTAAAATCTATCCAGAGCTAAAAGAGACTGCAATAAATACATGCAAAGAGGATCTGGAACCAAAAGGGAAACATGACTCAGACCCTGAAGCCTAAACTTATATCCCATTGTTCTACTGAAACCCTTTCTCTGATGAGTTTGCAAGGGAAGTGGCCTTTAAAAAAAAAAAAAAAGCCTCTGGTATAATATGCAGATAGCACTGGCATCTTCAACACAACCATCTCTTCCTTCTAGGGAAGATGTGGAACTGAATTAAGGGGCAGTGAAGGGAGCAGGCAGATGGGGGATGATAAGTCAGGGGAGGAAATGCTGACGCGGAGGTTCACAATGGCCTTCCCAGTTCACGCAGGCTCCTCAGATTATTCTCTGAAACTACTGTGTTCTTTGTTTGCCCTTCCCTTTCCTAATCTGAAACAGTTTTAGCAGCTGTGGACAACAACTGCAGTTTCTTATTTTGGTTTTGAGAGACCTTTTGGAAATTCTGCCAGAGTCTGGGTATCTGATGCCAGACAAGCTGCATGACAATTCCCTCGGGATCTTGTTTGAAATGCTATTTCCCAATACACCTCCTCAGTCCCTAGAGCACACAGACCCTGAATTCTTATTCAGTGAGCTGGGAAAAGCCTGGATCTGTTTTTTGTTTTTGTTTGTTTGTTTGTTTTTGCCATGCCTCCCAGGTGACTCTTATGTGCAGTCCCTTTTAGGGAACCTTGCAACTAAGTCATTCATTCTGAATGGGCCCAATGAGAAATCTAGGGTTGTGTTCACAGAAGGACAGCCCTTTGTTGGGCATGAGGATGATGACTGCTTTCCTTTATTATTCTAAAGAATTACTGGCTATAAAATGCTTCCAGATCCACAGGCAAAAGAAACTAATAACAACACAGAATATTATAATAAAAAATACATTTAAACCATAACAGTTGTTGAGGTAATGTTACTCTTAACCCACAAACTCCCTGATTCAGTAGAGCCCGGCTTATTTTGATTGATTCTTCAAACTGCCTTAGCACACCGGTGCAAGCATCCTGAGGAGGAGGAAGAGTCCAGGAAAGACTAAATTCCAAAAGTGACCATCCAACCCACAGCCAGGAAGATCAATGTCTCAAACTCCAAACTACCTGTCTTTTCCACTTACGGAAATAAAACCAATTTGAGCAGCAGATCAGGATTACCACCTGGGATACTGGGAGATGTAGGAGCTCCCTTCTATCTTTCATAATGGCTATTATCACTTAACTGCAGAGAGAGCTAAAAGAGAAAAATCAATAGCTGTCCAAGCTCACCACAAAAAAATTAATTTGGGTTTATACTCATTATTATAAACCAGGAAGGAAAAGAAGTTCTTTTAGAAAATGCTTTCACTTTAAGTCAGATGTGTTGCTCACTAAGAACTAGTTTATGTATGTCTGACTCTCTAAAGAATTATAATTAGACTTCTGGCATTCTGTCCAGTTTTTCCCCTGCTCAAAAGAAACTTTTCCCTGACTGAGACTAGAACAGCATGGGTGTACGTCAGCATGCATCACTGTGGGACCTCACTGGCCTACTGGGGTCAAGTCTAAATATAAAATGGCAATGCAGGCTTTCCAGTGGAGAATATTTACATGTTTATTCTTCAAGACTACTTCTGTGCGCTTGCTTAGCAGACTCCATCTTAGAGAAGAAAATATCCCATAAAATAGCACCTTTTCAACATTGTCTCAATTCCTTAACCAATTTTTTTAAGGAATTTAAGAGCAAGAGCAGAAGAAAGTACATGTCAATCAATGATATTTTCCAGACACACTCACTCATACACATAGCTAAGAATATATAGTAAATCAAGAGAAAAAGGATTGTGAGAAGAACATAGCCAGCTGAATCTCCGGTTAAAATCTACCCATTGCTACTTTGGTAATTAAATATTTATACAAAGAAACCCATAAAAAATATAAGACCAAACCAAATATCATGGAATTCCAAATACAACTGGTTTGTCATGGTTCGTTTTATATACCAACTTAGAGCTATTTTGGGATGAGATTAACATTTAAGTTTGCAAAATTTCCGTGAGCACACTGCCCTCCATAACATGGTGAGCTGCATCCAATCAGCTGAAAGGCATGAATAAATCAAAAAGATAAGCTTCCCCAGGCAAGAGGGTATTTCTCTAGCAGACTGCCTTGGACTTCAGCTCTCCTGGGTCTCTAGCCTGTTAATTTTGAACCTGCCAGACTCCTTAATCACATGAGCCAATTCCTTATAATAAAGCTCTTTGTATATAGAAAAAAAAATATATATATATATACATTCACATACACACATACATAATAAATAAATTCTATTCTATTCTATACACACAAACACACACACTGGTTCTATTTCTCTGGAGAACCTTGACTAATACACTAGGCTATGTTGCTTCTTGTTTTGAATCTCAAGTTTGAAAGAAAAATCTGTAATTTCACTGCACATATGGTCCACGAACTCCTTCAGTGTCAATCCTAAAGGCAGATTCAGAGCAGTATCATGTTGTATTCCAACGTTAAGGTAGCGGGATGAAATGAAATGAGATGCTCTTAATTTGAGTATACTATTTGTTGTTTCTATTTAATTCTATCTCTGAACCAAGGCATTCAAGATTTCTTGACCATGAGTCTGACTAACCAAGTCATAAACACTAGAGTGCAAATTCATCTAGTAGTCACCTTAGATAGAAGTGTTTGAAGAAATAAGTACTTTCCCCATCCCCCTTCTATGTCTAATAGACAGGTTTATGCTGCTTCAGTAGGAGATCCAGGATTACCATGGGTAATAAATTACTGTCATGTGAATGGAAGCTTTGGGAGAAGACCAAAAGGGAAAGGGAGAGGGCTAGGTCTTATATGCCCTTTAAACAAACCACCAAGTAAAAACATGGATAAAATCTCCTAAACTAGTGGTTGGGAAAAATTTAGAAAAGGAGAAGGGAGGAGGGTGAAGGTAGGAAGATGAGCTGCAGAGAAGAGTGAAGTGCAGGGAATAGGTAGAGCGAAGGCTGAGGGAAAAGAGAGGAAGAAAGGAAAGAATTACGTAGAATAATGGCACTACTTCTATTGTAACAGGGCAATGATTTCTCAATGTTTTCGACCGTTAAAGAGTCTATATGCAATGGAAACAAAACTGTACAAAACCTTTATACACCAGGAGCTTTGCTCTAAACTAAAATAAGGAAATGAAGTTATACGAATGCTTGGTGGAGAGTCACTCACCAACTTTACACGAACCAGGTACACCATCAGTTTTTCTAACTGCAGACCAATCAGACCAACTGGAAAATATTCTTGGCATTAAAGTACAGATGAACACATAAAATTCTCTGTTGCAATGAGATCTATCTTAGAGGTACTGAGGCATGACAAATACATGTAACTAAATGCAGAACATGTATCAAGGCATATTCTTGTTCAGTAAAACATCTCATCTGGGAATAAATTACCCCAAACACACCCTGAGCATAAGACTTTGGCATGATGCTACTCTCTGCATGAGCCCAGTCCTAAAATCCAGTTTCCTATGGATTACAGATTCTGGTATCAGAGCATTCTGAAAACTGTGTTCTCTCACATGCTACAGAGAAATAATTCAAAGTTACATCTGCTTTCCAACTGCAGACACTGCAGTCATCCCATCCTACTTGTAATCTCTATAGCTCACTCCACCTTTGTATCCTTCAGAGGTGCACGGAAATAGCCTTTGCTGTTAAGGTGAAAGGCGGTACACGCATACCACCACCCTACTTTAGAAGCTGACTGGGTAAGCCACCTCAGGGGCTCTAGACTTAAACATGTATGGTAATTTCACCTGCCAATAACCACTGGATAAAAGACAAGGACTAGTTGGTTATTTTTGGTTTTGTTTTATTCTGCTAATGTATCAGTAAGAGAAAACATATTCAAGCTACAACACATGGGCTTTAGGTTTAACGTGTTTTTTAAAATGCTATGAAATATTCCAATGAGGACTGAGCTGTTGGGGGGTGGGGGAAATAGCAGGGGTGGTCTTCACAAAAATATCCTCCTATGTTCACATTAGTTTTAGTGCAATCCCACCTAAGGTAGAAGAATAGATTATAAATGATCAAGTATTTCTACTTTAATACAAGGGTAGGAATACCTTTTTCTCTTGATGACCACTGATACATACACAGATTAAATAAATCATATAAAAAGCAACTTAATTTACTTTCTTACCTCAATGAAGAACAAAATATTCAATCCATTTACATTTTAAGACCAGAATATATTCAATAAATATAACTAATGCTAAAAAATATTTTAATTTTATATAAAGCTAGTTGTACAAAGGCTAATATAGAGTAATATCTAGAGTTTAGTGACACGTGCATAGGCAGGACTAAACATACAAGGCTCAACGAATAAATGAACATGGAATGAGCATAAAAGGAAAAGAGAAAAAGTGCAAAGGTGTAAAAAGAGAAAAAATGGAACAACAGCTAAGCTATATCATTACAGTGCCAGAGAATTTTGAAATATTAATAGTGGCAGGCTTTGGATAGTCATCACTAACCAGTGACTTTTGATTTTCTTTTTAAACTGGTTAACTACAATTCACTCATCTTCAACTGGTCTACTATGGATAGGAAAATTAGAGATGCCTATTTGGAGAGGAAAATATTCTCTAGAAAGCCACATCAAAGACCATCATTCTAAAACAAAAAAGAAACCAAGCAAAACTCAGCTTAATTTCCCTACTGCAGATTTCAACCTAGTAAAACTTAATGACTCCAGCCCTGGCTAACCTGCCTATTTTCTCATGTCAAAAGTGACTCTGGGGGTGCCTGGGTGGCTCAGTGGGTTAAGCCTCTGCCTTCGGTCACGGTCTCAGGGTCCTGGGATCGAGCCCCGCATCAGGTTCTCTGCTCAGCAAGGAGCCTGCTTCCCCCTCTCTCTCTGCCTGCCTCTCTGCCTCCTTGTGATCTCTCTCTGTCAAATAAAAAAAAAAAAGTGACTCTGAAAAACTGATTTTAGTATTCTATGGTTTATTTTAATAACAAAATACACTATAAAGATCCATGAAATAATTAATAAATAACTATTTTTAATAAGAGGTAAGGGGGTGGGATGGACTGCAAAGGAGTGGCATGATAGAATTCTTAGGGTATGGTACTGTAATGGAGAATACATGACTAAGCATTCATCAAACCCTTTAGAACTGTATAGCACAAAAAATGAACATTACTGTGTGAAAATTTTTTAAAAATATATCATCCAGGATGTCTGGGCAACCAGGATGGAATGCAGACTGACAAATGAAACTAAGAGTATTACCAATAACATAACCATACTTAGGAGAGTAGGGAAGAAAGGAGCTGACATAAATAACTTTGCAAAATAGTATTTTGACTGCATATCATAAAGCTACCAACAGAAAAATTTTACACAAACACTGCTCTCTAGCTGAAAAATATTTCTCACAGTGGCATGGGTTAGCAACTCTGAAAACACTTTACATGTACAACAGGATTGAACAAATAAGAACTATAAATACGCCACAATGAGAGCCAAGTTTCTCACTATCAAAGAAAGAAGCTATGAATATTCAAGAGGGAAAGGCTGGAATTAACTCTGTAGTGCTGAATTAGACATACCAATATAAACTAATGTTTATTTTAATATACATGCAAATAGAGAAATAAGGACAGAGATATGGGTTAATATAAATACATATATACACATATGTATGTATGTATATATATATATATATATATATATATATATATATATATATCCTAGCTCTGTCTACCAAGAGAACCTAGAAGTACTGACACATCAGTAACTAAAAGCCTATTCAGTGCCCAGATCTTGGTTTCTAAATACCATGCTCCAGAAAATGGAACCAGGGTTCCTTGGAGAAATGGCTGATGGTAGGGCTAAGACAGGGAAAATCCAAGATGAGGCTGGAGCACCTCATAGAGGCAGAAAGTGAGGAAGTACTCAAACAAACAATAAAATATTAAAGAATCAGTAGCTAAATGGAAAGAATACCCAGTGGTTAAAGGAGGAAGATATGAGTAAAAATTAAATTATGATAGAACTAGATTATAATACAAAGAATAAAATAAATATCCATGAGTCCAAGATGACATAAATAAATAAGCAAATAAGAGATAATAAATTTTCTTTATAAAAGAATTCCAAGGGGCACCTGGGTGGCTCAGTCGTTAAGTATCTGCCTTCCGCTCAGGTCATGATCCCAGGGTCCTGGGATGGAGCCCTGAATCAGACTCCCTACTCAGTAGGAAGCCTGCTTCTCCCTCTCCCACCCCCCATGCATACGCTCCCTCTTGCTACGTCTCTCTCTGTAAAATCAATAAATAAAATCTTAAAAAAAAAAAAGAATTCCAGTTAGTCAATGTAGAAATAACTAGGTAAATAAAAAAATTACCTTTAGACCAGAGTAATAATTGTTTTCGGCAAAATCCACTGATGATTGCCAAAATTTGGTGGAAATCTTTAAGGAGAAATGGAGTATTTGCATAGTTTCATAATATCTGATCCCCCAAAATATTTATTAGTTATTGTGATGGTTTTACTATGTGTCTTCGTGTGGAGGAGTAATTGATATTCCTCCATCTAAGAGGAGAAACCTAATTCCTTCCCCTTGAGTGTAAACTGTTCTTATAAATAACAGAGTTCAAAAAGGGAAAAACATTAACTTTAGGGTGAAGACACCTTGAAGATACCACCTGAACCTAGAGATTCAGGTAACATCAGTTAACATGTCATGATAATACCACGTACCCTTTCATATCTATGATGAGAAGGATATTACTACACCCCAAGTCTAATCATGAGAAAATACTGGACAAACTCAAATTGAGTGACATTCTACAAAATAACCAACTACTACTATTTAAATATGTCAAGGTCATGAAATATAACTAATAGCAAAGGAGATAAATTAGAATAAGAACTACTCAATTTGAAAGAAGGCAAAAAAAAAAAAGCAGAAAAGATAAAGAAATGATGAGACATGGAGCGCCTGGGTGGCTCAGTGGGTTAAGCCTCTGCCTTTGGCTCAGGTCATGGTCTCAGGGTCCTGGGATCGAGCCCTGCATCGGGCTCTCTGCTCAGCAGGGACCCTGCTTCTCCCCCCCACCCTGCCTGCCTCTCTGCCTACTTGTGATCTCTCTCTCTCTGTGTCAAATAAATAAATATATAAAAAATAAAATCTTTAAAAAAGAAAAGAAACGATGAGACAAATATAAAACAAACAGCAAAAGAATATACTTAAATCTAACTATACAAATAATCACGTTAAATTAAATGGTCTAAATATCCCAATTAGAAAGCAGAGACTATCAGATACATTTTTTTAAAAAAAGGAAAGACATCTTTAAATATTGGCACAAATAGGTTTGAAAAAAAAGGATATGCTATGCTAACACTAGTCAAAAGAAAAGTGGGGTGGTTATATTAATAATATAAGACAAAGTAGACTTTGGAGCAAAGAATATTACCAGGGATAAAAAAGATCATGCATAATGATAAGGGGTCACTTCATCAAGAGGACATAAGAATCCTAAACAATCATGTACTTAATAACAAAGGTGCAAAATAGATAGCAAGACAGGAAACAACGTGTGTTGGAGAGGATGTGGAGAAAGGGGAACCCTCTTACACTGTTGGTGGGAATGCAAACTGGTGCAGCCACTTTGGAGAACAGTGTGGAGATTCCTCAGGAAATTAAAAATAGATCTTCCCTATGACCCTGCAATTGCACTGCTGGGTATTTACCCCAAAGATACAGATGTAGTGAAAAGAAGGGCCATCTGTACCCCAATGTTTATAGCAGCAATGGCCACGGTCGCCAAACTGTGGAAAGAACCAAGATGCCCTTCAACGGATGAATGGATAAGGAAGATGTGGTCCATATACACTATGGAGTATTATGCCTCCATCAGAAAGGACGAATACCCAACTTTTGTAGCAACATGGACAGGACTGGAAGAGATTATGCTGAGTGAAATAAGTCAAACAGAGAAAGTCAAGTATCATATGGTTTCACTTATTGGTGGAGCATAACAAATAATATAGAGGACAAGGGTAGATGGAGAGGAGAAGGGAGTTGAGGGAAATTGGAAGGGGAGGTGAACCATGAGAGACTATGGACTCTGAAAAACAACCTGAGGGTTTTGAAGGGGCGGGGTGGGAGGGTGGGGGAACCAGGTGGTGGGTATTAGGGAGGGCACAGATTGAATGGAGCACTGGGTGTGGTGAAAAAACAATGAATACTGTTACGCTGAAAATAAATAAAAAATTAAAAAAAAAAATAAAGATAAAAAAAAAGCAAAAAAAAAATAGATAATGCACAAATCCAGTTATTAAATTTCAACTCTCTTCTCTCAATAATTAATAGAACAAAGAGATATGAAATCAGTAAGAACACAGACTTCAAAAAGCACTATCAACTTGATTTAGTTGATATTTATAGAACAGTTCACTCAAAGACAACAAAATACATTCTTCTCAAATGCACATAGAACATTTACTGTATAGACCATTCTGAGCAATAAAATGAATCACAAAAAAATTTAGAAGATTCAAGTAATACAAAGTCTGTTCTCTAAACACAATGAAATTAAATTAGAAATCAGTAACAGAAAGGTATCTGGGAAGGCCCTAATATTTGGAAATTAATCACTAAACACTTCAATAACCCATCCAATGAAGAAAAAAATCTAAAGGGAAAGAAAGTATTTTGAACTGAACAAAAATGAAAAATGACATATCAGAATTTGTGGTAGACTGCTAACACAGTAATTAAAGCAAAACTGGCACCACTAATGGCCTGCCATGGGAAAGAAGGTCTCAAATCAATAACCTTGTCTTCTGCATTATGAAAGTAGGAAGAAAGAAGCAAATTATATGCAAAGTAATCAGAATAAAGAAAATGGTAGAGATCAAAGCAGAAATTTTGAGATAGAAGACAGAAAAACAGAGAAAAACCAATAAAACCAAAAGGTGGTTTTGAGCAAAGATCAATAAAATTAATAAAACTCTACTTAGACTGCAGGAAAAACTCAGAGAAGACACAATATCAGGCATGAGAGGGAAACACCACTACAATTGTATAAGTATTTTTAAAATGAGGCAGTATTATAGGCAAGTTTATACAAATTTGACAACTTAAAGAAAATAAATTCCTTGGAAGACACAAACTACCAAAGCTCACTCAAGAACAAATGATTAATCGGAGTCTCTTTATGTCTATTAAAAAAAAAGAAAGACACGCACAAAAAACAAAAAAACAACAATAAAAAAATCCTCCAAGCCCAGACAGGCTCACTGGTGAATTCTACCAAACATTTAAAGGAAAAATAATACCAAATCTGAACTCTTCCAAAAAAGTAGAGAGAAGGAAGTATTTCCCAACTTATTTAAGAGGCCATCATTACATTAATACCAAAACCATTACAGGAGAACTACAGATCAATGTGTCTCATAAGCACAGATGCAAAAGTTCCAAATAAAGGGGCACATAGGTGGCTCAGTTGGTTAAGTGCCTTCAGCTCAGGTCATCATCCCAAGGTCCTGGGACTGAGTCCCATGGCAGGCTACCTAAACACTGGGGTCTGCTTCTCCCTCTTCTCTTCCTCTCCCTCTCCCCTGCTTGTGCTCTCTCTCTCCTTCTCAAATAAGTAAAAACTTTAAAAAAAAATTCCAAATAAAATCTTAGCAAACCAAATCCAAAAATATAAAAAAGACCAACTAAGGTTTATTCCAGGAATGCAAGACCGGCTTCACATCTGAAAACCAATCAATATAACTCATCATATGAAAAGCTAAAATCTATATGATATTCTTAATAAATGCAGAAAAATCATCTGACAAAATCCAACATCCATTCCTGATGAAAATATTCAGAATAGAAAGGAACCTCCAGAGATAAACAACAGAAAAAAATAGAAAATTAATAAACCAAAAGCTAGTTCAATTAAACCAAAATTAACAATAGAGAGAATTTCCTAATCTTGATCAATAGTATCCACAACAAACTTACAGCTAAGAATATAATTAATGATAAAAGATTGAATGCTTTTCCCCTAAGAACTGGAATAAGGCAAGGATATCTGCTCTCACCATTTCTCCCATCCAAGTACTAACCAGGCCCGACCCTGCTTAGCTTCCGAGATCAGACGAGATCGGGCGCGTTCAGGGTGGTATGGCCGTAGACTGCTCTCACCATTTCTAGACAATACTGTGTTGGAAGTTTTAGAGAGTACGATCAGGCATGAAAAAGAAATATTTGAATACAGCCAGACTGGAAAAGAAGAAATAAATCTGTTTTTATTTGCAGATAACATGTTCATACAACAGGAGTCAGTAAACTACAATCCAAGTCTATGTACAACCTGCTTTTTAAATTTTTTCCCTGCTCTGTTTTTTTGTGCTGTTGTTTGTTCTGATAAATAAAATTTCACTGGAACACAGCTACACCCATTCATTAACATATGGGTGTTTCGCTCTAAAATGGCAGAGTTGAGCAACTGTGACAGAGATCTTATGGAAGAAAAATAAACACAAGAAAAGATGCTCAACATCATCAGCCACTACTGAAATGTAAATTAAAACTGTAAGATACTTGGAGCACCTAACTGGCTCAGTTGGTTGAACATGCAACTCTTGATCTCAGGGTGCTGAGTTTGAGCCCCATACTGGGTGCAGAGACTACTTTCAAATAAATTAATTTTTAAGAAACCAATAAGATACCAAGGCACACCTATTATAATACCTATAATTTTAAAAACTGACCATAAAAAGTGTTGACAAGAATTTCAAAAAGTGGATTTCTCATCTACCGCAGGTAGGAATGTAAAATGGTATCACCACTTTGGAAAATAACAGAGTTTCTTAAAAATTTAAACATACACTTGTCATTTGGTTCAACCATTGCAATCCCAGATACCTACCAAAGAAAATGAAATCATGTAATCATATAAGCACTTGCACACAAATGTTCACAGCAATTTTATTTGTAATAACTAAAAACTGGAAGCAACCCAAATGCCCATGAACAGTGAATAGATAAACCAACTGTGGCATTTCCATACAATGTAATACTAATATTCACCAATAAAAAGGAATGAATTATTGATACATACTTGTACATGGATGAATCTCAAAATAATTATGCTGAGTGAAAGAAGCCAGACATTAAAAAAAATACATGGTATGATTTCATTTATATAAAAATCCTAGGAAATCCAAAGTAGCATGAAATTATGGAAGACAGATAAATGGTTGCCTGGGGAAAAGGCAGATGGGATGGGATGGAGGTGCGGAAGAGGATTACAAGGGGGCACTAGAAAACTTCTGGTAGTGCTGATTATGTTCAAATCTTAACTGTGGTGGTAGTTTCAAGAGTTTACAGATATGTTAAACCTATCAAACTGTACACTAAATATGTGCAGCCTATTGTATGTTAATTACACCTCATTTTCTAAAACATCCACAGTGGTAAAACAGGTCTCTGATGTGTGGCTCTGTGACACAGAAATCCGCTGAATAAGAATATAGTAGCTCTAAACCAGAATTCCTCAATCCCAAACTAGATGTAGATATGGAGGCATCCTAACCTTTTCCTTCTCTGAGAAGGATAGTGTATAAGAATATAGACCAATATGGTTCCTTGAAGATGATTCTTCATCCCTACTATACGTTTTCTATACCTGGACTACATTCCTGCACTCCACCCCAACACACATCCATCATTTAACTTAACTACAGAAAGACACCAATGAAAATTAAGCAATTTCATCTCTCACTTTGTATAATCCTAAGGGGGAAAGGTGCAGGGTCAGTAAAATCATAGTATTAAAAGGAAGGAGCTCTTAATTCTTCTTCTAGCACATAATCATCCTCCCCAAACAACCCAGAATTGAGGTTTTGGTCCGGTTTTGAACTTTTAAAATGTGTAAGAAAGAGAATGGGAAAAGGGAAATGGTAAAATCACACATTGAAAAAGAAATTGAAGCTTAGGGGGAAAAAAAAAGTGTTCTCATCCAGATAAGTAATAAAACAGGAATATCCGCATTCTTTTTAGATAATTCCTATAAATGGAGGATTTCATTTTTAACTTCTGTAGATCCATAAATTAATAGGATACCCACATACCAAGTTTTTTAGAACCAACGAGGAGAGTGGTCTCTAAAAATAGAAAAAATAGTTTGTATGTGCAAACTACTGTCTCATATGGTTAACATTTTTATTACAAGAAAGCAAATTAAAATGAGCTATAAATTCAAGGTCAGAAATGGAAGTATAGCTTTCAACACAAATTATAATCATAATCTAAACGAATACTATATATATATTATATATATACACTATATATATACATACATTACATAAATTACACATGCTCATATAGATATGCTTGTGTCATTACACACATGTGTGTAATGCATGTGTGTGCGCATGCACGTGCATGCACGCACACACACACACACACACACCTCTCTGCAAACATCTTCAGGAGTATTTCCTACATGCCATGTGCCAAGTCCCTTTTTTTTCAATTTAATTTTATTTTTTCAGGGTTCCAATATTCATTGCTTATGTACCACACCCAGTGCTCCATGCAATACGTGCCCTCCTTAGTACCCACCACCAGGCTCCCCTAAACCCCGACCAAAACCCTCAGTTTGTTTCTCAGAGTCCACAGTCTCTCATAGTTTGTCTCCCTCTCCGATTTCCCCCAACTCACTTTTCCTTTCCTTCTCCTAATGCCCTCCATGTTATTCCTTATGCTCCACAAGTTCTGCTTGACTTACTTCACTCAGCATAATATCCTCCAGTCCCGTCCATGTTGATACAAAAGTTGGGTATTCATCCTTTCTGATGGAGGCACAATATTCCATTGTATATATGGACCAAATCTTTATCCATTTGTCTGCTGAAGGGCATCCTGGCTCTTTCCACCATTTGGCGATTGTGGCCATTGCTGCTATGAACATTGGAGCCATGTGCCAAGTTCCTAAAACACTGGACTTTCTCTTCCCAATGATCCTGTGAGGCAGAGCCAGTAATTATCCCCATTACAGATGAGAAGACTTGCAGAGAAGTCACACAGCAACTAAGGTACATGGGGATTTTCTTTTTTCTTTCTTTCTTTTTTTTTTTTTTTTAAGATTTTACTTATTTGCATAGAGAGAGAGAGCACAAGCAGACAGAGTGGCAGGCAGAGGGAGAGGGAGGAGCAAGCTCTCCTCTGAGCAGGGAGCCCAATGCAGGGCTCCATCCCAGTACCCTGGGATCATGGCCTGAGCAGAAGGCAGCCACTCAACCTACTGAGGCACCCAGGCACCCCCAGAGTTTTCTTGGTAAATAAACCTTTCCTATCATCCATCTTCTAACTTCCTAAAGCCCTAGATAAAAAGGTCCTCCTTTATTTTCCCCATATACTCCCTAATTTGGAATTTCAAAAATCTGTATTATGCTGATCTTATGCCTTTCAAAATTTCTTGAAGACTTCTCATAGCTACTGGACATCTACTTTTCAGGGGAATGTCTCAGGATTGTTCATATAGAGAAAATAGCAAAAGTACTTTATTCAGATTGGTAATGTGAGTAAAAGCTCTTTAGCATCACTGGGGTTTTTTTGTTTGTTTTTTCACTGAAGAGATCTAATCTTGGAGGAGAAACAGAAAACTGTGGATTTTTTAAAATCAGAACTGCTTTGATGCCTCTGGCAACATTCTATTTCCTTGACTAACTGGAGCCATTAGGAAGAATACTTAGGTCTTTACAGTCAACTGAAGAGACTTTAGTCTACTACTGTTTGTTTTCTTGAGTTCTCAAGACCTGTGACCAGCAATTATAAAACGTTGCCTGCTTCTAACTGCATCAATTTGCACACTGTTAACAATATTTGATATTTAGAATGCCTTCCTAATTCTTTCTGAGCAGCCATTGCCTCTATTTTCTCAGCTTCTCCCTGGCTTCTTTGCATGAGCCCATCTGACAAGGAAAAGCAGCTAGTCTGTTAATCCTCTCTCCACACTGGACCATCTAGGTCAGTGTCCTAACTCACCCCTGATAGTCTCTGAGATATACAACTTTTTCAATAGTTAGTCTTAAGGAATGTTTAGGTAAATTTGTCCCTGTTAGGAGGAGACTCTTGGTGTCACTTTTGCTATCCTGGAAGCTGGTCCCTTCCCCGAGGCTCTCAATTTTCTGAAAATTTGATGCTATTTCAACTGAAAAATTGGCAAGACTATTAAAAAAAAAGTTGAGGGGCACCTGGGTGACTCAGCTGGTTAAGCATCCAACTCTTGCTTTCAGCTCAGATCATGATCTCAGGGTAGTGAGTTTGAGCCCTGCATCAGGCTCCACGCTCAGCACAGAGTCTGCTTAAGACTCTCTCTCTCCCTCTCCTGCTGCCCCTCCCCCTACACTCTCTCTAAAATAAATTAGCATTTAAGAAAAACAAATAAGTTGAGGGGAGGTGTTTAAGAAACTAAAAAGTAATTGCAAACAACATTGGGTAATGATGACTTTCCATTGTTCTGTATCAGTTAAATTTTTGTGCTCTTTTCCCTGCATACATGATGGTTATATTTTTCTCCAATAAAACATTTATTTAAAAAAAAAAATAAGGTACAGGGGAAATGAACCAGCTTGTGGCTCTAGATATGTGCTGCTCTTACCCATGCTGCTGTACTCCCTTGCCTGTCTACATATAGAATAAGGGGATGCTGACATGGACATTTGATAAGAAAAGGGGAAGGCTGAAGGATGAAAATCTATCCTACCTGAGGCCAAAAGCCACAGACTAGTCTTGGAGAAAGTTTAATATTCTGCTTTCTGTGTAATAGGGTGGGGGCTGGAGTGGCCCCATGCTTTTGATTAAATCACCAGAAAGGTTATAAGGAAAGCACTCTAATCAGGTACAGATTATCTGAACCCCAGTGCCTACATCTTTTTTTTTTTTTAAGATTTTATTTATTTATTTAACAGAGATACATAGCACAAGTAGGCAGAATGGCAAGCAGAGGGTAGGCTCCCTGCTGAGCAGACAGCCCAAAGCTGGGCTCGACCTAGTACCCTGGGATCATACCTGAGCAGAAGGCAGCTGCTTAATTGACTGAGCCACCCACGTGCCCCTCCCCCCACCCCCAGTGCCTACATTTTGGTCACCTCTGAATCCTCAGTGCCTAGAACAGTAAATGGCATAAATTAGGAGCTCATAAATGTTTTTGTTGATGATTTTCAAGAAAGAAATGTCTTACTGACAGGCAGTGAAGAGTAGTAATTCATACCGTCAGTTTGGGCACTGAACTGTCTGGGTCTGATACTAGCACCATCAATTACTACGCTACTTTTGGTACTACTGTGCTTCAGTTTCTTCATCTGTGAAATGTGGGTATCAGTGCCTGTCTCATAAGGTAACTGAGATAATTAAATGAGTTACTACATACAAATGACCTATAACAATTTCTGGCACAGAGCAAGCACTTAATAAAAATTGGAGTGAAGAAGAGAGTAATGTGATCAGATTTGTTTTTAAGAAGATAAAAAGCAAGACTGGTGGTGGACAGAAAATTCTACCAAAAGAATACTGTACTGTTACAAAGACACAAAGAAGTTGACCATATTTTCTAGTGTAGTTAGGATACTCTCCGATATTAAAGTGAAGTATCAACAGCAGAAATTCTTTAGCTAAACCCAAGAGAAATTTAAAATGAAGACAGGATTAAAATCTAGATTCCTGACTCACAGTCCGGTGTTCTCTCCACTAAAGTAGTATCTTTACCCAAGTCACTTTCTTGCTACCCCTCTTTTAACAAATATTCTGGTCTTCATAAATCAAATGGTTCTGCTTAGAGTTAAATGGCCCTCCCCCTTGAAAATATTCTGTGGTTCCCAGAGCACACTACTTAATACATACAGAACTGGGATGAAAATCCACATTTTAATTTGTACTTAAATGACAGTGCCACCTCATCGATGCCACATTAACTTGCCATTACCAAGTTGCACAACAGATGTTAAGTTTGTAAGCCAAGTATCACTGTTGAACTTTTGTTTGAAGGTGATAAAAAGAGAAGAAATTTCAGTGTTAACACTCTTATTTCATGTTGGGTGTCTATAACAGGGGTGGTATCTTCTTGATTTTGAGTAGCACCAAGCACAGCATCACGCATCCTAGCTGACTGCTTACACTGAGCAGTACCTACTAAGGGGTAAAGTATCTCTATGTGACTTCAGAAAATTAATTTTAGGTTTGGCTCACTCATTCCTTTGCTCAACAAATACTTATTTTAAAACTAAGTATTTAATAAGGAAGTAGTACTATATAGTGGTTAAGAGTTCATACTCTCCAGCTGCTTACCAGAGTACTTGTAACTTGCGTCTTAGTCAACTTCTGTTTTCTCATCCATAAAATGGGGGTAAATTACAATACCTCCCTCTTAAGGTTGTATGAATTAAATAAGGTAGCATATGTAAGGTACTCAGTACAGTACTTAACACATAAAAGGCATTCAATCCATGTTAGCCATTATTATGACAGTATTAAAGAACTACTTTCTAAGGTGTTGGAGTTTCAGTGGTGTACAAACCGAGACTGTCCTCAAGGAGATCACTATCAATTAAGAAATGGAATTCAGATGCATAAATAAAGACTGGGAACTCTAAGATGGTCATAAAATTACGATTTTTTAAAATTCTGCTATCACCATTCAATTTTTAGCTCCCTAAAGGATTTTCCTCACCATCTGGGCCATCAATTCAAATAGGTTTGAAAAGCACTCATAATTTTCCTACATCACACCTCCTCCTCAACAAGAAATGCTATGTGGGTGGAAAAGCAGCAAAGAACACTGGATGTTATGCAGAAAGCAATCACTTTTCAGAGGACACAGGCCCCTATAGAATAAAGAGTCACAGAAATTTGTCTAGATTAGATAGAAGTGATGAACTCATTAAAGATTCAGAGAAAGGTACTAGAAAAAGGGGGAAAGGGAATTCATTTTAAAGTGTTCTTCTAACCAGAAATATAAGTTTGAGAATAGTTTAATCAGTTATATTACATTACAAACGATAAATATGTCTCATCCTCCACCACTATCACTGGATAGAGAATAAAAGCGTGAGAGAGAAAAGGATTCAAATAGACTCCTCATTATGTATGCACCCTCAAATCTTCTTTTAAGTAGCAGGGAATGGGTAAGAAAAGGAAAAATCTAGAAAATGGAAACATACTCTAATAAAAATATTGATAAAACTCTGAAACCTGTTCCTGCGCTTACCTGTCTCAGCCAGATGCCTCTTTCATCTTACACCTTATATTTACCTCATCTCATTCCTCCCCTGTGGAACATAGGTGCACTTAAATGGAGACTTTGTGGAGACTGACTGAACCCAAAGATATATATCTCTAATGGTAAAATATCAATGGGAGAGAGATTCTGGGAGAAGGAACTACTTACTGAGCTATCCTTCAGTAGGTAGGGAGCTCCATCATGTCAAGCTCAGAAAGTTGGCTCAGAATCAGTTAGGAAGATCAGTATGCCATAAAAATCAGGCTGAGAGGCTAAGCGTCTGCTTTCAGCTCAGATCATGATCTCAGGGTCCTGAGATTGAGCCCCAAGTCAGGCTCTCTTCTCAGTAGGGAGCCTGCTTCTCTCTCTCTCCCTCTCCCTTTACGTTCTCCCCACCAGCTCTCATATAAATAAATAAAATCGTTTAAAAAATAAAAATAAAAAATCAGGCTGAGAAGAATGAAAGATAAAGTGTTGCTATTTGCCTAATTCATAGTTCAGTGTATTCTGACAATGCTCTTGGTATTAGGCAAAAAAAAGAATTTCTCCCTGCCACCTTAGCTATCTTGTTAGAGGTAACCCTAACACATAGGAAAGATGGCTGACCCAACTAAAAAGAGAATGCACATCTGTCTATGTGGCCTACCTGTGAGGAAGCATTTCAGCCTCAGGGATGACTGGTTCTAACTTTAGATACACAGGAAAAACAAAATCTTGCCCAGGTAGAAATAGTTTACTATTTGTCCTGACCCATTAGAGCTAATTTTGTAAATCTAAAATATTTCAAACAAACCTTCTAATGGGTTTTATCTGTCTTCGGTTGCTGAACTTTTTGTAAGAACTAGCTTCAGTTCATAAACAGACCTCTTTTAAAACAGATTAAAATCTGTTAACTTGGAATTACTACTAGTTTCCCTCTTTGAAATTGGACTTTTGTGTCCACATTCTCCTCAAAAAGTAGCCCATATGCAGCTGAAGCTTCTGCATAGGCATCATGTTCTATGCATACATGGTGTGGGCAGCTTGGTCCTTTCCACAACTACAGTATTTCTCCTGGAGGACAGGGCCTTCATCATGCTCTAGCACTAAGCCCTGCGGGTACAGCAGGTACTCAATAAATGCTCATTAGACCCGGGGGATGGACCCGATCAAGGTTTTTGGGGAATGAAGTGGAAAATGTTGAGGGAGATGTTTCCTGTGTGCCCCATAAGGTGTATAGCTTTGTCACACACTGGAAGTGATTAGAAAAAACTAACAGTCATCACAACAGAGCAAGCACTAAATTTTCATAACTCAAGGGCTAGAGCCCTTAATAATGGCATGAACTTAAGCATCTTTTTTCCCCTCAAGATGCCCTGAATTCTCGAAGACAATGAATGGGTTTATACATAGGGATAGGACAAGGGGATGAAGGGGAAGTGTCTGGAGATGTGATTTAACTAATAGTATTACGTTTTTGTATTTTATGTTTATCTTAAAATCAAGTGAATTTTATACTATTTGCCACAATAATATATCTATGTGTTTTCAAATAATATTTTTCTCCCAAATCCTGGAGTAATATTGCTGCTGTAGGAAGCTATGCCATGTTTAGCTCATCTCACGGATATTACTCCCAGGTGGAGCTTAACAAGTGTGGGAAACACAGGCAAACCTCAAGTCAGAACTTAGTTTATCTGGTTAGTTCATCCAGGCAACTTGTAAAATACAGAGGGAACAGTATCTAGGAAGTTCAAGTGGGACAGGTATGGATGTCAGGCAATTCCTAGGCTGAGCCCTGTAGGACACTCCAGGGGAACAGACAACTAGAGAATGCAGCAAGGACCCTGCAAGCCTGGGGAAAAGAGAGTGACAGAAGAAAAGGGCAGGGTAGGACAGCAGGCTTCCAGAGTCTTACATGTCCTGCCTAACTGGCTGTCAAAGAGTTTGCAGGATGGGATTAAACTGACCACTTTCTAAGTCTGGTTTACAGGTGTTGTGCCCCGAGTCCTTTTGAAAACTTCTTACTTTACCTTTGATTCTTAGTGCGTTTGAGGGCAGTAGCAAGGAGCTGAGCCTTGGTGCAGGAGCCTGGTCCTCATTCATTAATAAGCCTTTACACAGCGTCTCTCATGTGAGGATCATTACCAGGTATCACTGCTTTGTTTTTAAGAAGATCCAAATTCTCTTTACTTTGTCTTCTCACATAAAATATAGGATTAATATCTTATTTTTAAAATTTTTACAGTTTTTTAATTGAAGTATACTTTATAATATTAGTTTCTGGTGTACAATTTCTGGTATCCAAGAATTCTGTATGTTTTTCAATGCTCATCATGACAAGTGTACTCTTAATCCCCTTTATTCTGTTTTACTTACTGCTGCACACACTTTCTCTTTGCAACCACCAGTTTGTTCTCTGTATTTAGAAGTCTGGGTTGTTTTCTCTGTTTTCTTCATTTGTTGTTTCTAAAATTCCACATATGAGTGAAACCATATTGTATTTGTCCTTCTCTGTCTGAATTATTTCATTTAGTATATACGTTCTGGGTCTATCCATATTGCTGTAAATAGCAAGATCTCATTCCTTTCTGTGACTGATATTCCATTGTAGATACATACTACATCTTCTTTATTCATTCATCTATCCATGGACATTTGGGCTGCTTCCATATCTTGGCTATTGTAAATACTCCTGCAATAAACACAGGGCGCATATCCTATTTCAATTAGTGTTTTCATTTTCTCTGGGTAGATACCCAGTAGTGGAATTACTGGATCATATGGTAATTCTATTTTTAGCTTTCCAAGGAAACTACATATTGTTTTCCATAGTGGCTGACCAATATACATTCCCAACAACAGTGCACAAGGTTTGTGTTCCTCCACATCTCAGCCAACACTTGCTATTTTTTCTCTTTGACTTTAGCCATTCTGACTAGTGAACTGCATTTGCCTGATGATGGGTGACGTAGAACATCTGTCTTCTTATGTGTCTGTTGGCCTTCTCTATGTCTTTTTTTTTTTTTTTTGAAAAGTGTTTATTCAGATCCTATGCCCATTTTTAAATTGGATTATTTGGTTTTCTGGTGCTGAGTTATATAAATAATTTATACATTTTGGGTATTAACCCCTTATTGGATATAAACCCCTCATTTGCAAACATCTTCTCCCATTCAACAGGTTGCCTTGTTTTGTTGCTGGCATCCTTCCCTGTTCAAAAGTTTATTTTGTTGTGGTCCCAATACTTTAACTTTGCTTTTGTTTCCCTTGCCTGAGGAGACATATCTAGTAAAATGTTTCTATGACTAATGTCAAAGAAATTACTGCCTATGTTATTTTCTAGGAGTTTTACAGTTTCATGTCTTACCATTTAAATCTTTAACCAATTCTGAGTATATTTTTGTTTATGCTTCAAGCAAGTGGTTGGTTTCATTTTTGCATGTTGCTGTCCAGTTTTCCCAGTGCCATCTGTTGAAGAGACTATCTTTGTATATTATTTCCAAATGTATATTATTGACCCCAGTCTTATAGGTTAATTGACCATATCTGCATGGGTTTATTTTTGGACTCTCTATTCTGTTCCATTGATTTATGTGTCTATTTTTTTGTGTAATACCTTACTAGCTGCATTACTACAGGTCTGTAGTAGGGCTTGAAATCTGGAATTGTGGTACTTTTAGCTTTGTTCTTCTTTTTCAAAATTACATTGGCTATTCAAGGTTTTTTGTGGTTCTATACAAATTTGGGGATTATTGTTCTACTTCTGTGGAAAATGCTGTTGCTATTTTGTGAGGGACTGCATCCAATCTGCAGATTGTTTACTATGGACTTATTTTAACAATATTGGTTGTTCTAATCTGTGAGCATGGAATATCCTTCCGCTTGTTTGTGTCAATTTCTTTCATTTGTGTTTTATAGTTTTCAGAGTACAGATTTTTCATCTTCTTGGTTAAGTTTATTCCTATTAATTTCATTATTTTTAGTGCAATTGTAAATGGGATTTTCATTTCTCTTTGCTACTTCACTATTATTGAAAAGAAATACAATAGAATTCTGTATATTAATTTTGTATCCTGCAACTTCACTGAATTCATTTATCAGTCCAAAAGGTTTTTGGTGGAGACTGTATGGTGTTCTATACATGGTACCATATCACCTGCATAGAGTGAAAGTTTTATTTATTCCTTACCAATTTAGATGTCTTTTCTCTCTTTTTAAAATTTTTTTATTTAAATCCTACTTAGTTAACATACAGTGTCATACTAGTTTATGTGTACAATTTAGTGATTTAACATTTACATACAACATACTGCTCATCACAAGTGCACTCCTTAATCCCCATCACAAATTTATACCATCTCCCCTCTGGTAACCATCAGTTTGTTCACTATAATAAACAGTCTGTTTCTTGATTTTCCTCTTCCCCTCCCACACCAAGATCATTTGTTTTGTTTCTTAAATTCCACATCTGAGTCAAATCATATGGTATTTATCTCTCTCTGGCTGACTTATTTTGCCTAACATTATTCTCTCTAGCTCCACCCACGTCATTGCAAATAGCAAGATTTTGTTCTTTTTATGGCTAATAGTCTATTGTAGAGATACCACTTCTTTGTTATCCATTCATCAGTCGATGCACATTTGGGCTCTTTCCATAATTTAGCTATTATAGAAAATGCTACTATAAACATCAAAGAAGCATGTACCCCTTCAAGTTAGTATTTTGTATTCTTTGGGTAAATACCTAATAGTACAATTGCTGGATCATAAGGTAGTTCTATTTTGAACCTTCTGAGGAACGTTCATACGTTTTCCAGAGTGGCTGCACCAGTTTGTATTCCCATAAAGAGTGTAAGATTTCTCCACATCCTTGACAACACCTATTGTTTCTTGTGTTGTTGATTTTAGCTACTCTGACAGTGTGAGGTAATACTGCATTGTAGTTTTGATTTGCGTTTCCCTGATGATGAGTTATGCTGAGCATCTTTTCATGTGTCTGTTGACTATCTGGATGTCTTATTTGAAAAAATGTCTATTCATGTTTTCTGCCTATTTTTTAATTGGATTACTTGTTTTTTGGGTGTTGAGTTTTTAAAGTTCATTATAGATTTTAGATACCAATCCCTTATAAGCTATGTCATTTGCAAATATCTTCTCCCATTCCATAGGCTGGCTTTTAGTGTTGTTGTTTCCTTCATTGTGCAGAAGCCTTTTACTTTGATGTAGTCCCAATACTTCATTTTTGCATTTATTTCCCTTGCCCCAGGAGACATATCTAGTAAGAAGCTGCTAAAGCCAATGTCAAAGAGGTTACTACCTGTGTTCTCATCTAGATTTTTATGGTTTTGAGTTTCACATTTAGGTCTTTCATCCATTTTGAAATTATTTTTGTGTATGGTGTAAGAAAGTGGTCCAATTTTATTCTTTTGCATGTTGCTGTTGAGTATTCTCAACACCCATTGTTGAAGAAACTGTCTTTTTTCCATTGGATATTCTTTCTTGCTTTGTCAAAGATCAATTTCCTAGATACTTATGGGCTCATTTCTGGGTTTTCTCTTCTGTTTCACTGATCGAGATGTCTATTTTTGTGACAGTACCATACTGTCTTGATCACTACTACTTTGTAATATAACTTAAAGTCAGGAATTCTGAAGCCTCAAGCTTTCTCTTTTTCAAAGTTGCTTTGGCTATTTGGGGTCTTTTGTGGTTCCATATAAATTTTAGGATTGTTTGTTCTAGCTCTGTGAAAATGCTGTTAATACTTTGATAGGGATTGCATAAATGTTTAGATTACATTGGGTAACAGAGACATTTTAACAATACTAGTTCTTCCAATCCAAGAGCATGGAATGGTTTTCCATTTCTTTGTGTCACCTTCAACTTCTTTCATCAGTGTTTTATAGTTTTCAGAGTACAGATCTTTCACGTCTTTAGTTGGGTTTATTGCCAGGTATCTTATGGTTTTTGCTATAATTGTAAATGGGACAGGCTCCTTGATTTATTTTTCTACTGCTTCATTATTGGTGTACAGAAATGCAACACATACACTGCAAATACAAATTGCAAATACAACAAAATACACTGATTTTGTATCCTGCAATTTTACTGAATTCGTGTATGAGTCCAAGCAATTTTTGGGTGTTCTTTCTGGTTTTCTACATTGAGTATCATATCATCTACAAATAGTGAGTTTGACTTCTTCCTTACTGATGTGGATGCCTTTATTTCTTTTTGTTGTCTGATTCCTGAGGCTAGGACTTCCAGTACTATGTTAAATAACAGTGGTGAAAGTGGACATTCTTGTCTTCCTCCTGACCATAAGGGAAAAGCTCAGTTTTACCATCCACTGAGGATGATGTTAGCAGCAGGTTTTTTGTACATATGTTAAGGTATGCTCCCTCAAAACCTACTTTGTTGAGGGTTTGTATCATGAATGGATGTTGTACTTTGTCAAATGCTTTTTCTACATCTATTGAAAGGATCATATGGTTCTTATTCTTTCATTTATTAATGTGATGTATCACAATGATGGATTTGTGAATACTAAAGCACCCCTGCAGCCCAGGAATAAATCCCATTTGATCATGGTGAATGTTTCTTTTAATGTACTGCTGGGATTCAGTTTGCTAGTATTTTATTGAGGATTTTTACATCCATGTTCATCAAGGATATTGGCCTGTAGTTTTTTAATTTTTTTAAATATTTTGTTTATTTATTTGACAGAGAGAGATCACAAGTAGGCAGAGAGGAGGGCAGAGAGAGAGAGGAGGAAGCAAGCTCACTGCCAAGTGGAGAGCCCGATGCAGGACTCGATCCCAGGACCCTGAGATCATGACCTGAGCCGAAAGCAGAGGCTTAACCCACTGAGCCACCCAGGTGCCCTGTAGTTTTGGTTTTTTAGTGGAGTCTTTATCTGGTTTTGGTATCGGGCCTTGTTTGTCTGGGAAACTCTTTACCTCTCCTATTCTGAATGACAGCCTTGCTGGATACAGTATTCTTGGATATAGATTTTTTTTTTACATTCAGCACTTTGATTATATCATACCACTCTCCTCTGGCTTGCCAAGTTTTTGTTGACAAATTTCCAGGTAGCCTTACGGGACTTCCTTGTAAGTTAAGACTTCTTTTGCCTTGCTGCTTTTAAGATTTTTTTCTTTATCAGCATATTTTACAAATTCAATCACAGTGTCTTGGTGTGGGCCTGCTTCTGTTGATTTTGACAGGAGTTGTCTACGCCTCCTAGATCTGGATGTCTATTTCCTTCCCCAGATTCTGGAAGTTTTCAGATATTATTTCCTCAAATAAACTTTCTGTCCCCCTTTCTCTCTCATCCTCTTCTGGGATTCCTATAATACAAATGTTATTATGTTTGATGGAGTCACTGAGTTCCCTCAGTCTACTCTCCTGTTCCATAATTCTTCTTTCTCTCTTTTGTTCACTTTCATTATTTTCCATTACTTTGTTTTCTTTTTTTTCTTTTTCATTACTTTGTCTTCTATATCACTTATATCTTCTGCTTCTTTTGGCTTTGTGTTCATTGCAACAAGCTTGTTTCAAATCTCAGTTACGGCATTTTTCATTTCTGCTGCTTTATCTCTTTTATCTCTGTCTTAAGGGTCTCTCTGAAGTAGTCAATTCTGTTCTCAAGCCTAGAGAGTATCCTTATGTTTGTTTCTTTAAATTCTCCATTGGCCATGTTACTCGTATCTGTTTCACTTAGATTTCTGGCTATGACCTTATCTTGTTCTTTCATTCAGGATGGATTCCTCCAACTTGATATTTTGTCTAAGCCCTTGTCTTTTTCTATGTATTAGAAAAGCCTGTTATGTTTACTGTTCCTGAAAGTAATGATTTTATGACGAAGAGTTCATATAATGTCCAGGACCTGGCTCTTTAGGGAAGGTCTCTGGTATGTGCTGCATGAACTCTGCTGTTGTGTCTTGGCTGCTCTATCCTTCAGTATAGTCATTTACAGAGGCTCTCCTTGCCTGTAATGGGAAGTGTTTGGTCCTTGGCCAGAATGCGCCAGTTTTAACTAGATGTGCTCTGGTCTGCTTGTTAAATGGGACCTAATACTACTTCAACTAGAACTGAAGCCCTGCAATGGGGGACATTGTGTGGGCAGGGGTTTCTGCTGGTCTTCTGGGGAAGGGGCCTGCTGCATAGGGACTAAGGCAATCTTGACCAAGACATGCAGTCCTGCCAGAGCACAAGGGTGTAGAACTTGATATAAGTAGGTTAGGCAGTGTTGGCACTGCATTGATATTGCAGGTGGCTCTTATGTTGAGGCGTGGGAGAGGGAAATGTTGCAGATGGCTCCTTTGTCCCCGGAAAGGCATCTCCCTGATTGCCACCTCTCAGGGCAGTACTCTGGGAAGAGTGAATAATCCCCCACCATGTGTGACCTAGGCATTTTCCAGATCATTATTTCCATACTAAACACCTCCAGGTTGTTTGCCTGCCTTCTCTTCAGGAGCAGTGCAGTGCTCTCATGGCTCTAACCCTGCGAAGCCTACTGACTTTTTTTTTTTTTTAAGATTTTATTTATTTTTTTAATTTTTTAATTTTTTTATAAACATATAATGTATTTTTATCCCCAGGGGTACAGGTCTGTGAATCGCCAGGTTTACACACTTCACAGCACTCACCATAGCACATACTCTCCCCAATGTCCATAAACCCACCACCCTCTCCCGACCCCCCCTCCCCCCAGCAACCCTCAGTTTGTTTTGTGAGATTAAGAGTCTCTTACGGTTTGTCTCCCTCCTGATCCCATCTTGTTTCATTTATTCCTTTCCTACCCTCTAAGCCTCCCACGTTGCCTCTCCACTTCCTCATATCAGGGAGATCATATGATAATTGTCGTTCTCTGATTGATTTATTTCGCTCAGCATAATACCCTCTAGTTCCATCCACGTTGTCGCAAATGGCAAGATTTCATTTCTTTTAATGACTGCATAGTATTCCATTGTGTATATATACCACATCTTCTTTATCCATTCATCTGTTGATGGACATCTAGATTCTTTCTATAGTTTGGCTATTGAGCCCACTGACTTTAAAAATTCTAGTGTTTAGCCCCGATGGTTGCAAGAACTCATGAAAATCAGCCCATCTCATTTTCCAGGCAATGGTTTTGGGAAAATGTTCTCCCTGTGTATTCTCTTGTGTGCTCCTCTCTTTCTCTTTCTCTCTCTCTCTCTCATCTTTCTCTGCAACCATGGCTCCCTCCCCTCCACAGCACCCAGTTTCTCCCCTAAACCACATTCCACACTTCCTACCTTTCTTGATGTAGATCCTTCTCTCCCTTTAGTTGTGGAGTTTGTTCTGTCAGTTTTCAGGTTGATTTCTGGGGTATTTAGAATGATTTGATAGTTATCTAGTTGTGTTCGAGGGAAGAGACAAACTTACGGTCCTCCTGCTCTGCCACCATCTAAGCTCCTCCCCATTGCCTTTTATTTCTTTTTCTTATCTGAATGCTGTGGCTAAGAATTCCACCACTATGCTGAACAGAAGTGGTGAGAGTGGACATCCTTGTCTTGTTCCTGATGTTAGAGGAAAAGCTCTCAGTTTTTCACCATTGAGTGTGCTGTTAACTGTGGGTTTTCATATATGGTTTTTACTATGTTAAGGCATGTTTCCTCTAAGAGGGATTTGCTGAGAGGGCAGTATTAATCTTACAGGGCCAAGAAAGCATATACATGAAATAAGAAAATTAAGAACAGATTTTAAAATTTTAAAAACCTAAAGATCACTCCTTAAAACAACTTTCCGTAATTTGGAAGATAAGGTGGCATCTTCTAATATAAAAAGAAATCAAGAAAACATTATCCTGAAGTAAACACTGTTAGGTCAAACATAACAAGCAAATGTTATTTAAAGTAAAATATAGTCTTTTTTTAAAAAAGATTTTGTTTATCTATTTGATATAGAGAGAGAGAGAGAGAGAGAGATAACACACATACACAAGCCAGGGGAATGGCAGGCAGAGGGAGAGGGAGAAGCAGGCTCCCTGCCAAGCAGACAGCCTGAAACGGGGCTCAATCCCAAGACCCTAGGATCATTACCTGAGCCAAAGGCAGATGCTTAACTGAATGAAGCATCCAAGCACCCCTAAACTACAGCTTTAAATTGCTTCTAAAAAATTTTCTTCTAATACTTTGTAATTTGGATTTTCCATTACTGATAATGCCTTTCTTCTCCACTAGTGGAAAAAAATGTAATTGATTATACAACTAGAAGCCAGCCTGCTCCTGAAAACCAGCACAGGCTAAGGACTCATGAGATGGAAGAAGAGACGTCTCTGCATAAGACATTTTGTCACTAAATGTTCCAAAGAGGTTCATCAAAAGATTCCAGAGATACTTGTTAAAAATTTCACTAAATTTAAAATGAAGGTGTCATTAATGTACCCTGTTCCTGCATGCATGATGTAGAAGGCAAAGTGATCAGCTAAGACTCAAACTTATATGCAAAAATGTTCTGCAATGTAGAACATCAACCACAGATGCTAAAACTGTTTCCATAATTTGCCAACTTCCGTAATACTTATTTAAGGAAATTCCCTCTTAGAAACTGTTTCTAAGTAACATTCAAACTATTGGGGGAAGAGGACAGTAGGGGGGAATTAAGACATTGTCACCATTTTCTATTCCTCCTTTAAGGTATTCCCCTTCACCTCAAGAAGATCTGCCTAAAGTGGGCATAAACGTGTGTAGGGGCCCATGAAGAAAGTTCTTCTATATTACATATCACAATAAACCCCCTAAAGGGCAATGTTATATTCTAGTCCTCTCCCACAACACCCAAGACACAAAGATGTACTCTCTGAGTAATCCCCAAATGGTTCTGGAAAGTGTCAGGCACAATGTAAACACTCAGCAAACATTATACTGATAAACCTAACTAAATACACTAAATTTAGTGAATTATGTGAAACCATAAACTGAAGAGTCCTTTATTGGCAGGTAAAAGGGAAAAAGTAATTCTGGCCAGCAGCTACCAAAGGAAAGAAGCATCCAATTATGTCCACTTCTGATAAATTGAGTACCCCAACAACACCAAAGAAGTCAGTTCAAAGCGCAAGGTAGCTGGAAATGTTGAGTCAGCCTCTCCTGGAAGTAAGAAAGACCAGAAGCAGGTAAATGCATAACCAGCTTTTGGATAACAGAACTGAGACTTCAAACGTACTGCCTTTCCTCAGGGGGAAGACCAAGTGATTGGAGGCTCCAGTAAACCTCTACCAAATAATGGGTCCTTAGATTTGAGAAGAATCTTGAAATAGAGCAAATTCCCAAATACCACTATATACTTACTGTGAAATATGAAGTAAAACAAGAAGAATAAAAGCATTTAAGGTTTGTCTCCACATACAAAGCCACTGTAACAACCCAGAAACCCAGAACTTCTGGATGGAACCGAATGGACCCACAAGATCAGAGAATAAGGATCCTTTCCTATTTATTCTCAACTCAGAGTTCACTCCAGCAAAAGCAGCTCACTGTATAAATAAATGGCTTCTAAAGGCAGATGTTGTTAATGGCTGCATTTGAGTCCAGCAAAGAAAAGATGATTCATTTGCTGTGTGTTAAATTTTAGACTTATGTTGAACAAATGTGACAGATGAAAACTTCAACAGAAAAAGAGAAAAGAAGCTGACCTGTTTTCCCACTTGTTAAAATTAGGTTTTCAAACAAAATAGTCCAAATATAAATAGGAAAATATACTGCTTGGAATACCTTCTAAATGTCTCTGTATATACAAACACAGGAAACCCCTATTTTCTCTGTTGGTACAAGAAGACAATTTTATTTTTTATTTTTATTTTATTTTATTATTTTATTATTTATTTATTTATTTATTAGAAGACAATTTTATTTTTTATTTTTTTATTTTATTATTTATTTATTTATTTATTTATTTATTTATTGAGTAGGCTCCACACCCAGGATGAAGCCCAGTGGCTGGGCTTGAACTGACAACCCTGAGATTGAGACCTGGGCTGAGATCAAGAGTCTGATGCTTAACCAACTGAGCCACCCAGGCACCCTAAGACTATTTTTAAAAGTTTTGCGCTAATATAAAATTAGGCAAAGTGAATTAAATAATTAAATAGAAAACAAGTCTAGGTTAAACACCACAGAAATACTGAGTTGTGACTGCCATTAACTTACTGCATGGCCATACATTTAAAGAGTGGCTATTCTTTCTCAGGAAGAAACTCATATATCAAATATTTTGAATATCAGGGTCTAAGATTAAAAATCAGGTTTCTGGTGTGCCTGGCAGCTCAGTCAGTAGACCACACAACTCTTGATCTCAGGGTTGTGAGTTTGAGCCCCCCACTAGGTACAGAGATTACTTAAAAATAAAATCTTAAAATAAATAGATATTCAGGTTTCCAAATGCTTATGTCCTTGACTTGCAACCACTCAGTCTGTACATTTTATAGCAACCTAACCCAGCTTGCCTTAAAAGCTAACATGCATACAAGCCACCCAGCTTTGGTTAAATGAAGATTCTGATTCACTACTCTGAAATTAAACCTGACATTTTTTTTATAAGCCCATCCATTTTTTATAAGCTATTGGTCTATAGACCACACCCTAAGCAGCAAGGCCCTAACCCATATATCCAAATGGTTTATCGGGATTAAAATATGACAGTGCTCCTATCAGGTGCTGCTGTTGTTAGTGGAAAACATTTTGACAGCAATGGTGCCCCTATTTCTTTCTCCTCCATTTCAGTGATGAAGTCAGTCCTTTTGTGTTCTGGGGATACTTGTAATCTCACCCCACTAATCTCCCTCTTCCATTATCTCAGGAATTTAGTTGCAGGTGAAAAGACCCACCTGGATGATGATCATGATTTTTGTGAGTGGGACTGGGGGTTGAGAATGGCTGAAGCTCCATTCAGATCTTGCTGCTTGGACAAGAAAAACGAACACTGTCTCCCCTTTCCCACCCAGGATGCTACCAGGAGCATCCTAAAGCAGAAATATCAATATTGTGGGTTGCCTGATCTTGGAACATGGACTAAAAAGGATCAGGGAAGGGGTCTGTGAGCCTGTGGAGGAAGAGATTCCTGACTCTACTTACATAATTCCAAATCAGTAGGGAGCAGCTGGTGATTGCCATTCTTAGCAGTCACTTCCCACCCCTGATGCCTAACAACATAGACTCTGAACCCATTTTCCTTGGTCAAAAAGAGCAATGCTTCCAAGAAGCATATTTAGGGATCTATATATATTTATTAGCTCCTAGAAAAAAGAACCCAGGATTAGACTTTCAGACACCCACTACCAAACATACACTTTAACAAAGGTATTATGTATGACAGAAGGAGACTGCTGCCTATAATGTTTGTTCATTCATTTATTTATTCAATATATACTGAATGTTACTGAGCACCTACCACATTCTGTATTGGGTAGTAGATAAAGATAGAGTGAACAATTCCTACTCTCATGAATCTTGCATTCTAACAACACATACTTAACCAATATATAACATCCTAATTCTGCATACATTATGAATTGTAATTGCAATAAAGGCTATATAAAGAAAAGTACAGGGGACTATGGAAGTATATAACAGGAGGTACTAATCCCAAGAATTAGGGAAAGCTTCTCTAAGAAAATAACACTTAGGATTGACTCTAATGGGTAAATAAATTCAACCCTGCAAAAAAAGTGGCCAAAAAATATATTACATGCACTGGGAAACATGTGCAGTCTCTCTGAGCAGCTGTGAGAAAATAAAAGCCAAGGAAACTAACTATAGTGAGCAAAGGGGCAGAATACAAAAGGATATTTAAAGTATGAACTCAATTATTTCTAAAATATAGAGAAAAATGACAAATATATGAAAATGTTAAATTGTTGCAACACTGCCCTGATAAGATTGTGAATAATTATTTTTCTTATGTACTTTTTAAACTTATCAAGTTTTACTGACCATAATTCTTACAGTAAAAAAAAGGCCATTTCCCCAAATACAACATGGTAGTGGTTCCCTTATCCCCTTGCCTCTTGCAACCTTTCCATCACTACACACATTTACTTATAGGATACATCCTGCACCCCAAACCTATTCTTTGACCCTCAATCCTACTACCCAAGCTTAAGTTTAAGGACCACTTTTTTTTTTTAAGATTTTTTATTTATTTATTTGACAGACAGAGATCACAAGTAGGCAGAACGTCAGGCAGAGAGAGAGGAGGAAGCAGGCTACCCGCTGTGTAGAGAGCCCGATGCGGGGCTCCATCCTTCGACCCTGAGACCATGACCTGAATCGGAGGCAGAGGCTTTAACCCACTGAGCCACCCAGGTGCCCCTTAAGGACCACTTTTAACTGCCCTTCAGTACTAGGCCAATCCATACTGGCTAGTGTTAGTTCATTTTCTAGTGGAAAATACCACTAAGAATACTGATCCCAGTGAGAAGAATGAATCTTTAAAAATCTTATTAGCTAATCAACACTTTAGCTTAGGACAGTTTATAATGTACTTAGAGAGGGAGGAATGGAAAAACAGCAAGTAAATATAACCATGGCAGATAATTACACTTAATGTCTAATGGCTCTTACTCTATAGTTTCTCTTAGTCTGCAAACCCCTAAGTTTGGACTTCAAGCACTTTCATATTGTGAATTTATGCATGTTCAGAATATTACATAACAACCCAATTGTATCTAAGTTCAAAGATTTCAACAGATTAAAAAAGCACCTTCAAAGCTTAGTGTCTGAGGTTTTCAACATTGCAGGGGTCTGGAGTTTTCAAAAGATAGACAGCTGTGCTGCACAGCTATCAGAGAAAAGATTCTGTTAATGAGACCATAAGAAATCCAAAGATGTCCTCAGCACAGAGCTTGAGAGAATTCCAGAATTCAAATGTTCAGATGATTTATCCTAACTTTAAAGGAAAGTGTATATTTACAAGCTCTCCTTCCTGACAGTTTTTCTGACAACGATTTTTACCCAATTTGTTCTCTCTTATCTGGTTCTCCTTCTTTTGTCTTCCCCTCATGTCCCCAAGCTAAAACTGAATTTCTATATACTGAAAACCCAAGATATTATGATAAACTGAAAACCCAAGATAGTATGATAAACATCAGATATGGATTTAAACAAATAATCAAAATTTACTAAGTGCTACTATGTTTCCAAATTTACTGTTTATTAAAAATCATATAACTTTGAAGTACATAAAGAATGGAAGACACAAAATGATTCAGTATAAACATAAGATATGTGATTTCACTGTGATACACAGGCACTAAATTCCAAAGATACATCTTCTATACTCTCCACTACAACAGAATTCACTACTTTTCAATATCCAATACATCATATCCAACTTAAACTTACCTATATGACTTATAATGCAAACTGAAACCTTCCAAACCAGCCATTCCAAATGTTCTTATTAAATGCTGCTCAAGCACTTTTTACTGAAGTATAGTTGACATACATTTTATTAGTTTCAGGTGTACAACATGGTACTTTGAAGATTCTATACATTGCCAAATGCTCACCACAAGTGTAGTAAACCATCTGTCACCAAAGTTGTTACAATGTTGTTGACTATATTACCTTTGCTGTACCTTTCATACCTGTGACTTATTTTAAAATAACTAGACATTTGCACTTCTTTATCATCTTCACCCATTTCACCCATCACCTGACCCCCTTCACTCCAGCAACCAGCAGTTTGTTCTCTATGAGTCTGTTTCTGGTTTTGCCTATTTCTTTTTTAGATTCTACATGTAAGTGAAATTATACAGTATTTGTCTTTTTCTGACTTCTTTTACTTAGCAGAATACCCCCTATATCCATGCAGGTTGTCACAAATGGAAGATCTCATTCTTTTTTATGGCTGAGTAATATATATACACAACATCTTCTTTATCGATTCATCTATGATGTTCATCTCTGAACATCTATGTTATTGCATTCCTCAGTGAAATATCCAGAAGGGGAATTAATAGGTCATGTGGTTTTTTTTTTTTTTTAAGTAGGTTCCATGCCCAGTGTGGAGCCCAGGATGGGGCTTGAACTCATGACCGTGAGATCAAGACCTAAGTTGAGATAAAGAGTTGGACACTTAACTGAGCCACCCACATGCCCTGGCCATGTGGCATTTCTATTTTTAATTTTTTAAGGAATATCCATACTTTTTTCCATAGTGGATGTGCCAATTTACACCTCCACAAACAGCACATATGGGTTCCCTTTCTTCCACATCCTTACCAACACTTGTTATTTCTTGCCTTATTGATACTAGCTATCCTGACCTTTGTGAGGTTATCTGTCATCATGGTAGTGATTTGCATTTCCCTGATGATTAGTGATGTTGAGCATCTTTTCAACTGTTTTCTAGTCACCTCTATTTCTTCTTTGGAAAAAATGTCTAGTCAGGTCCTCTGCCCATTTTAATCAGATAATTTGTTTTTTGATATTGAGTTTTAAGAGCTCTCTATGTATTTTGGATATTGATCCCTTACCAAATATACCATTTGCAAATACCTTCTCTCATTTACTAGGCTGCTTTTTGTTTTCTTGACGGTTTCCTTCACTATGCAAAAGTGTTTTATATTGGTGTAATCCCAATACTTTATTTTGCTCTTGTCTCCCTTTCCTAAAGAGAGAGAACCAGAAAAATATTGCTAAGGCCAATATCTAAGAGTTTACTGCCCAATTTTTTTTAAAGTTTTTGGTTTAGGTCTTACATTTAGGTCTATAACCCATTTTGAGTTTATTCTTAAATGGACTCAATATTAATAAACTTGGTATAAAAAGGTAGCCCAGGGGTGCCTGTGTGGCTCAGCGGGTTAAAGCCTCTGCCTTCAGCTCAGGTCATGATCCCAGGGTCCTGGGATCGAGCCCCGCATCGGGCTCTCTGCTCGGCGGGGAGCCTGCTTCCTTCCTCTCTCTCCCATTACCATTTATTGAAGAGACTGTCTTTTCCTGACTGTGTATTTTGCCTTCTTTGCTGAGATTAACTGACCAAATACATGGGTTTATTTCCGGGTTCCCTATTCTATTCTATTCTATTCTCTATTCTACTCTACTGACCTATGTGTCTATTTCTGTGTCAGTGCCAGTAAACTGTTTTGATTACTATACTTTTGTAGTATAGTTTGAAATCTCCATCTTTGTTCTTCTTTCTCAAGATTGCTTTGGCTATGAACAGATGTTGGCAAGGATGTGGAGAAAGAGGAACCCTCTTACACTGTTGGTGGGAATGCAAACTGGTAAAGCCACTCTGGAAAACAGTATGGAGACTCCTCAGAAAGCTAAAATTAGAACTAGCCTTTGACCCAGCAAATGCACTACTGGGTATTTATCCAAAGGATACAAAAAATAGTGACCCAAAAGGGCACATGTACCCCAGTGTTTATAGTAGCAATGTTCACAACAGCCAAAATATAGAAAGAACCCAGATAAATTGGTAAAGAAGATGTGGTGCACACACACATACATACACAATGGAATTACTCAGCCATCAAAAAGAATGAAATCTTGCCATTTGCAATGATGTGGATGGAACTAGAGGGCATTATGCTATATGAAATAAGTCAGTCAGTCAGAGAAAGACAAATACATGATTTCACTCATGTGTGGAATTTAAGAAACAAAACAGATAAACATAGGGGAAGGGAAGGAAAACTAAGATAAAAACAGAAGAAGGCAAACCATAAGAGATTCTTTAACTATAAGGAACAAACTGAGTTGCTGGAGGCTAGGTAGGTGGGGGATGGTGTAATGGGTGATGGGCATTAAGGAGGGCACTTGATTTAATGAGCACTAGGTGTTACACACAACTAACGAATCACTAAATACTACCCCTGAAACTAACAATACGCTGCATGCTAACTAAATTGAATTAAAAAAAAAAAAAAAAAAGATTGCTTTGGCTATGCTGGGTCTTTTTTGGCTCCATACAAATTTTAGGATTATCTGTTCTAATTCTGTGAAAAACACTAATGGTATTCTGATATGGATTGCACTAACTGTACAGACTGCAGTAATATGGACATTTTAACAATATTAATTTTTCTAACCCATGAGCATGAAATATCTTCCCATTTGTGTCATCAATTTCTTTCATCAATAGCTTATGTTTTTCAGAGTACATGTCTTTCACCTCCTTGGTAAAATGTGTTCTTATGTACTTTACTCTTTTTGGTGCAATTGTAAATGAGGCTGTTTTCTTATTTCCTCTTTTTGCTACTTCACTATTAGTGTAAAGAAATGCAACAGACTGGGGCATCTGGGTGGCTCAGTTGATTAAGCATCTGCCTTTGGCTCAGGTCATGATCCCAGAGTCCTGGGATCAAGCCCCATATCAGGCTTTCCGCTCAGTGGAGAGCCTACTTCTCCCTCTCCTTCTGCCTGCTTCTCTGGCTGCTTATACACACTCTCACTCTCTCTCTCCCCCCGCCCTCTGTCAAATAAATAAATAAAATCTTTCAAAAAAGAGAAGGAAATGCAATATATTTCTGTATATTAATTTTTGTATCCTGCAAATTTACTGAACTTACTAGTTCTAATTAACTTTTTCATGGAGTCTCTAGGGCTTTTTAAAATTATTATTATTTTAGGTCCAGTATGGTTAACATATAGTGTTACATTTGTTTCAGGTGTGCATTAGAGTGATCCAACAATTCCATAGATTACCAAGTGCTCATCACGATAAGCACACTCCCTAATCTCCATCTCCTATTACCCCCATCCTCTCACCCACTTCCCCTTTGGTAACCATTAGTTTGTTCTCTATAGTTCAGAGTTTGCTTCTTGGTTTGTGTCTCTCTTTTCTTTCCCGTTGCTCATTTGTTTTATTTCTTAAATTCCACATGACTGAAATCATACAGTATCTGTCTTTCTCTGACTTATTTTGCTTAGCAATATACTCTCTAGCTCCATCCATGTTGTTGCAAATGGCAAGGTTTCTTTCTATTTTATGGATGAATAATATTCCATTATAAATATATACCACATCTTCTTTATCCATTCATCTATCAATGGGCACTTGGGTTGCTTCCATAATTTGGATATCATAAATAAGGTTGCAATAAGCAGAGGGGTGCATGTATCTGTTTGAATCAGTATTTTTGTATTTCTTCTGTCAATACTCAGTAGTACTGGATCATAGGGTATTTCTAGTTTTAACTTTTTGAAGAACCTCCATACTGTTTCCACAGTGGTAACATCAGTTCACATTCCCACCAATAGTACAAAAGGGTTCCCCTTTCTCCACATCTTTGTCAGTACTTGTTGTTTCCTGTGTTTTTGATTTTAGCCATTCTGATAGATGTGAGGTAATAGCTCACTGTAGGTTTTTTTTAAGGTTTTATTTATTTTTAGAGAGAACAAGTAGGGGGAGGGGCAGAGGGAGATGGAGAGAGAGAAAATCTCAAGCTGACTTGCACTGAGAATGGAGCCTCACACAGGGCTTGATCTCACGGCCCTGAGATCATGACCTGAGCCGAAATCAAGAGTTGGACACTTAACTGACCAAGCCACCCAGACAACTCCCACTGCAGTTTTGATTTGCATTTCCCTAATGATGAGTGATACTGAGCATATTTTCATGTGTCTGTTAGTCACCTGTATGTCTTCTTTGGAGAAATGTCTATTCATTTCTTCTGCTCATTTTTAAACCGAATTATTTGTTCTTTGGGTGCTGAGTTGTATAAGTTCTTCAGACATTTTGGATACTAACACTTTATCGGTATGTAGTTTGCAAGTATCTTCTCCCATTCAGTAGACTGCCTTTTAGTTTGCTGTTTCTTTCACTGTGCAGAAGCTTTCTGATGTAGTCCCAACGTCTATTTTTTATTTCCCTTGCCTCAGGAGACATCTAGAAAAATGTTACTACAGCCAATGTCAGAAAAATCACTGCCTCTGCTCTGTTCTAGGAGTTTCACAGCTTTGGGTCTTGTATTAGGTCTTTAATCCATTTTGTATCTATTTTTGTGTATGGTATAAGAAAGTGGTCTGGTTTTACTCTTCTGCATAGAGCTAACCAGTTTTCCCAACACCATTTGCTGGACTCTTTTTCCCATTGCATATTCTTTTCACGTTTGTTGACGATTAATTGACCATACACTTGTGGGCTTATCTCTGGGTTTTCTATTCTGTTCTATTGACCTATGGGTCTATTTTTGTGACAGTACCATACTGTTTTGATTACTACAGTGTTGTTAGTCTGGAACTTGATGTCTGGAATTACGACACCTCCAGCTTTTCTTTTTCAAGATTACTTTGGCTATCCTGGGTGTTTTGTAGTTCTATACAAATTTTAGTGTTTGTTTTATTTCTGTAAAAAATGCTGTTGCTGGGGCACCTGGGTGACTCAGTGGGTTAAAGCCTCTGCCTTCAGCTCAGGTCATGATCCAGGGTCCTGGGATAGAGCCCCACATCGGGCTCTCTGCTCAGCGGGAAGCCTGCTTCCCTTTCTCTCTCTCTGTCTGCCTCTCTGCCTACTTGTGATCTCTGTCTGTCAAATAAATAAATTAAAAATCTTAAAAAAAATGCTGTTGCTATTTTGATAAGGATTGCATTAAATGTATAGATTGCTTTGGGTAGTACAGACATTTTAACAATATTTGTTCTTCCAACCCATAAGCATGGAATGTCATTCCATTTTTTTGTGTCATCTTCAATTTCTTTCATCAATGTTCTATAGTTTTCAGAGTACAGGTCTTTCACCTCTTTAGTTAGTTATTTAGTTTAGTTAGTTATTCCTAGGTATCTTGTGATCTTTGGTGCAACTGTAAATGGGATTATTTTCTTAATTTCGCTTTCTGATGCTTTATTATTAGTGTATAGAAATGCAAAAGATTTCTGCACATTGATTTTGTATTCTATGGCTTTACTGAATTCATTTATCAGTTCTAGTACTCTTTTAGTGGAGTCTTTCAGGTTTTCTACATGTAGCACCATGTTATCTGCAAATAGTGAGAGTTTTACTTCTTCCTTACCAATCTGAATGCCTTTTATTTCTTTTTGTTGTCTGACTGCTGTGGCTGGATTTGTCAGCACTATGTTGAATAAAAGTGGAAAGAGTGGATATCCTAGTTTGTTCTTCATCTTAGAGAAAATGCATTTGGCTTTTCAACAATATGATGTTAGCTATGGGTCGGTCATATATGGCCTTCATTATGCTGAGGTATGTTCCCTCTAAACCTATTCTGTTTAGAGTTTATTCATGAATGGATGTTGAATTTTGTCAAAATGGTTTTTCTACATTTATTGAAATGATATGGTTTTTATCCTTCATCTTGTTAATGTGTTGTAACACAGTGATGGATGTGCAGATATTGAACCATGTTTGCATCCCTGGAATAAATCCCACTTGATCATGGTAAATAACCTGTTTAATGTATTGTTGAATTTGGTTTGCATATATTTTGTTAAAAACTTTTGCATTTATGTTCATCAGGGATATTAGCCTGTAATTTTCTTTTTTTATAGTGTCTTAGTCTGGTTTTGGTTTCAGGGTAATGCTGGCCTCACAGAATGAATTTGGAAAGCTTTTTTCCCTTTTCTATTTTTTTGTCATTTTTTTAAAGGATAGGCATTAACTCTTTAAATGTTTAGTACAATTCACCTGTAAAGCTATCTGGTCCTAAACTCTTTTTGTTGGTAGTTTTTAAATTGCCAATTCAATTTCATTACTGCTAACTAGTCTATTCATGTTTTCTCTTTCCTCCTAATTCAATCTTGAAAGATTGTATATTTCTACCAATTTATCCATTTCTTCTAGGTTGCCCAATTTTGGCATATTTAATTGGTCACAGCGGTCTCCAATTATCATGGCATTTCTGTGGTGTTAGTTTTAATTCTCCTCTTTCATTTCTAATTTTTGAGTCCTTTTTTTCTTGGTAAGTCTGGCTAAAGGTTTATCAATTTTACTTATCTTTCCAAAAAACAAGCTCTTAGTTTCACTGATCTTTTTTATTGTTTTTGTAGTTTCCATTTTCATTTATTTCCACTCTCATCTTTACTATATCCTTCCTTCTACTAACTCTGGGCTTTTTCTTTTTCTAATTCCTTTAGGTATAAGGTTAGATTGAGATCTTCCTTGTTTCTTGAGATAGGCCTGTATCATTATAAACTTCACTCTTAAAACTTCTTTTGTGGGACTCCTGGGTGGCTCAGTCAGTTAACCATCTGCCTTCAGCTCAGGTCATGATACCAGGGTCCTGGAATCAAATCCCACACTGGGCTCCTTGCTCAGGGAGAGCCTGCTTCTTCCTCTGCCTGCTGCTGCCCCTATTTGTGCTCTCAATCTCTCTGACAAATAAATAAATAAATAAAAACTTTTTAAAAAACTTATTTTTTTGAGTTCTTCTTTGATGTTTCTGTTGACCCATTGGTTATTTAGGAGCATGTTCTTTAGCCTCCATGTGTTTATGGCCCTTTTCCAGTTCTTTTCTTGTAACTGATTGCTGGTTTCATAGTGTTGTGAATGAAAAAGATGCTTAATATGAATTCAATTTTATTAAATTTGCTGAGACTTGTTTTGTGGCCTAATATGTGATCCTGAAAAATGTTCAATGTGTACTTGAAAAGAATGTGTATTCTGCTGGTTTTGGATAGAATGTTTATATACATATATATGTGTGTGTGTGTTTATATATATATTTATATATACATTTATATTTCATACATACATAAAGTTTATATATGTATATATAAACTTTAACAGATATATGTTTATAGATAGATAGTAATATCTCTATCTTTTTTCTGTTCAGCTTGAGTGCTTTCCATTATCCTTTATAAACTTTAACAGATATATATGTTTATAGATAGATAGTAATATCTCTATTTTTTTTCTGTTCAGCTTGAGTGCTTTCCATTATCCTGTCTTCCAGATTACTGATCCATTCTTCTGTACCCTCTAATCTGCTGCTGATTCTCTCTAGTGAATTTTTCACTTCAGTTATTGTATTCTAAAACTCTTATTGGTTCTTTTTATATTTTCTCTCTCTTTGCTGGTGTTCTCACTGAGCTCATCCACTGTTCTCTCAAGTCAGGTGAGTAACATTATGACCATTACTTTGAAATCTTTATAAGATTGCTTATCTCCATTTCATTTTGTTCTTAAGTTTTGCCTTGTTCTTTTATTTGAAGCGTATTTCTTTGTCTCCTCATTTTGTTTGGTTTTCTTTTTTGTTTCTATGAATTAAGGAAAACTGCCACATCTCCCAGTCTTGAAGGAACAGCTTCACGAAGGAACATCCTCAGTGTAGACTGTGAGTGCATAGAAGTTTTGGCTGGCCAGCTGGAGCTGGAGCTGAAGCAGGATGGGTCAGTAGTCCTAGGACACTCTGTACCGGAGCCACCCCCAGAGTTGGAGTGGATGGCTGGAGTTGGATGGCTAGAGTTGGAGTGGACACAGTCTAGGGCATTCCATGCCAAAGGCCCTGGTGAGACAGCTGGAGGCAGGACAAGGCATAGGCCAGGGCTCTCTGCACCAGGGTGCCCTTTTGGGATAGCTGGAACTCAAGTGGTGCTCAAGCATTTATCAAGTGTTTAAGAGTTAAGGAAGGCAGGGATTCCTTGGGATGTGTGGTAGAGCTCTGGAAGTTGTGGGGTGGAAGTCAGTGGGTAATATGTAATTGGTAAATGTAGAAGATTTATCAATATTTCTTTTGGCATCAATAATTAATGCATGCCACTGCTTTTGATATGGAATGAAACTCTAAATTAATTTAAGGGGGAAACCAGGGAACTGGGTTGGAAGTATATTAATAAAGCTGGGTTCTAGTTCCAGCTCAATCACTTAATATTTATGTGATCTAAAGCTGGTGACTGAACTTCTCTAGGCCTCAGCTGTCTCAGTCTTGAATAATCTCTTGCACCAGTGGTTTTCAACCGGGAGAGACACTGCCACCCACAGAACATTTGGAAATTTCTGGCATCATTTTTGGTTGTCATAACTAGAAGTGCTACTACTGGCATTTAGAGGCCAGGGACACTGCTAAACATCTTACAATGTGCAGGACAGCCCACCATAACATAGGATTATCCAGCTCAAAATGTCAACAGTGCCAAGGTTGAGAAACCATGTCTTACAATACCTTTCAACTCTAAAATTCTATAAGCTCAACTCTGTATAATTTGAGAGGGGGTAAATATTACCTTGGAGGGTTGAAAACTTAATACAAAATGATTAAATGAGTTGTTGAGATCACCGTGTACATCAGTGACAAAAATCTGGATCTCCTGATAACTAGTCCAGTTACTGAGCAATTAGATTTGGCCTATAAGACAGTTCCCTCTTCCAGAGAAGTCCAACATGAACAACATTTAAGAGTATCTTAAAGTATCTTACCTATATAGGTCCGTAAAAAGACAGATTCCAAATTTTGGCTCTCCAATGAATGAGCAGTTAACACTTTCAGATTTTCCAGATTTCAACTAATTTCAACTAATGATTTAAAATGAGTATGAATATAATCTATGAGAGAGTTGGGGGCCCAGAATTTAATGCCCATAAAGCTCTGGTTTAATACCCAACACATGGTTTGTTATAGCATTTTTTGAAAACTATATACTCTTTGGGTCTTAAAACAGAGGTATTTTGGTAAGTTTCAGAATGCTTTCCTTCATACTCCCTTACTTTTTTTTCATATACCAAAAAACAACAACAGTAACAAAAATGTCCTTCATGTGAAGGGTAGCTAACATTACATGGCACACTGATCTCAGGACATGAAATTCTGTCACCTCATGTCACTGTTGGGGAAAAGGCAACACTAAAACTCTCAGGTAGAACAGCCTATGAAACATGGATATATATTCATTCATACGGCATTTTATTATCCCAAACTCATCCATTCTTACCAGCTATTTATCTAATAAGATGTTTATTTTTAATGTAAACTGAATGATTTATATTGGCAGCCCCTTTACTTAAAGATATGCTGAAATTCCCACCAATGCTTCGTATTACTCAAAGCTTGCTAGTTCAGACATGAAAATTTCCCCAATAAGAGGTCTAACCTTTTCTTTTCTTTTTTTTAGATTTTATTTATTTGTCAGAGAGAGAGTGTGTGTGTGTGCACACAAGCAGGTGGAGCAGCAGGCAGAGGGAGAAGCAGGCTCCCCCCTGAGCAGGGAGCCCAGTGAGGGACTCAATCCCAGGACCCTGAGATTATGACCTGAGCAGAAGCCATACACTTAACAACTGAGTCACCCAGGTATCCTGAGGTCTTTTGCCACAAATATCACTGAACCACTTTTTAAATCCTGGAATGTCAAAGAGAAATTTTTCTTCTTTACTCTTGAAACTTAAAATTAGTTTTTGTTTTTTGGGTTTTTTTAAGAAAAATTCAGGACACCATCTGTACCTTAGTTGAAATATGTTCCCTACATAGAAAAAAATAAATTTAAAAACTGGCTATCTCATCAAAATAAACCATCAGGGAAGCCTTAATACAATTATGTTCTTCTCATTAGTACTGTAACCTAAAGTTTTGGAGAATTGGAGGTCTAATGAAATTCTAGAACCCAAAGGGAATAAAGCAAAGTAAAGAATGGTAACAGTTTACATCTGTATAGCACTTTATAATTTATACTACCACTTTCACTCACAATCTCATTTGATCCATGTAACAATCCTATAAAATGGGTATTATAATGATCTCACTATAGATTAGAGAATAATTCTCAAATATATTAGGAGACAATTATAACTTTAAAATTTGAAAGTATCGGGGCACCTGGGTGGCTCAGTGGTTTAAGCCTCTGCCTTCAGCCCAGGTCATGATCTCAGGGTCCTGGGATCGAGACCCGCATCAGGCTCTCTGCTCAGCGGGGAGCCTGCTCCCCCCTCTCTCTCTGCTGCTGCTCTGCCTACTTGTGATCTCTCTCCCTCTGTCAAATAAATAAATAAAATCTTTAAAAAAAATAAAAAAATAAAATTTGAAAGTATCAGAGATCAAAGTGAAAACCAGGTCTTCTAGCTCCGAATTACTTTAAAATAAAGATTAGGGGCACCTGGGTAGTGACTCAGTGGGTTAAGCTCTGCCTTCAGCTCAGGTCATGATGTCAGGGTCCTGGGATAGAGCCCCACATCGGCCTCTGTGTTTAGCAGGGAGCCTGCTTCCCCCTCTCCCTCTGCCTACTTGTGATCTCTCTCTCTCTCTGTCAAATAAATAAATAAAATCTTTAAAAATAAAATAAAATAAAATGAAGATTAAGAAACATACAAATTAGACCATGGCTTCTCATCTATTCAGGCTATAATATGTTTGAACAGAAATATTTATCAGCCCGCATCTAAAATAGCTAGTGAAGCTCCCAAACCCACAATTAAAGAACAGACACTTTCTTATGCCACATTGTTCTCTCATCAATGAATATCTGTGTAACTATACCTATATACCTATTTCAAGAATTATGCTAGGCATAAGACAAATTGTCTACCCTCAAACTACAAACTACTTGAAGAGTCAAGACACACAAACAGGAAAATACACTGCCATTGGTAATTTAAATTAATAGGTCAATCTAACATCCAAAGATATGATTCAAATTAGACTATAATTAGGGTAGACCAAGTTTTGTGGAGCCTAAAGTGGATACAATTTTGAGTCCCTCATTAGGAAAACAAATACAAAATTATGAATACAAAATCAGGTAATAAATGAATATTTATTAAGAATGAGAACAGGGCGCCTGGCTCAGTTGGTTAGGCGACTGCCTTTGGCTCAGGTCATGATCCTGGAGTTCCAGGATCAAGTCCCGCATGGGGCTCCCTGCTTGGCAGGGAGTCTGCTTCTCCCTCTGACCCTCCCCTTCTCATGCTCTCTCTTTTTCCCTCTCTCTCTCTCAAATAAATAAATAAAATCTTAAAGAGAATGAGAACAAAAATCACAAAAAAATATAAATTTTAAAAGATGGCTGCACAAATATCACAAAACCTAGACATATAATCACATTTTCATTAACTCCTTGGTACTCTAAAATCTTTCCCACATCTGAGGATTTTTAGAGCACATCATGATATTACAATGATTTTGTAATACTGTCTATGAAAATAACAATGATAATCAAGACTTTAATTCAGGGGTGCCTTGGGATGCCTGGGTGGCTTAGTCAGTTAACTCAGGGCCACCTGGATGGCTCAGTCAATTAAGCATCCAACTCTTGATCTCAGAGTCATGGGACTGAGTTCCACATCAGGCTCTGTGTTCAGCAGGGAATCTGTTTGAGTTTCTCTTCCTATCCCTCTCCCTCAGCCCTGCCACTATGTTCTATAAAAATAAGTGAATCTAAAAAAAACCCCACTTTCAGCATGGTTAATGAAAAAACTTAATACTTTAAGGTGATCCATTATTCATTACTGGTAATATCACAGGAAAATGAAATATTCATTATTGGCAATCATGCAAAGAGTTAATGTACTATTGTCAAATTTGGGAAAATCTCTGTTTAAAGTTTCCTTCAGGGACACCTGGGTGGCTCAGTCGATAGTGTTCAACTCTTGATTTTAGCTCAGGTCATGATTTCATGGTTGTGAGATCAAGCCCCACATTAGGCTCCACACTGAACGTGGAGCCTGCTTAGAATTCTCTGTCTCCCTCTCCCTTGGCACCTTCCTCCACCGCCGCTCATGCAGGTGCTCTATTTTTTTAAAAGATTTTATTTATTTATTTGAGAAACAGAGTGAGTGAGGAAGAGCACATGAGCAGGGGCATAGGGAGAGGGAGAAGCAAGCTCCCCACTAAGCAGGGAGCCTGACAGCAAGGAGCCCGGCTCAATTCCAGGACACTGGGATCATGACCTGAGCCAAAGGCAGACACTTAACCAAATGAGCCACCCAGGTGCCCCTCTCTGTTTAAAAACAAATAATAACATACTATATAGTTTCTTTCACATTTAAGCTCTAAGACTTCAGGATATTTCAGGTTTTCTTTTACAGTGAAAAATCTTAAATACTCTTTGACCATGAGAAAACTCATTACCTGCTTTTTCAACCACATACTCACTACAGCAGCATTATGAGGACTTAAAATTGGCATTCTCAGTGGGCTCTACAACTTCTTATCACAATCCTAGTAAGTCAAGCAACATGGTAGAATATTCCTGGAAACCATGCCTACACTGAGATGGTTAGCAATAACAACTGTACATAACAGTGACTGTGGACCACATAAACAATTCCACTAAAACCAGAACTGAATGTGTTCCCAACTCAACTCCTGTTAGCTGGGAAAAATGCCTATGACCATTACCACGGTACTCAACATGAGGAAGAGTATGACAGAGGGGAAGGCAGAGTGGAAGAAAAGAACAGTCTTAACTGATTATGGCTAAGGCATCTAACTTATGCAAATCTGAGGACACACTGCTAGTATGAAATCCAGGGCCCTGAAAGGGATCCCTCTGTAAGTGAGGAGTCCAAAAGCCCAAGCCTGATAAACTTCATTTTAAATTTGCCTCTCAATAATTAAGGATCAAATGAATTGCAGTCAGGTGATAAGTAGTAATAGAAGTAGTAGCAACAACAGTTAATAATAAAGTAAATCTTGGGGCGCCTGGGTGGCTCAGTGGGTTAAGCCACTGCCTTCGGCTCAGGTCATGTTCTCAGGGTCCTGGGATCGAGTCCCGCATTGGGCTCTCTGCTCAGCAGGGAGCCCGCTTCCTCCTCTCTCTCTGCCTGCCTCTCTGTCTACTTATGATCTCTGCCTGTCAAATAAGTAAATAAAATCTTTAAAAAAATAAAAAAAATAAAAAAAATAAAGTAAATCTTTACTACTTGTTGACCAAAAAACAAAACCCCCAAAACAAAAAACAAACATAACACTATGAGCTTATTATTATGCCACGCCCTCTGCTGAGCACTTATATGAATCATGTAATTAATTTTAATTTTACTACCTTAATTAGTGTTATATTTGTTACCATTTAGATACTCTGATAGGAGCTTTATATATAGTCACTGGTTTGCAAGACAATCCTACAAATTTACAAATTATCACTACTCTTATAGAACAGGAAATTACTGGCAAGTAATATAGCAGAGTTGAGATCCAAATCTTGGTCTAGTTTGTGCTCTTTCAAATAAATAGGAATTCAGAAGAGGATGAGATCACTACAGGTTAGAGCTCTAAACAAGACTTTACAGAGAAGTACACTAAGCTGGATACTAGGGAATGAGTAGCAATGAAGGAAAGAGTATGCTCTATAGTTGGGGGTAAATGGGCCATGATAAGAAAACAGAAATGGAAAAACAAGGGTTACTCAGAAGACAATGATAAAACAATTCTACAGAGCCAAAGACCATGCTCCAAATCATGATTCCCAATAAAAAAGGAATAAAGTAAGTCTCATCATCAATTTTTCCTCTATTATATAGCCATAATCTTATAAAAGAAAAAAGAAGAAAGCAATATATCTCTAAAATCCAACTCTTCAATGGAAAAGGTGGATGTGGACATTCAAAGAACTGCTTCACCTGTTATCAGGAAACCCAAGTCTAGTGTTTTCCTTTTGAAGGGAAAGCAGTGATTTCCATAGGAAACTAAGGTTTTACAACCAAGCACATCACATTAACATCGGGCTATAGGTAAGTTATGAGGCTTAAAACTGGAGCCTCTAAATTCCAATTAAATTTTCTTCCTCGAGGTTTCATTAAAAGTGACTTTAAAAAAATATGAGCTAAAAGGACTCCTCAGATATAAGAACAAAAGCAACCAAAGTTTTAACAGATTTTATTTACCCTACATGTAGAAAATGTACTCGACAAGAAGAGAACGGAAAGTAAAATCTGTGAGTTGGAGAGAACAGAACACAAAAACACACTCCTTCTGAAAAAAGTTACCTGACCCTGATCTCACTCTGAGAAGGAATACTTTGCTATAATTTGCAAACAGCATGTGGGATATTAGCCACAGGGTACTAGGAGGAGAAAATATTTGTTCTGGCTTCAATTAAGTCCAAATTCCTAATCCAATGTTACTAAATGTCTTTGGGATTCTTCTCTCATCACTAATGACTAAGAAAGAGAAAGAGAGAGTGAGCCAGGGAGGAAAAGAGAGACACAGAGAGGGAGTTGCTATAGACAGACACCAGAGGTAGATGGAAGAGGAATTCCAGCAATAATTTCATCTCGACATTTCATATTGTTTTTCATTGGCTTAACCCTGCACACCTCCTAAAGCTGTGCTAACATGATAAAACACTGTGAAAATTATAGAATTAAGCATTTTGAAAGTTACATGTATATTTTATTTTCCATTTATATCAAAGTCTTCATTCTCTGACTTATCTACAAAGCAATTTAAATTGAAAATACATAAAGAATATGACCATATGGGTTTTTTTTAAAAGATTTTATTATTTAAGAAAGTGAGAAAGCGAGAGAGAGTGAGTGAGCACAAGCGGGGGAGGCACAGAGGAAGAAGTAGAAGCAGATTCCCTGCTGAGCAGGGAGCCCAATGTGGGACTCAGTCGCAGGACGCTGGGATCATGACCTGAACTAAAAGCAGATGCTTAACTGAGCCACCTAGTTGCCCATAACCAGATGTTTGACACTTACAGTCATTATCCATACATAGTCTAACAGAAAAGTTAGGCTATAACAGAATTAAGGGAAAGAAGAAATAACAAGAATAACAAGAATAAAATAATATTTTTGTGATCCTCCTGAACTCTACTTGCAGTCAGCATCTATTTCAAAAAACATTCATTCTAAGGATTTGTCCCCCATCCTGAGCCCTAGAGCAGGCTTCTCAACCTAAGGTGCATGAATAATTTTCTGGGGGCTGCAAGCCCCCAAAAAATAGTATATAAAAGATTTATAATGTACTTAAGAATACTCTTCGGAGGAAAGAGTCTGTCTACAGCTTTCATTAGTTCCTATAAAGTGTTCATAACAGAAGGTATTTTATCAATGTACCCTAAGGGTATGAAACAATTGTCTGGTAAATTAAAGATACTTCAATATTTGTTCCTACTGAACCAGTGCTCTAAAGATTCACACCTAAAGTTCTAAACCTATTCTTTATTACCAGTAGACTTATGGTCAGAGTGAGACTTCATATCTGATACAAAGAAATCATACTGAATTAAGAACAGCAACCCAACCAAATAGTTCTCAGTTTTTAATTCGGGGTAAACACACACAGAAACTCTTAAAACACTGGATGTAGTAAGGCTGTAGCAGTCTTAAAACAAAACAAAACAAAACAAAAAACGCTGAGGCTCTGAAATATGAATGCTCCCAACCTCTTAGAGATCAAACAAAGTTCACCTGGCCCTAATACACTTCCTAACTTTCAGAAGAAAAAGAGGTTTCTAAAAACTAGGTTTTCAAAACCTTCTAATATACTTTCAATTAAAAAATAAACTAATTCAACTAATCAGTTTAAAATTCTCTTAAATTCCCATAAAATCACTTCTTTGGATGTGAAACTTATATAGCTAAAGTGAGTCATCTAATAAGGGGAATGAAATGTGGATGTTTTGCTGTAGTGTGAAAGGGATGGTGTTTAAATTACTTTCAAATGATTTGGATTAAAACCAGTATTATCTCCGCAAGGTCCAAAAATGAATCACATGCAATGCTGGGAAATGAATCCAGAATGCCTAACACCCACGATGCTGTGCTCCTTCCTTCACCCAGAAAAGTATCTGAAAGGCTACAAACAATGGAGCCTTCCCAAGATGCAGTGGGTGGTTTTCTTCCTCACAGTACATGGGCTGAGACTTTCAGAGAACCAACATTTTATTCTGTAGGAATCTGAATCTCAGATTCAGATTTCAGCTATAAAGCTCAAGTTTACTTTTATATTTTGCCTCTGAATGTCGTCACCTTCACCAGTTGCCTGTTTAGTGCAGAACAGCTATAATTCTCCAAATTTTAAGTTGCTTTATCTTAAATGATAGATGGTTGCTTCTCAGAGAATCTAAGGATAGAGATTATAGTTGTACAATTCTGTATATCTTTAAAATAATATACCCCTAGGGGTGCCTGGTGGCTCAGTTGGTTAAGCATCCCACTTTTGGTTCAGCTCAGGTCATGATCTCATGGGTAGTGGGATCAAGCCTGGCACCAAGCTCCACTCTCAATGGGGAGTCTGCTTGAAGATTCTGTCCCTCTTCCCCTCCCCTCACTTACACACACTCTCTCACTCTTTAAAATAAATGGGGGGAGATAGATAGATAGATAGGTATCTCAGGTCATGGTCTCAGCGTCCTGGGATCAAGCCCCACATTGGGCTCTCTGCTCAGTGGGGAGCTTGCTTCCTCCTCTCTCTCTGCCTGCCTCTCTGACTACTTGTAATCTCTATCAAATAAATAAATAAAATCTTTAAAAAAAAAAAAAAGGTTATGTGAGGGGTTCCTGATGGTGCAGATGGTTAAGCATCTGACTCTTGGTTTTGGCTCAAGTCATGACCTCAGGGTCGTGAGATAAAGCCCTGCATCAGCCTCCAAGCTCAGTGTGGAGTCTGCTTGAGATTCTCTCTCCTTCTTTCCCTACCCCTCCCATTCATGCAAGTGTGTGTGCTCTCTCTGTCTCTAACAAATAAATCTTTAAAGAAAATTAAAAAAAAACTAAGGAAAAACATGTGACTCTTAAAATTAATTAAAAGGGGAAATAGGTTAAGTAAAAGCTGAGATTCCTTTTCCCAGCAGTACAATGGATTAGATACTCCAAAGGATTAGATACTTTGGAGTATCTAATCCATTGTACATTAGATACTCCAAAGTATCTAATCCAAAGGCCTTTTCACTGCAACAAGGTCCTATGTAAACTATAGGGGGGTTTTGGTTTGCTTGTTTTTTTTTTTTAATATTTAATTTATTTGACAGAGATAAAGAGGGAGAGAGAGAACATAAGCAGGGGGAGCAGCAGGCAGAGGAAGAGGGAAAAGACTCTCCACTAAGCAGAGAGCCCAAACCCAGGACCCTGAGATCATGACCTGAGCCAAAGGCAGACACTTAACCAACTAAGTCACCCAGGCACCCCTGTAAACCATAGTTTTTAATACATCTCTGGGCTCCCACAAAGTGGGAAGATCTTTAAAAGGGCAAATAAAATTGCTATGGGCTGAAACCAGAAAGATGGGTAGAGATGTGACTCTGAGAGCAAATGTTCATTTTTAACACTTCAGTGGGGAGACTGTGCCCTTGAGCCAGCAGGAAGGCAGAAAAACTGAGCCTGAAATTTTCCAATAATCCCAGGGACTCTCAAAGGAGTAACACCATCCCAGGTGGCCACTGGCTGGTGGAAGCATACTCTCACAAAAAGCATCTTCAGGTCAGACCCTGAACTAATTACAATCAGTCAAATGGCAACTTATGAGTAAAAAAAAACCAAACAAACAAATCACTGTAAGAATCATGAGAAACAACAAACATTAGATTTAGATATCCAAGAATGCCAGATGTTTGAAGTATCAGATAAAGAACATAAAACAACGATGCATGAAATTTTTTTTGAAGGGACTTTTAAAAAAATGAGCAAGGAAAAGCGTTCAAATTATAAAAAGAACGAAGTAAAATTTCAGAAATGAGCAATAAAATTGGGGGAAGGAAAAAAAAAAAACAACCTTTATGTACTGGTTAAATAACGGATTAGACACAGCTGAAAAAAGAAAGAGCTGTAAAGCAAAGCTAAGTAAATAACCCAGAATAGCACAGAGGGAAGAATACGAAATTATGACGGAAAGGTTAACAGTCTTAGAAGAGAGAATGACTGAATACATATCAAACAGGAGTCTCAGAAGGAAACAATTAAGGAACCAGATGGTAGACAGTATTTGAACAGATAATACCTGAGAATTCTCAGGAAAGATATAAAGTCATAGATACACAAAGTATAACAAATTAACAAGGAAAATAACTAAAAAGAAACACATCCTAGACACATTGTAGTAACACTGCAGAATACCAAAGACAAAGAAAAGATCTTTAAAGTAGCTGGACAGAAGAGGGCCAACACAGAGAAGGCTAAGGATATGACTAACCGCAGACTTCACAATAATAATAATGGAAACCAGAAAGCATCTGTGTTACGTATTCCAGCCTCCAAGACAAAATAACTGTTAACCAAGCAAATCCACATCAAGCAAATCTATATTTCAAGAACAAAATAAATATATTTTTAGATACACATCAAAGCGAATTGAAGGGGCACCTAGGTGGCTCAGTGGGTTAAAGCTTCTGCCCTCCATTCAGGTCAGGATCCCAGGGTCCTGGAATCGAGCCCCACATCGGGCTCTCTGCTCAGGGGGAAGCCTGCTTCTCCGTCTCTCTCTACCTGCCTCTCTGCCTACTTGTGATCTCTGTCTGTCAAATAAATAAATAAAATCTTAAAAAAAAAAAAGTGAATTGAAGATCAAGAGACCTACCCTGAAGGAAATGATTTTGAACTTCCTAACCAACCCTCCCTTTCCAATCTTCTTAGTATCAGACTAATACTTCCAAAATCATTTTGATCTTATCACTTTCCTGCTTCAAATTGCCACATGAATTTCTAGAACCTACATAATCAGGTCCAAATTTCTTAGCCTGGCATTGAAAGCACTTTACAATCTAATTACTCTCCAGGGTTTTTTACAATGGATGATCTGGCTCCTCAATTTACTAAGTGTAACCCTAAGCTGACAATTAACCTGCCTAAACTTCAGATTCATCATCTGCAAAATGAAACCAATAAAAACTGATTTCTGAGATCAATTAAAATAGCCCAGGTAAAGCTATCAGCACAGCACCTGGCACACAGTTTTCAATAAGTGGTAGGTGGTATTTTTTCTCATTATAACTCATAGGTCCTAAAATATAACATATGCATTCCCAACTCCATGCCTTTGCTCATAATATTCACTTCACTGGCCCTCAACACCTCCATTCCCCCAAATCTGCACTAGGTTAATCAAAATTATCCCTGAAAGTCCAGCTCCTTCTTGAAATTCTCCCCTAATAACCAAGCACAAGTAAGTGCTCTTGCTTCTAAGTGAACACATTAAAATATTTTCCAAGGCGTGCCTGGGTGGCTCAGTGGGTTAGGTCTCTGCCTTCAGCTCAGGTCATGATCTCAGGGTCCTGGGATCGATCCCCGCATGGGGCTCTCCGCTCAGCGGGAGCCTGCTTCCCGCTCCCCCTCTGCCTGCCTCTCTGCCTACTTGTGATCTCTCTCTCTGTGTCAAATAAATAAATAAAATCTTTAAAAAAAATAAAATATTTCCCAAGATGCTACTCTGTTCACTATCTAAACTGTATGTTTCTTTTCATCTGGAGAGGTATTCTCCTTAGATTTCCCTGTTTTGCTCATGGAAAGCTTTACAGCCATGAAAACTAAGACTGCCAAATAAATATGGATTGGCTGGTTAAGTTCTAGCACCCTGACAGAGCTACTTTAGAGCAAAAACATGCCCCCTCCAAAAGGCAGCTGTCTTAGGATTTGTGCATTCTTTGTAACCCTCCAGACAGCTGCACCTCATTCTAAAGACATTATGTATTTTTCCTTAGAGAAAGACATCAAACAAGGAAGTCCATGGTGGGCTGGAAGAAGTGATAAGGGTACATGAGCCGACAGCTTACTTCAGGAAACATCTTTCAGAGTCTATTTTCCAAGGAAGTCAATTTGACCTGGTGTTCCTCTCACCCAAGACAAAGAAAACAGCCCTCCAGGAGTTGCCCAGCTGGCACAAAGGTGGTATTCAATAAATGTTGGCTGACTTTGAACAGGCAAACCAGACCACAGCAACTGCTCAGCTTATTCTGTTTGTTTGTTCAAAACAAAGGGGGGGGGGGCAGATTTTCTCATCAGCTTTCTTTCAGTTTTCCAGTTATCCATTTGCTGAGGATGCCACAGCTGGCTCCCCAACCCAAAAGCCACTGACAGCAAATCTCTCAAATGAGTCACAAACAATGAATGATCAAGCAACTAATCTAGTCAGCCCCTCCTTTATTCTCTGTGGCTGACATTAATTAAGAAGCACAGGCAACATGCTATCACATTGAACTAAACAGTTTTTCCATTTTAAAAGAAAATCTTTACTAGTGTCAAATTAAAAATTCCACTACTTTATCTATTAGAGGCCAAAACAAAATGCAATTTTTTCCATTATATTAAAAAATTCTCATTAAAGAAAACTTGGAAAAAAGACAAAAGAATCGGCCAGAAAAAGAGAAGAGTAGAAAACACTCAAAAACAGCAACTCCCAAAATTTTGGTTCATTATATTTCAGGGTTTTCTGCCCCCTAAGCATATGATTAGTTTTGCAAGTTTTGCCTAACTGTAATCATATAGTATATGCTCGTCGCATCTGCAGCTTGTGTCACTTAAGTTATACCATAAGCATTTCCCCACTTTCTTTTTCTGAACCTTGTATAACTGCATAGATGGTAAAGATTTTTAATTAAACCAAGAAATACCACTTGCTTTCTTTCACAGAAAGTACTTTAGTAAAAACTGAGAATTTCCAAAGTTCCTGGGGCCACTAGAGCTAAGATACATGAAAAACGCCTAGACACACAGGAAGTTTTTAAGACAATTAACTGACATGCAAGTGACAAAGAGAATATTTACTATAGTCATATCTGGAAAGATACAAAAGAAATTAAATTCAGCCTCTGTTTCCAATGAATTTTTAATGCCATTGAGAAGATAAAATGTATTTATACCCAATAACTGAAACCCAGTATACAACTGTCCTGGTTCTTCAGGAGCAGGGGATACTTCATTCAAGTCTGCACCCTTAGCATGAAGAACAGTACCTGGCATATAACAAATACTCAGTAAATGACTGTTGTACTAAACTGAACTACAAACTAAGAGCTATGCTTATATGGAAATAGGAAAGGTCACTGTGAGCTGAGGTTAGGTTAGGCAGAGGAGCAGCATGAATATAGCAGAATGTGACTCTGGTAATAGTTTACAGAGAGAAGGCTGAACCACAGAAGCTTTGGGATTCTGTGAAAATGAAAGATAACATAAGAAAAAATGTTTGTATTATAATCTTAATTTATTAAACAGTTTCAGGTTTCTACACAATCAACATTGAAACCCCTGTTGAATATACACCAACTATTCATGGGAAATATAATATATAACACATAGTAGATTCTACCTAAAAACAAAGAAAATACACCAACACAAAATACTACAGCATTCCTTTAAATCAGAAACAAAGTCTAATTCTCAGGAAGCTTTCTGTATTTCACAAGTGGCAAAGGGGCAGCAAATTAAGGCTTTAGATCTCCACATACAGTACCATAGTGGATACTGTCCTTGCTAAACTAGGTGTAAAAGAATGTGCTTACCAAAACTTTCTTTCAGGATTTCTTTATACTCCAGTGAAGCTATTTGCATATATGGTTAAATCTGTATTCAACCCTAACACCATCACACTCATACCACCTGATTTTAACCTAACTTAAAAAAGAGAATCCAGCTTCATGAATAGTGTCTTATTCAACATCCTAACTTCATTCACACACATATTTTCTTTTCTTTTACCCCACTTGTGCTTTGAAAAAATTCAAAGAATTTATGGAGAAGTGGTCTGCTAATATCACATCTCTAACAGCTGCTAGCTGGATATACTAAATCCATCTCTCCTTCAGTTACATTATATGTCCATGTCAGAAAGTGTGCTTAATTACAAATCTGGTTTCTTTCAAAGAAACTGTTTTAAGCCTAGCCTACTGGGTTTCCTTAAGAGCAAGTTATATATACCTTAGGGGCTGGGTATAGGATAATTTTATCTGGATGTAATACTGCAATTACTTATGATTAAGTATCTCTAATAGCTATCCATTCAGTCTCGGCAGCCTGAAGCACTCAAAAAGAAATGCCTATCAACAAGTCATTTGGGAATGAACAGCTGATTTGAGAAACTGCATGCTACAGGGCAGGTGTTCTTTGTTTTTCTGAACACACACACACATACACACACACGTCCGATAGTAATTATATCTGCCAAATAATTTAAAAAGAATTAAAAAAATATAAAATACATCATTCTAAAAAATGTTTCAGAATATTTTTCAATTTCCTGGAATATTTCCTGGAAGTTTCAATTTTCAGATTTTGCTAAACTTCAGCACACAAGATGTCTAATCCCAAGAATATGAACTGTTACTGTTTTAATTCTAAATGAAGCCCTTCTCTCTAGGATGTCAAAAGATTTGGAAACCAAAAAGTAATTACTATATAATCACACAAAAAAAGACATGTGGTATAACATTAGTAAGGTTGAATTGCATCTGTCACCAATACAACAAAAGATATTTTATATATACAAACCACATAGCTTTGAACATTTGATAAACTGTTAAACTAGTGCATAACAAGAAATCCACTGTCAAATGCAATACAAGTAACCAGAAATTAGAGTAACAAAAATAGTTCAACATTTCTAAATTTAAAACACATGGGCTTATCACCCTGAGCAAGTTACTGAATCTCTCTGTACTTGTTTCTTCATCCACAAAATGGGCAAAATAATAGTAAAAACCTCTGAGAGTTGTTATCAACCTCAAGTGAATACATATTAAACTGTTATAACAAAGCCTGGCAAAGGCCATTAAAAAATATATTATATCGGGAACAAATTTTTTTCAAATGACAATGCTGAAAAATAATAGTAATTGAAAAGAATAACCATAAAAATAAAAAAGACAGCTGTCATGACCTGTGAAAGAATAAAGTTTCAAGGTATCACAGTATGTTTACAGTACATACAAAATAACAGGAAAAACAGCTCCGTACTAAAAAAAAAAAGAAAAAAAAAGAGAGAGAGAGAGAGAGCTGCATCCCCTCAAAGTGATTGTCATCAGCCCTACTTTGCAAAATCCTACTCTTCTTCCTATGTTCTGCCGGTAAATCCCAGCCCTTAATATCAATAAAGTCACAAAACCTGCACCTCCAGGAGAGCAAAATAAAGCTAAGGATATGTGAGGTCCTTAGCATCTTCTAGTTTTATTAACAAGCCACCAAGTTGAAATTCATTCCTAAACTAAATTGCCAAATGTGTCTGCAATAAAAACTGCAAACTTTCATGTGAACAGAACTTTTCAACAATAGGGAGTTGTTCCAGTCTGTGAATAGGACAGTGTCAGTGTGACCAACAAAGCTGGGAGCTGGACATTCCTGACACCCTTGTCCCCTGGCTAGCCTTTGATCATTTATATCTCCCAGCCACATGTTATTGGAAATCACTCTCAGGCAAAGTATATGGACAAAATCTATACCCTGAAACTGATCCCTCATCATAGAATCCTGTTTACACAGCTTCTAGGACCCTCACTTTTATCTACCACCATTAGGAACATTCCCCAAGAATGAGCACCAAACACAGGAGTGCTTTGTCTTCCTAGTCTGTCCACCCCCACTCCCAGTCACTTCGTACTTTAATTTGTATATTTTGGAAAACATCATGGGATGACAACAGAAATTCAAACAATAAAATGACCTAAGAACTGAAAAGGCCTGCAGATAGTGCTACGGATCTGGTTGCCTGTGGATGCCCACCACAGAAGTGTGGTAGTGCTTTATGGAAACGTGAGTTTATGACTCACTCAGAACACTGTCTTGGAAAGGAGATTTGACTTGGTTCGTAGTTCTCTTACCTGAAAATGGGTTAATAAAATCCAACTCACACAGTTCTTGTAAGCACTAAATTAGATAAAGATTTCGAAGTGCCCAGTATACAGTTCATTTCCACGAAATACAATCTACTTCATTCTGTCCGACTGTCCTGGGACACACATATCTAAGAGAATTCCGGACAGTGGAAAAGCCAAGACTCCCAAGTTTATCAGTGTGACCTCATCAAAATGGCCCAGATGCTATTTCAGGTTAAGGGTCTGCGGGGTCTCCTAGGCCAGGCTGGAGACAAAAGGGATACTTGAGATCTGTGCCACTTTATTTCCCCCGAAGTAAAGCTGGGTTTGCCCAATCAGTTCCTTTGTTTACAGCAAGAGAGAAATGAACAGCAGATCCCCAGAAGGCTCTGACCAAGAAGACAGACAGGCCTCGGAGCCGTGCCTCGCTGGTACTTCGGGAGGCCCCTCACTATCCACTTCTGGGCAAGGCGCTCGCTCCGCAGTGTCTTCTCCTAAGTTCCGAGCCCACGCCTAAAGCTGCCACCTCCTTTCCAGAGAGCTGTGCCCTCCGCCCGGGGACCGGCCCACCGCCCGGAGCGAGCTACCCGGGCTTCGCACGGGCCCTTCGCAGCCCCGCGCCCACCCGCCTGAGATCCCGCCTGGAGGGCCCGCATCCACCCCTTCCCGCCGGGACCCGGGTGCGCGCCGCTCCTCCGGCCGAGTCCCCCGCCTTCCCGGAGCCGGGACCGCTATTCCCGGCTGGACCGACTCCAGCCGCTCCGGGCTCGCTCAACTCCCATCCGCCCCAGATCCTCCCCTCCCAGGGACAGAAACACGCACACTCACCCTTGAAAAGCAGTACTAGGAAGAAGTCGGGCAGCCGGGCGCAGAGCCGGACCGCCGGCCGCCGCCTCAGCGCCATGACGAGGGGAGCTGAGGGGCCGCAGCCTGGCGGCGCAGCTAGGCTTCCCCGCGCGCATGCGCCCTGCCTGCCGGGGCCCCTGCTACCCGCCCCTAGTTACCATAGCGACCTCCTGGCCTGGCACAGCCGTCACCATGGTGACAAAGGAAGCTGAAATATGGTTGCTATGGATGCAGGGATGCTCTGGACCCGCGCCCATGCGGTCTCATTCAAAGAATCCGATGGGAAGAGGTAAAGAAGCTTGTTCGAGATTGAGGCAGGGTAAATTTTCCATAGCTATAAAACGAATCTGGCACTACAGATCAGAGAAGAAACACTCAATTAAAACTTGGAAATGAAGTGTTTCCTCACAAATAAGGGTACAATCTAATTGTCTTTGAAGCATTATTGCCTGAACCTCTTTTGAAACCCTGATTCCAAATGTGATGGAAGGAAAAAGCACTGAAATCTATTTAAAACGTAAGCAAGACCAAAAAACAAAAACAAAACAAACAAACAAACAAAACCCCACAAAGCAAGACATACATTAGGTAGTACGTAAAACTGATGTCTTCCTAAAATAAACATAATCCATAGTTTCTGTGGTAGATCAAAAACATGAGGATAGTTTCCTCTGCAGAAAAGCAGGATAATTCTTTGCTCTGATTTCTGAATATTGGATAACGGTAAGGCTAGGGTAGAAAATGGAGCAGAATCTTATGAGGACAACCGGATAAAATGAAGGATAAAATGTACTGGAAACTGGTCCCAAGGATGCAGGAAGTTTTCTGTCTCAATACTGTGGAAAATTCTTAAAATAGCTTGTATTATATCTAATATAGAAAATACACCCCTGGGGTGCCTGTGTGACTCAGTGGGTTAAAGCCTCTGCCCTCGGCTCGGGTCATGACCCCGGGGTCCTGGGGTCGAGCCCCACATCGGGCTCTCTGCTCCGCGGGGAACCTGCTTCCCCACTCCCCCTCTGCCTGCCTCTTTGCCTACTTGTGATCTGTCTGTAAAATAAATAAATAAAATATTAAAAAATTTAAAAAAAGAAAATACACCTCTAATGCTCCAGAAAACAATAGGGTAAAAACAGATTTCTGAGTGTAGTTATTAGTAAAATATGCCAGAGTTTCCAACAACTGATTTTTTTTAATGTTTAATTTAAGGACTTCATTTTTCATACAGTCACCCTACATATTTTTTAGCATTTTTATTTTTTGCAAAGTAGAACAGTGAGTGTGTGTTGTAGTTTCCATATATACCAAATTATGAATGCCAGGAAACATGAAATAGATTGAGGTTGTTGCCAAGGATATGCTTCAACTGCCACCACTTTATGATCTTCATTATAAATTTTTATAATTGCTCAAAACTTTGCAATTGTGAATTAATTCATTCTCAAAATCTCATAAAGACAGAATAAAATATTTAAAATAACTCAACAATTTATTATGATTTTATCTTTCCTTTCTTAACCTTTTTTTCTGTTCCAGTTCACTACATTCCAGTCACAAGTAAAAGTATGTAAAAATTATATTATAGTGGCAGCCTTTCTCCCTTCATCAAACACAACATACAGGAATTTAAAGGGGAAAATTCTTCTTAGGCCCACTGACTTTTTTCCTTTCGCTTTCTCTTTTCTTTATCATTCCCTTTGGTTCCCAAATATATAGCTAGGCATATTTGCCTAAATGAAGGAACCATTTTGGTTACCTGAGAAATATGAAGTTTCCTACTGCGGACAGAGTAGTTTTAAAAACTAGTGCCTCTTTTCTCCTGTTGTATTTCCTGTGTTTGCACTGTGACATGGTTCTATTAAATGGTCTTCTCTGTTAGGGAATCTTTTCAAACTTAGAACAAGACCAGACAGAAAGGCTCCACGAATATTCTATATGGAAAAGAGGTTCCTATTAGAGCAAATGCAGGTACTTCATTGTAAAAACGTTTATTTTTCCTCCACAGATGGAGTCTGCATGTCATGGCTGCTGGTTGAGACACAATCCTGGATTGAAGCCTAACTAGTGATGCACCAGGACAGGGTAGGATGTACTTGGCTGTCAAATGATCTGCTTCTCCATATGATTTAACTGTTCCCAGGAGAGCTCTGGCTCTGTTCAGAAGAGAACCAGAGTTCTGGAAACATTCAATGAGTGGGGTTGTGAAGTCTATGCTTCTATCACCACATTATCCAACTGAATATGTTTATTTCTAATGTGTGATTTACTAAGGAGAGATACATTTCTTAGAAGCACTCAGGGAACTAAATACACATATGCTAATCTTTTACAGAAGCATTTGCGAGACTTTTCAATATTAATGCAAAGTGTAAATCAAGTAGCAAAGAGTAGGGTTTTCCTGTGAGAGTCACCCCTGAACAGACTGAAGAGGTCCTGGAAGGAGCAATTACAGGAGGGGAAATATAAGCCCTGGAGTCTGATGGACAATGATTCAAGTTCTTGGGAACTTGGAAAACTTGGGAACTTGGGAAAGTTAGACCTCGGATTCCTTGTCTGTAAAATAGGGATAACAATACCCACCTCAAGTGTTCATTGTGAAAATCATGTGAAATAAAGGTCTGGAACATACTAGGTGCTCAGTAGATGTTTGTGTTCTATGCCCCTTCCCTTTCCTACTATTCTGGCTCAGATTGGGCCAAACGATATAATATTCTTGGAGAGTCTTGATAATGAAAAGGATTTTCAGCCTGTATATGGGTTCAGAGAGAATAAGCAGCAAAGAGGAAGTTTTACATTAATGTGTGTTTGTCCTCTTGGTGTGATTATATTCTTAAAAAGTAACATGAAGAGCTCTGTCCCTTCAGTATGCCATTATACACCTGAACAATCACCTGAAGTCAACCCTCACAGCAAAAAAGAAGCAAGATCCATTGACTAAGGGAAGTCTCTGACCCTAGAGTAATTCTGTGAAAGCATTCCTCTTCAGGGTTTATCAAAGATTGTTGCTCCATCTCACCTCCATTCAATTTTCCTCTTCCTTGAAATATTCCCAACTCTGTTCTCCCACATTTTCTCTCAGCTATCAGGCCCTGCTCCTTCTTTTCAAAGTACTTCTTGAATTTCACTTAAATAGGAGGATTTCTACCCCTCCCCTGTCGATCCAAGGCAACAGTAGGAAGGAAAACCTCCATCCCCTCTAACTAGATATGCTGCTCATGCTTTATAAGGAAGTTACATATTTTATTTATAAAATAAATAATTTTTTATTCAATTTATTTGCATGGTCCTCTCCTTTGTAGTGGTTCAGTTGAGAAAGGTCATATTAATGCCAAAGTTTTGGCTTAAAATGTCTTCCTAGGGAGAGAACCTTATAAGAAGCTATTTGGCAGTCCCTTCATATTTCACCAAAAGGAAGCTGATGTTCACATGCTAGAGTGTGTTAGTGTGTGTTTGTTTTTCACCCATGCCATGGGTGAAAGAAAGACTCACTCGCCTCTGCTAGGGGAGGAGTTGGAGTGTCCCATCACCACTAGCCAGGATCTCTACTCACCAGTGCCCCTGAAAATGCAACACAACAACCAACACTGAATGGACAATTTCATGACCACAACTGAGGCCTGATATAGGATTTGCTATACTCTGGCGCTGAAGGTTCTAAGAACTGTGAATCCCAAGTTCCCTGTTAAGGTGTCTGCCTCAGTTCCTTCTTTGAGGAAGTAGAGAAGCAGAGTTTGCCTGAATGCTCCCTCCAGACACCAAGGAAAATGTGTTAGGGACAGCCAGCAAACAACACTTCCCAGACCACCTTCAGGAAGGACACCCGTCATGAGATAAAACAAACAAGCTCTTTCTTCTACTTGACTTGATGACTATTTCCACTGCCTGGGGAGAAGATGGGAAACTTCTCCTCATCTGTGCTTCAGGACTGGGGACACAGATGAACATTAGCACAAAGGACACACAAGCTATTGGGACTATCTTGGAGCCCGGCCAAGGAGCAGATTCAGAGGCAGGGGTAGGAGAGCTCCTAACAGTGGGCAGACAGTGTATCTGCAGCTCTTCAGCTCAAGTTGTGTGCCTCCGGGATGCTTCAACTACTTTGTTTACAGATTGGAGATATTTTTATCTCAACCTCCAATTAGAGGTAATTTTCTCTTCATACAAATTGTACCATCGAGTGTTTACTTCCTGGCAGCACGAAAGAGAGACCAGGGCCTCTGCTATCTCTCTCTTGTCCTGCAGGGAATCTTGCATTTTTTTCAGAGTCCCTTCCAGGGTCAATTCCCTACTGCACAGTTTGGGGAAGAGGCGAATTCTTCCTGATGGTCTTGGGCCCAGGGTTTAGGCTGGTAACTTGTACTGCTCCTTTCTTTCCAAGGGTGGAAGGGTATTTTTTCTACTTGCCATTGCAGAGTTTCTGGATAGCCTGTTTCAGAACTGGAAATAGTGAGTATTTGATTCTACTTCCCAGATCTCTAATGTGATGAGGATTATACCCCAAGCCTTTTTTCCCCCAGAGATTATTTAATACCATGTCTTTAAGCAAGTAGATAAAGGCTCTAGAGAGGATTCTGAAGTTTCTCTTTAATCCCAGGGAATTGTATTCCAACAAAATTTAGGATTAGGAGGAGTGGATGTGTTTGGTCCTCTGTGATGATATCAAGTCCTCAAAATACTCCATAAGACAGTAGGGATTTATTGCAGTTTGGAGGCTACTCTGGCCCTACAAAGGACAGAGGACCATCTCCTGAGAATGTCTATATTCTGCACCCTTTATACTCTGAGGTCTCGTCTTATTCCTGTCATTCCTTCCAGGCAGTATTTTGTATTCTGGCCACGCCTTGTTCTCTAGAATTGCACTGCCCAGTGTAGCCCAGGCCCAGCACTAGCAGATGCCCAAGATAGACCCTGGAAGGGGTGGGAAATTCTACTAAGCATTAATATCCTCCTTGTGCACCTCTCCACAGCAATGGCCACCCCACTGCCACCAACCTAGAGCAAGCTGCATCAGTTTTCATTCAGAATGTGAAAATCATCTGTAGGCACCTGCCTGTATCTTCTGTCTCTAGACCTTTATTTTCAAAATTTTGAGTAGTACAGGGCCTGGAACATTGGTAAACGCTCAACAAGTATCCGTGGAATGAATGTCAATAAGACTCCTGCATCCTACCGGGGCACCTGGGTGGCACAGTGGGTTAAAGCCTCTGCCTTCGGCTCAGGTCATGATCCCAGGGTCCTGGGATCGAGCTCTGCGTCGGGCTCTCTGCTCAGCAGGGAGCCTGCTTCCCTTCCTCTCTCTCTACCTGCCTCTCTGCCTACTTGTTATCTCTGTCTGTCAAATAAATAAATAAAATCTTTAAAAAAAAAAAAGACTCCCCTGCATCCTACCAAATCAACAGCCCCTCATAGTGTTCTACTTAATATTCTTAAGTGGCTCCATATTATCCTCAGAATCCAGTTAAAATCCCTTCTATAACTAAAAAAGTCATAGCTGAAATAAGTAAGTCCTCTGTTCATGAACAACAAGACATCATCTCATATTACAGCCTCATCAATGTTCTTGAATCTAGTTACACTGAGTCATTTGAACTTCTTATGACTTGTCATGCTCTCTTGAACTCCTGGAGTTATCCATGGGGTCCCTTTGACCTGCATCACCTCTCCTCCTGCTTGCTTGGTTTTCTAGCTGTATCATGTCTTTGAGGAACCACTCCAAGCATTGCATCTTCGTGGGAGAATTTCTTGACTCCATTGTTCCTCCAAGATGATCGAGGTGGCCCTCCTCCCATAATACACTATGCATTCATATATTTTACACTTCATCACACCATATTCTAATGTCATATTTTCCCTGCAGTTGTTTTCAGACTTCTAGAGTTTAATAGTTTTCAACCTTCCTTCTTTTCTAACATATGCCTTTGAGACTATAATTTCATTCTAAATACTTCATTAGCTGCATCCCACAAAGTAAGCTATATATTGTCTTCATCGTCACTCAGTTCCAAGTATTTTCTAACTTCCTATATGATTTTTACTTGACCATTCATCATTTAGAAGTCTACTTTATTAATTTCTCAATATCTGGGGGCTGGGGACCATGTGGCCATGACTGCCTTCTAGTTTTATTGCACTATGGCCAGAGAATAAGATTTGTGTGAAATCAGTGCTTCCTATTCTTTGAGACTGACTTTGCAGCTTAATGAGGGCTAGTTGTTTTAAATACTTCCTGCATGCTTAAAAAATGTATTCTCTAATGGTTAGGTATAGAGCATTAAATATATATATCCAGGGATGCTTGGGTGGCTCAGTCAGTTAAACATCTGCCTTTGGCTCAGGTCGTGATCCTGGGGTCCTGGAATCGAGTCCCACATCAAGCTCCACTTTGGGCTCCTTGCCCAAGAGGAAGCCTGCTTCTCCCTTTCCCTCTGCCTGCCTCTCTGCCCGCGTGTGCTCTCTCTCTGTCCAATAAATAAATAAAATCTTTAAAAAAAAAGAGAAAGAAAAAGAAAAACATACTTGCATAAATGTCACAATGACATATGTTACAGAATCTCCTATAAAGATTTTCAGAATAAAGGAATATCCCTCTGCTGGGACACCTAGCTGGCTCAGTCAGTGGAGCATGTGATTTGGGATCTCGGGGTCATGAGTTTGAGTTCCATGTTGGGTGTAGAGGTTAGAAAGGAAGGAAGGAAGGAATGGAGAAAGGTGTAGGGAGGGAAGGAAGGAAAAGAAAGAAAAAGAAAAGAGAAAGAAAAGAATATCTTCGTGCTTGGAATGATGGAGAAAATCTTCCTGGAGATGTAGAAATAACTGTATAATCTTGATAATCACCTCCTATCATTTAATTATCCATCTAGCACACATTATATTGTGTTTGTGCCTGCTACAGCTTAGGAACCAGAGACAATGTGGGCATAATTTCTTTCTTCATGGAGCCCACAGTTAAATGGGGGAGACAGGAGCAAAAATAATTATGCCTTAAGGATCTAGTAACTCACAGAAACGAGTTAATATGGATATCTACTGCTTTACTGCATCATGCAGGGAAATTCTGAATAAAGTGTAACAGAAAAATTAAAATGCATGTTAAGCTTGAAGTAAAGAAAGAAATTCTCAAGTGATAGAAACAAGGAAGGAATTTAAAGCCAAAAGAGTAAGTTTGCAAACCAGAGCCATGGTGATGTGAACAGGAGAAGGGAGCCCTAGAACTGGGGTAGCAGTTTAACACCCATGTGTGTGAGGGCAAGCACCCTAGGACCCATTGAAAGCAGGGCTATAGAACTGAAATCCTGCTCCCTCAGGGGAAGATGGGTAGGAAAACATCTCCATCCATCAGTTTCTGACCTAGACCCTAGGGAAGAAAGAAAACCGTTTCCTGTGAGAAATTCAAATTTCCAAGCTTGTGTCACATTCTGGTGTGGGATGTGAATTTAACTTTATCTCATTGGGTACCTAAGCCCAAAAATTAATGTAAAACCTTCTCCTTTTCTTTTCTTTTTTTGTTACCTTAGTCATGGAAGAGACCTTTGGGCCAACCATTAGAGGCTAATGCACAACACTTCCTAGCATGTCCTGAGAACATAAAGGGTCCCCACAGAATAAAATAATCTCTGATGAAAACTTTAACAGTAAGTTTACAAGCCCCAGGGGGAAATAAATTGCCATAGGCAGAATCAGCACACATAACAAGTGGGAGTATAAGCACCTCCAAATCTTAAGACAATAAAATAATCCAAAAAAATAAAAATAAAATAAGTAGACTTAGAAAATTTAGAGAGAAAAACAAACTAGATAACACAGAGAAATAAAAAGGTACTAGAAAAGAATAAGCAAGGACCACACAGAATTTCTGAAAGAAAGAAAGAAAGAAAGAAAGAAAGAAAGAAAGAAAGAAAGAAAGAAAGAAAGAAATATTTAGGGAAAAAAAAACTTCAGTGGTTGAATTAATAGTTGACTGAAAAAAATAGTGAAATCAAAGATTGATCTTAGGAAATTACCAAGGATGAGGCACAGAGAGGTAAAGACGTGAAAATGTGGAAAAAGATGTTAAGAGATATGCAAAACAGAATGAAGTTGTGTAGGAATGAAGTGATAACAAGGATAAGGCAGTCATTGAAGCGGTAATGGCTGGAGTGTTTTAGAATTGATGAAGGTCAAAAATCCCTAGTTTGGGATGCCTGGGTGGCTCAGTTGGTTGAGCGGCTTCCTTCGGCTCGGGTCATGATCCCAGGGTCCTGGGATGGAGTCCCACATCGGGCTCCTTGCTCACCAGGGAGCCTGCTTCTCCCTCTGCCTCTGCCTGCCTCTCTGTCTGCCTGTGCTCACTCTCTCTGACAAATAAATAAATAAAATCTTAAAAAAAAAAAATCCCTAGTTTGAAGAATCCCACCCAAACATAACCTCCCAGGAGAAAGAGAGATCTCATTTTGTTTAGTTATCCCTAGCAACATGTCAGAGTGAAATATTGGAACCCCAAATGAAAAGAAAAATCTCAACACTAGTTATGTTGAAAAGGTAGGCTATTTAATAGGAAAAAGCAATAATGATAGTACAGGCTGGAACAAAACGGAATCATTGCTTCAAAGCGCTGTGGGAAATGGGAAATCAATCCAGGATTCTATACACAGCTCAATTATAAAATGGAGCAAATCCTTAATCACAAGGCACTTATTTGGAGCTCACAATATACCTTGCTCTATCCTGGCCACTGTCAGAAATTCATCTTTATCCTCTTCCTTTCTTTCCTTCCCCTATCCTCTCCCATTCCCCCATTTTCCCTCCTTTTCTTTTTTCACTTTTCCTTTCATTTTTGTGCTCATGGAATAAATCAGCCACCATCTTCCATATCCAGGCTGGACTGAGAGCAAGTTCCCTCAGACTAGGCTATTGAATAGTCCTTGTTCAGTTCCTTTCAGTTCTCTAGGATTTATTTTCCCAATTTTTTTTTACGGGAATTATGAATCTCCTGTCCTCCAGGGTTTCTGTGGTTATTTCAGTGAAACAGCAGACACAAAAGCATTTCGGAAGAAGGAAAGCAAATGGTACACATGCAGAGGATTAGTACTCTCTTTCAAGGAGGTAGAGAAAGTTTTCCAGCCACTTTGTCCTCCCCTTCTCCTCTCCGCTGACTGGCTAATCTCATGTCAGAGCCTCTCCTGCAGCCAGCATCAATGGCTGGCTCCACCAGTGCCTGAGATGCTAGGCTGGGTGAAGCCTCCTCCTCCCTGAATACGGAAGGCTGACTAGTTTCCTATGCAGGGCTGAAAAGTATTAACTGTAGCAAGGAGGATTAGCCATATGTCACTTAATTCCTGTTAATCAGGATTGAGGGGAGCTTGTGCTTGTAAGTTACAGATGAGCCAGCACCATCCGGGGGCCCTGCTGGGCTGGTGCTCAAATAGGCACAGTGGGCACCGGACAGCAGAACTCGCAGACCCCGGCTGAGCCATTCCCACCCGCCCTCATTTCCTTTGCCTTCAAGGTCTCTCCTTGTCCTTTTTCTCCCCAATCACTTGTTAGATTGATTCCCTTTCCTCTCATTTATTATTATTCCTACTCTTCCACTTCTTTTTTTTTTTTTTAAGATTTTATTTATTTATTTGACAGACAGAGATCACAAGTAGTCAGAGAGGCAGGCAGAGAGAGAGGAGGAAGCAGGCTCCCTGCTGAGCAGAGAGCCTGATGGGTGGCTCGATCCCAGTACCCCGGGATCATGACCTGCGCCAAAGGCAGAGGCTTTAACCCACTGAGCCACCCAGGCGCCCCCCTACTCTTCCACTTCTAAGTTAACATTCCTTGTTTATCTTCCTTTGCTCCTGTTTTCTCTTAAAAGAAAAAAGACTTAATCTTATGCCTCCTTTTAAAAATTCAGCTGAGTAAATTTGAATATTTAATTGGTTTTATTAAGCAATTCACAAATCAGGCAGCATCCCATCCAGCAAATAGAGAGATGCTCCAGGAATTTGTACAAAGTAGAAGGTTTTCATTGGAAGGAGAGTGGGGAAAGAAGTTATTAGCAAAAGAAAAGAAAGGTTTGTTCCAGGCTGGAATATCTTTTTTGTGAAGAAGGGAACAACAGGGTTTTATTGTGTGGATTACTTTACCAGTGCTAATCAGGAAATTTCAGATTGACTGTTAAAAGGTCACATTCCTGGGAGAGTTGAAACTGTAATTAAGTCTTGGTTTGCTGTTGTGAGGGCAAATGGCTCTATTTTGGGTTTGTTTCTTTCTTAATGATTGCCCTTTTTGATTAGATTCTCAGCCTGAGAGGTGTGATAAAAATTTAAGGCACTAGCGCCACTCTCAGCTACCGCTCTGTAGTTATCATGGTTTTTCACTGATCCTCTGTGTGATATTCACAGGTCAGGATGTTTTTGCTTAATCCCTGTGATACTCTCAGATCACAACTCCAGGCTCACCATCCTTAAGTCAGTCATGCTCTTCGCTTCTCCTCCAAAATGTTCCAGTCTTGAGGAGCTCATCCGCTTGGTAGTTAGGAGCTGTGAACATGCATTTAAAGCTCTTGAGAAGATACAGCACACCAGGGAGATTATGGGCAGGATAATTCCCAATGTTTGGAGTGTACTTTGAAGCCATTATCCCCAAAACCCACAGCAATCAAAATCAAATAAGTAAAAAACAAAACAAAACACCACACACACAAAGTCAAAGAAGTCAAAGAAAGATCCTGTTAGAGGAGTTACCCCTTCAAGCAAAAAGGCTTGTTCAGTGGCATTATGTAACTGAGTTTCAACCTCCTCAGAAGTGTTGATTGAGGGGAAGCAGATGGCCATAGTACAGGTTCCAACTTGCTCAGCTAAAAGATAACTAGGGGCTACCCTATTCTCCAGAACAACTTTGGCCAGAGTCTAAGGAACTTTTTGGGCCACTACTGTTTCAGCAGCAGATTCTCCAATGACTTAAAGAATGAAGGATACATTCCTTACCAAAGCCTCATTTACATTTATCCCTAGCCAGGGAAGGAGGGACCTGCCAAAGGAGTGAATCCTGAATCATGAAAGACTCCTGGCAGGTCTTTTCTAACTTAACAATGTAAATTCAGAAGCCTTTATCAATGCAAAGTCTTATTTGCTTTGTGAAAAGTTAGGGACATGTTTAAATTTTCTTCTAGCCTGAAATAAAAGGTTGTTCTAAATTCCAGAGTTTACAGTGGTTTAGGAGATACGAATAAAGGCATTATCTTTCCAAGCCAGCGTCAGAGTAAAGAAAAGGGAAAGGAAGGGGCACCTGGATGGCTCAGTTGGTTAAGTGCCTGCCTTCAGCTCAGGTCATGATCTCCGGGTCCTGGGATCAAGTCCCACATCAGGCTTCTTGCTCAGAGGGGAGTCTGCTTCTCCCTCTTCCTCTGCCCCAGAACTGCTCATGCTCATACTCTCTCTCTCAAATAAATAAATAAGCAAAATCTGAAAAAAAAAAAAAAAAAGAAAAAGAAAGAAAGAAAGAAAAGAAAAGGGAAAGGAGAAAGAGTTTTAGGCTTAAAGTATGAAGTCTTGATGTATCATCTTTCCTGAAAGCAATTTGCCCCAATGTCACTATTTCTCTTCCTTCTCAATTTGATTCAGAGATCTCCATCGTCTGCACAGAATCAGCTGTTAGGTAGAGCCTTCTTTAGCTGTGAGATGTGTACCAAAGGTTTAATAACTTCTAATTTTGCAGCAATGACAGTAGTCAGTGATGTGGGAAACAAAGGCAGAAAAAAAAATTATTTAATTTCCTTACTACCTACAGCCCATTGACAGATTCTTGAAATAGAGTGACATTCCTCTAGGGACTCAACTGCCTCAATGTTAATACTTTGCTAAAGGCAGAAGACAATCCTGGCCTGACCACCTTCCCCTGCAGGAATCCTGTAAGTCTACTTTAACATATACAACTTCCTTTAGAAAATTTCTTTATTTCTAAACCCCCCAAGATACTTGTTGGCAATCATCCCCCAAGCATACGGCCCACCAATATACATCTGAAGTGTCTCATGACTAAAGTTTATTGGATGGTAATAAATGACCTTTTCCCAACAATAACTAACTCCCTCAAGGTCCTGGAAACCTTGCTTCCAATATTCCTCAGAGACTTATGCTATTCCTAACCCCCCCCAACTTGAAAATATACAATGGGCCACTCCTCATGACCCCAGTGCAGCTTTCTACACATGGGTCCTGTCTCCATGCTTTAATAAAATCATCTCTTTGCAGTAAAGATGGCTCAAGAATTCTTTCTTGGCCATCGGGTTTGAATCCTAACATTCTTTCCTACGTCAGTCGGAGGTACCTGGTGAAGTTCCTTCCAATGGGGCTTATGGGCTGACTTCTCTGATAATGTTTCCAGAAAACCCAGTCACCAGGCTCTAGATGGTGACCAATAGGATCCTTTGAATTGGGATCTGGGAAGTCTTCTTTAGCCTGTTGATGACAAGCTTGAGCATCGGACATTAGAGCCTCACGGTAGCTGCCCAGACTAGCATGAGACAAGTGATCAGCAGAAGGTTGTATACAAATATATACCGGTCTGCCAGTGACTGTCTCATGTAGAGTGAGTTTATGTTTCCCAGAGTGGGAACTGCACACATTTGGGAAGACCAGAGTCAACACGTTAAGCCTCAGAAGTCCAGTAGTTGCCGCAGGTTTAAAAATTTTAAGTTTGAGCATCCTGTTAGCTCTCTCGAATTTGCCTGATGGTTGAGAGTAATAGGGACAGTGATAAACACAGAGTTTGCAAGGCTTCCATTAAGGCTTGTATGATTTATCCAGCAAAGTGGGTGTCTTGATCACTGGAGATCATGGTAGGTATACCCCAAGTGGGAAACACATTTTCAAACAGTTTCTTTGGCACTATGAGAGCATCGGTCTTGTGGCAGGGGAAAGCTTCAACCTACATGGAAAATACACACACACACACATGCAATAACAAGAACATATTGACAACCTATACTAAGTGACAGTTGAATGAAATCTCACTACAGATGTTCAAAGGATCCAGAGGGAGGTCTGAGACCTCTGGGGACATAAATACTTTTTCCAAGATAATGGACCTAACAGGTCAGACTGCTGGTAAACTTTTTTGCAATTTTGTAGAAGTATCTCCACCAATGTCAATTCATAATTTCAGTCGTTGATTGCAAAGGTGAGTGAACAAATGAAAAAAACAAACAATGGGATTTGACAGGGAGTCAAAAAGAACCAAGCAGCTGTCTTAGGTTTACCACAGCTTCAACTATTTGTTTAATTTATAGCTATTATTTTTTAAAAGATTTTATTATTTATTTATTTAAGAAAGAGTGAGTAAGAGAGAGCAAGAGAGCTAGTGGGGGAGGAGCAGAGGGAGAGAGACAAGTAGACTCCGCACTGTGTGGGGAGTCCAACATGGGGCTTGATCTCATGACCCTGTGGTCATGACCTGAGCGGAAATCAAGAGTCAGACACTTAACGACTGAGCCCCCAGGAGCCCCATACAGCTATTTTTTTAAAAAAAGATTTTGTTTTTAAGTAACCTCTATACCCAACACAGGGCCCTAACCCACAACCCCAAGATCAAGAGTTGCAAGCTCCCCCAACCGAGCGAGCCACACACCCCAATTTACAGATATTATTTACCCACCGTAATTTTCTGATTCAGGAGCAGACTGTAGCCATGCTGCAAGGACATCAGGATGGCAAAAACTCTGACAATGAAGGGTCATTTTTTTTGCAGAATGGACTTCATCCACATATGCCACAATCTTTTTTCCCTCACTCCCTTTGTGCAACATTTTGCTGGGAGAGATTTATACGTTCTGACCCTGTCTTGGATTAAAGGATGACAGGATAGTGACAGAAGCCCTGGGACCCTGAAGTGGCTCAGATGGAAATTCCAAGAACCATAGGGCTGTTCATCTGAGCCATGGTTTCCGCTTTGCAGATTCTGCTATTGCTGCTTTTGCATGAAAGGCAGCTGAGGCATTTCCATGATACTCAGGCTTCGTCCTTTTAATGTGAGCCTCAGTTTTGATGACAGCAATTTTAAAAGGTAAGAGAATAGCAATAACATCATACCAAATGTTGCTCATTTTTGACTGGGGCCCCAGAGGACAAAACACAACATTTTAAGATATAACTAGAATTATAAGTGATAACATTATAGCAGAACATATAAAATTTCTAGGAGTTTTATATAATTTGTAGAACATGTATATTCCTGTACGAATACACCATAAAGAAAGCTTAGTATTACTTTTTTTTTTTTTTTTTTTTTTTTATTTTAATAAACATATAATGTATTTTTATCCCCAGGGGTACAGGTCTGTGAATCGTCTGGTTTACACATTTCACAGCACTCATCATAGCACATACCCTCCCCAATGTCCATTTCCCCACCACCCTCTCCCATCCCCCTTCCCCCCCGCAACCCTCAGTCTGTTTCTTGAGATTGAGTCTTTTATGGTTTGTCTCCCTCCCAATCCCATCTTTTCATTTTTTCTTCTCCTACCTCCCCCCAAACCCCCCCACCTTGCATCTCCACTTCCTCATATCAAAGAGATCATATGATAGTTATATTTCTCCGATTGACTTATTTCGCTAAGCATGATACCTTAGTATTACTTTTGATGGGAAAAACCTTCCTGTGTAATTTAACATAGCAAGTAAACCTAATTAGTTTAACAAACCCTTTGGAATATTCCAGAGCCCCTCTAAAAAAAGTCCAAAACTTTCTTCTGGGTAGAGTAGAGCATTTGACTGCAGAACTTTCTTCTGGGTCAAAAAAAAAAAAAACTTTATTTAGAATTTGATTTTGAGATATATATATATGTGTGTGTATATATATGTATATATTTTTTTAAGTACTTGGTTACATAGAATCACATTTTTTTTAAAGATTTTATTTATTTATTTGACAGACGGAGATCACAAGTAGGCAGAGAAGCAGGCAGAGAGAGAGAGGAGGAAGCAGGCTCCCTGCTGAGCAGAGAGCCCGGTGAGGGACTCGATCCCAGCATCCTGGGATCAGGACCTGAGTGGAAGGCAGAGGCCTTAACCCACTGAGCCACCCAGGCGCCCCAGAATCACAGATTTTTTGAAACTTAATACATCATTATCTATTAACAAAACTTCTTTCTTTTAAAGACTTTATTTATTTATTTGTCAGAGAGAGAGGGAGCACAAGTAGGCAGAGTGGCAGGCAGAGGCAGAGAGAGAAGCAGGCTCCCCACTAAACAAGGAGCCCGATGCGGGACTCCATCCCAGGACCCTGGGATCATGACCTGACCTGAAGGCAGCCGCTTAACCGACTGAACCATCCAGGCATCCCAACAGAACTTACTTCTTTTCATGTTAAGACAATTCTGTTTTTCTAAGTAATGAAAGACCTATTATTTTGATAAAACACAGAATCTTTGCTGTCTAGGCAGATTACTTAAATAAGGTAAAGAAACTTTCACAATCTGTTATCAAAAATAGACCAAAACCCCAAAGAGAAAACCAAATTCTAATTTTGCACCAGCTTACCTTTTTAAATATTAAATTACATTTGATGTAGAGAACAAAGGCAAAAGAAAAAAAATTAAACTTCCTTATGACTCACAGCCCTTTGACAAATACCAGAGACAGGCAGGGTGACCTTCCTCCAGGAACTCAACTGCTTCAATGTTAATACTTTGCTAGAGGCAAAAGGCAGCCTTAGCTTGACATTAGCCAGAACTCCAGGATCCTGTAAAAATCCCTTTGGAAACTTCCTTCATCTCTAACCCCCAAGATATATGTTGGCAACCATCCTCTAAGCATATATCCCACCGATATACATCTGAAGGGTCTCATGAGTAAGGTTTCACTAGACAGTGGTAAATGACTTTGTCCTGACAATAGCTAGCCCCTTCAAGGTCCCGGAAACCTTGTTTCCAAATTCCTTAGAGACTTAGGCTATTCCTAACCCCTTCCCAACTTGAAAGTACATAACCAGCCACTCCTCATAACCCCATTTCAGCCCGTGGGTCCTGTCCCCATGCTTTAATAAAACTACTTTTTTTTTTTTTTTTTTTTTACTCTGAAGACATCTCAAGAATTCTTTCTTGACAGTCTGCTCTGGACCCCAATATTTCACATCACCTTTTTTGTTTCTTTTTTAAGATTTTATTTATCTATTTGACAGAGAGAGAGATCACAAGTAGGCAGAGAGGCAGGCAGAGAGAGAGGGAGAAGCAGGCTCCCCGCCGAGCAGAGACCCTGATGCAGAAGGCAGAGGCTTAACCCACTGAGCCACCCAGGCGCCCCTCACATCACCTTTTTAAGTTATTTTTTTTCTAATTCTAGTGTAAGTAATATGCCTTTCTCTGTTAGTTTCAGGTATCCAATATAATGATTCAACAGTTCTATACATTGGTCTGTGCTCATCATGAAGTGTACCCTTAATCCCCTTCACCCACCTCCACTATGGCACCAGCTTACTTTTGATGTTAAAACTTATTCATTCCCATCTTAGTTCAGAGTACCCATAAAATTCCTTTCTAAAGATTCCTTTATCACAAATTTTCTATAACTTTATCTTTCCTCAAAAATGCATCTCCATTCCTCATACCTTCTTTTACCAAAACACACGTTTTACTTTCCTTGCATGCAAAGAAATAATAAATTTCTAGCAGGATTAATTACATATATTAACTAGAATTCTCCACCCTTAGAAGCCTTAATTTCTAGTGAAACCTCAGAGTTAGGCAATTGTAAACTGTTAGCACTCTGTGGTTGGATACACTTACAAATACTATTCATAATTTCTAGAAACATATGTTTTCTCATAGTAAATTTCTCAGCATGGCACAAAACATGTTTATTAATAGGCCCAAATATCTTCAGTTCCTCTATAATAGGAAGACAAAGTAAATTAGTTTATGTCCAGTAATTAATATTTCAGTATTTTATCTTATTTGGTAACGATCTAAATCTTCAACCAATTTCCATTATGCAATATAATGTAGCAAAACTCTAAAGTTTCAAGTTACTAGAGATTTAGGAATCTATTTTTAAAGTACACATACCATAAAATATAATTGTTAGTAAAAAATTTATCTATAAATTTCTATTCCACTTACATCTAAGTCACTTGCTTCCAACAGTTATGTTTCGATTACCCATGAAAACTTCACAACACATTAGACAAAATCAGCCATCATTCCAAGTTATTTTTCGCTGACAGTTTTGCAACAGAGATAACATTTAACTAGTAAAATTTAACTAGTAAACTCAGGTAGAATAAAAGTTGTTTATCTGTGACGTGGGAAACAAAGGCAGAAGGAAAATTATTACATTTTCTTACTACCTACAGCCCATTGACAAGTCCTTGAAATAGGCAGAGTGACATTACTCTAGGGACACATCTGCCTCAATGTTAATACTTTGCTAAAGGCAAAAAGGCAATCTTAGACCAACCCCCAGTACCCTGTAAGTCTACTTTAACATATAAAAATTCCTTTGGAAACTTCCTTTATTTCTACCCCCCTCCCCAAGGTATATGTTTGCAAACATCTCTTAAGCATATGACCCACCGATACACATCTGAAGGGTCTCATGACTGAGTTTTTACTAAACAGTAATAAATGACCTTTTCCAACAGTAGCTAGCCTCCTGGAAATCTTGTTTTCCAAAAATACCTGGGAGGCTTACACTATCCCTAGCCATCCCCAACTTGCAAGTAGGTAATGGGCCACTCCTCATGACCCCAGTGCAGCTCTTTCTGACCCTGGGTCCTGTGCTTTAATAAAACCACCTTTTTGCACTGAAGATGTCTTAAGAATTCTTTCTTGGTTGGTCTCCCCCTCCAATTTCCCCCAATTCACTTTTCCTTTCCTTCCGATGTCCTCCATGTTATTTCTTATGTTCCACGAGTAAGTGACTGTGGACTCTGAGAAACAAACTGAGGGTTTAAGGCGGGGAGGGAGGTGGGGGGATGGGTGAGCCTGGTGGTGGGTATTAAGGAGGTCACATATTGCATGGAGCACTGGGTGTTGTACATAAACAATGAATCTTGGAACACTGCATCAAAAACTAATGATGTATTTTATGGTGACTAATATAACACAACAACAACAAAAAAAGAATTCTTTCTTGGCCATTGGCTTTGACCGCTAACGTCTTACATTTGCATTACATTCAGTGTTGAGAACTTCAAAGAAATGTCTGTTTTAATGAAATCAATAAACTTAAACTAGCTTTTAGTTGCCAAAGAGTATCTCAGCTCATGTGAATTTGAAAAACATTTGGGTAATTTTTTTTTAAGATTTTATTTATTTATTTATTTATTTGAGAGAGGCAGGGGAAGGAGAAGAGGGAGGGGAACAAGCAGACTCCTGCTGAGTGTGGAGCCTGATGTAGGGCTCCATCTCACAACCCTGAGATCATAACATGCACCAAAATCAAAAGTTGGATTCTTATCTGACTGAGTCACCCAGGTGCCCCAAATTTGAGTTATTTTATATCTTTCTGAGAGCTTTAGAATGGCCCATCTTTGGACGCTCTTGCCTTCAAACCAACTAAATAGAGTTCTTTCACAAATTAATTTTAGCAATACCATCTGGAAATTGAAAAATATCTCGTTTACTATGTGCACGTGCACACATACACACACACAGATACAAAGATCTTTTAGCTTTTGTTTTTACTAATATTTGTGGAGAGAACATTTTAGGCCCAATTTCCAAATACTTCACCCTCTCTCTCTTTAGCCTTCTGATTAGAAACTTCTCCCTAAAGTTTGCATTTCAAAGAATGGCTCTTTGGTCCTAGAGATGGGGATGAAACTTTTTAGCACAAAAGCACAGATTAAACGTAGAACAATCCTGTTTCCAATGTCTTGATCTTTTCAAGCATTTTGAGAGGAATAGGTGAAATTTAGGGGATTGGCAAAACTGGCAGGGCAGGTGAACTTTGAACTACTAGAGCCACACCTTTGGCCTGGCAGAGATTTATAAGACAAAAGCATCTATTTTCAATTCCCCAAAGAAAAGTGTTGTAGCTTTTGTTTTAGGTACATTTTTTCTCTTTAATTTTTCATTAGTCTTTCGTAATGAATCATCCAATGAAGATATGTTGGAATTTTGAAAGGTTTCTGCATACTAACTAAAATAAGCATCCTATTCTATTTGTTTGATTTGAAAACCCTTGCTTCTAGGTGCACTTTTTAAATGATCATATCTAGGGGCTCTTGGGTGGCTCAGTTGGTTAAGTGTTTGCCTTCAGCTCAGGTCATAATCCCAGGGTCCTGGAGTCGAGTTCTACATCGGGCTCCCTGCACAGCCAGGAGCCTGTTTCTCCCTCTCCCTCTGCTACTCCTCCTGCTTGTGCTCTCCTGCTCTCTGTCAAATAAATAAAATCTTTAAAAACAACGATCATATCTATTTATAGTGTTCCCCATAATGGCCATTGGAATTCCAGGGTTTTTTTTTAGTAAAATTCCATCTTGCTAGATCATCTTCAATTTATGGAAGTACAGTTCTCATACATAAAGTGAGTGCGTGTGCTGGAAGGTGACATGCTCAATTATGTGGAAATAAAGAATCCCATCTCTTTTAGCTAGGCCTTTCATTGTCTTGGAGTCACAGTAATAATCTGAGGAATGGGGAGCAGACTGACCCTGCAGGCCCCAAAGAGTGGGGACTTTGGGCTGATTCTAAACAAATGCAGAACCACAGCTGTTGCCAGTGATTCCTAATGTGGAATCTGGGGAGGATGCCAAACACGTGGGAATTGCAGACTAAAGCATCAGAATTCCCATTGTGGAATCCAGAGACAGAGCTAAGGTCTGGGGTTTTGCTTCTGGAGGACTGCAGTTTGAAAGGCTAGGGCCTTGGCTCTAGGCAGAACTGTCAGTCAGCCAGCTCAAGTTGACCTTCCCTGTAAAGGAAAGCCAGTTAGATTGGGAGTTCAGTGCAAAGAAAACAGAGCTTAGAACTGACAGAAACTTACCCATGACCCTTAGAAATGGTGAGAAAGACCATGAACTCAAAAGGGTTTCTGGGCTTTCTGCCTGTTTATCTGGTTGTTTCCAAATACCATTAGATGTTTGCTTCAGATCCCACCACTGCCACCAAATTTGTTTTAAAAAAAAAATCATCTAAGTTTGAAGATCTCATTGGCTTTATTAAGCAATTTATAAATTGAGCAGCATCCCATCTAGCCAATGGAGAGATGATCTGAGGAGTCATACAAATTCGAAGGTTTTTATGGAAAGGAGGGTAAGGCAAAGAAGTTACCAGCAAAAGGAAAGAGTGGATTATTTCAGGCCAGGACATCTTTTTTTGTGAAGAAAGATTTTTATCAAGCAGATGACTTCACTAGGGCTGATCAGGAAATTTCAGATGGACTGTTAAGGTCACATTCCTAGGAAAGGTGGGAACTAATTATGTCTTGGATTGTTGCTGTGGGGGGGGCATATGACTCCATTTGGGGGCTTGTTCTTTCTTTTTTAACAGTCTGTACTGTTTCACAGTTCCTTAACTTCTACCTCTCTGGCTTTCTCCTTTCCTCCTCCCCTCCTTGTTCTCTATTTTTTTACACACACATCCTCACACACACAAATCCATACACTTAATTTCTCTTTCTTGCAACAGTAAATACCCTGACCCTTGGTTTACCTGTGAAAGGCAAGTTCAAAGGTCTGAGGCAAAACTTCCTGGCTCCTACTGAGACTGGGGCAGCTACCTCACACTTTGCTGACCGCCATCCCCGCCGCCCCCCACACCCCCACCCCCACCCCAACACACACAAATCCAAATCAAAAGTTCCCTCTCCTTATGTAATTTTTGTCCTCATAGCTGGGGAGACTTTGCAGTCAGACTCTTTGATAAGCTCTCCTGTTTCTCCTCCTCCGCCTCCATCTCCCGAGCTGAGCTCTGAACCAGTATGTGTAAGTTGGAAACAAACTTCCCACTACAAGGCCAAATGGTGCTAACCCTCACCTGCAAGGGTATTGTTATTCTGGTCTCTGCATTACACTGTGTACCACCTTGGGGGGGTGTGTATGTGTGCTTTTGCCTTTTTGGGTGGAGAAATACCTATATAACTTTCCATGTGGGATCCTTGTGTGAGCAGATGTGGAGAGAGGGTGGGAATGGTATGTGTGGAATGCATGGAAGATGGATATGTGTGCATCTGTGCATGCATAGATGTTTCTCTCAGCAGTACTTTGCAGAAAGATATCAAGGGACGTCTGGAAAAGGACATTCATAGAAATGCATGTTTAACCACAGAAATGAACTGAACTGAGAGAAATAATTGATTTGTATGGTTTATGTGTAAGGTGAGTTTTGGATGGATAATAGAAAGGAAATTCTTCTGTACTTCTTAGAAGTATCCAGACACTCTCTTAAAATGTCCAATTCTGGGGCAAGAGCAAATGTCCAGGGCACAGTGTCCCTCCAGGAACTGGCTTTATTTCCAAAAAGTTTGTTAGACTAAGAAGAAAGCATCTTTGACCCTGCCAACCAGTCTCTCAAACCTCAAGGACATGGACACACCCACACCCCATCCCATCTTACAGCAGGATCCATATCCGATGGCCCTCAGGGGCTCCCTGTCCTGCTCTTGGTCACAGATGGCTTGTAAAAGGAATAGAGGAGAGCAAACAGCAAACACTGTATCTGTGAGTCTTCCCCCACATTCCTGGGTCCCACTGCCAGCCCTGATGTGCAGCCTTCCCAGGAGAGAAGAATCCCCTGTGAACCGCCACACCGGCTGAGGCAGGAACGCAGATCTGCTTCCAGCCTGGGCAAACCCTTCCTTCAGCCTCTCGGCACCACCTTGTGGCTGGTTCTTACTATTACAATTCCTTACCCCAACCAAGCCCGCCCTTTAATGTCAATTCCCAGCTTCAGATGCTGAGCTGTTTGGTGTTGTGCTTGACTGTTCAAAGGGAATTCTAGGTACAGTGTCTCCGTATTTTGAGAGCATGCAGTCATAAACACCCATGTGGACTCGAGCATAGAACTGGGGCTGTACCTAAAGCAAAAAAGTGTTAACCCTAAAGACCATAGGTCGGGTGCTAGGGGGAGCAAGAAGAAAGGACACTAGCTATAGGAATTCCAGATGTTTCAAACTGTGCTGGGTAAGGGCCAAAGTGAGAACCTAACCCAGTCTGTTAGGGTGACTCTTCTACCTTCTTTAAGAAAATCTACATATTCATCTAAAAAAGTGGGAGTAAGAGCAGCCAGGATTACTAGCCTGGGGTCTGCTTACTCTGCAGTGAGACTCCCACCTACAAGGGGACAGAGGAGTCAGCCACAGTGCTCTCCCCACAGAGAGGGGCCTGAGTCATGGCAAGGGAGAAACCTGAATGCCTAGGACCTGCAGAAGGAGTCTTGAAGTTGAATCCAGAAGACATGCTTTCTACTAACTGTGACTTTGATTGAATTGCCCAGCATCTATGGGCTTAGCTTTAAATTTAAGAATTATCCCTTATTATAAGACCTTGACCTATGTTTAAGCTGTATCTACCATTGCTTCGTCTTACAAGCTTTAGTCAAACTGATATATTATCATTCACCCAAACAGACATCACTGGTGCTTAAGCTTTGCTAATACCATTAGTTTTGCTTGAAATGCCTTCTCCATCCCATCTGTGCTTCTAAATTCTTTTTTATTTTTCCTAAAGATTTTATTTATTTATTTGACAGAGAGAGAGAGAGAGAGAGAGAGAGACAGCGAGAGAGGAAATACAAGCAGGGGAAGTGGGAGAGGGAGGAGCAGGTTTCCCGCGGAGCAGGGAGCCCGTTGTGGGGCCTGATCCCAGGACCCTGGGATCATGACCTGAGCTGAAGGCAGATGCTTAACCAACCGAGCCACCCAGGCACCCCTGTGCTTCTAAATTCTATCCATTTCCAAGATAAACCCAAATTCTGCTTCTTCCTCAGAGCTTTTCTGATTTACCCAATGGGGTAGTTCACCTCACCCTTTCTTAAATTCTCCTTAGGGCTCCGTGGGTCCTTTTCTTGGGTCCTTCATACTGGTAATTTTTAGCTTTATTTACTGGTAATTTTTAGCTTTATTTATATCCTCCATTCGTTGGTGGATACTACAATTAATTCATCTTCATATAGCATGCTTAACACTGTATTTTGGCCGTATTACTATTGAACAGACCCTGTATTGAATGAAATGGGATTTCCTTCTTTTTTGTATCTCAACCTAGGTAAGATTTCTCCCAATAAGTGTCCATGAACACCCCACCCTCCTGGGAACAGGTGTCCTTCCTGTCATGGCACCTATCATACTGTAGTGACTTCCCTTTCACCTGCCTCTCTCACCCTCGTTGATAAGCTACTTGAGAAGAGGCTACATCTATTAGGATCCCATCGCTTGTACCATATGTACAGATAGTAGGAATTCAATAACTACGTGATGAGTGGATAGATAGATGGATGTGTGAGTAGATGCATGGAAATAGGGAGGGAGAAAAGTTAAACATGACCTTTAGGTTTCCTTTAAGCTCTAATATTTTATGATTTCAGAGCTTTGAGCTCTGTTTTGAGGGCAGGTAGTCCAAGTTTTTGGGAAACAATGCAATGACCATAGTAGGGTTGGTCAGTGGTGATTTTCCTTTGAATGGACTTTGTTTCTGTGGGAGAGCTGGCCTCCTCATTCTATGGAGAATGTTATGTTCCCTGGGCTCAGCCTGGCCCAGAACTTGGCAAGATCTCTGGGGCGTTCATTTTTGTCACCCAGCCCGGGTAGGAGGGTGGACGGGTAGGAGGGGAACCATTTTGGGAAAAAGTGTTGGGGAGTGTTTGTGTGTGTGATGAGTCAGGGCCATGGAGCTAGGAGCCCTAATCTCTGCTCTGCTCTCTGTGGGGGTAGTTCTCACCAGTTGCAGGGGGGTGGAGGACCACCAACTGTCTTTGGAAAGTTTTCTTAGTCATAGTTTATACCAAGTCAGCTGGAGCATTATGTAACTGGGGCTCCATTCCATAGACAACAGGGTATGATGGGGTCAGAATGACTGCTACGCCTCCCACAATGGCACTCACCTGTTCCAGCCCATCCCACCCACCAGCCAGGTGAAGTGTCTTTCCCTTAGGAAGTAGCACTTTGAGGGCTAAAGGCCTTAACATACACTCTTACTGGAAAAAGGTTTGGGTTGTCTTCATGAGTTCCATGGGCATACCTCAGTGCCTTCTGGGGGCTGTTCCATTCTCCCCTGTAAGCTCCACAGCAGATACGGGTGGTGGGAATGAAGTACCCCAGGACTTCAGTGTGTGTGTGTGAGCAGCAGCAGGTGATGGACAGGGCATTGACTTCTGTTCTGAGCTATGACCCTCTCCAGGGCTGCTGCTAGAGCAGCTCTGCCTCTGCTCCCTTATGGCCTTGCTCTCCAGACAGAGAGAGACCCAGCAGCATGTCCTGCCTCTCACACTGGAGCCGATGTAAGTTCTGTTGGGGACAGCTCCAGAGAAGGCCTGAAATGATTGTGTATGTGTACCCATGTAATGGGAAGAGATACACAAGAAGAACAGGAAACAAGAGAGATGAGAAGTTTGCTGCTGGAGATTTGCCTGACTGAGGACACCTGGCCACTGGGTCCACTGGGAAGAAAGAGCAAGTCTCAGGGGACTGGGGAGAGCTGTCGGGGGAGCACCACTCAGGTTCTTCAAGGTAGATGAAGGAAAAGACCAGGTTTGCTCCTCTTTGTCACTTACTGGCTGGAAGGAAATTGTTCTTTCTGTGCCTCAGGTCCAAGGAGCTGGGACTGTATGCTTTAGAAGAAGTAAGACAGGATTTATGTTTTTGGGGGGTGGACTGCTAACAAATAGCATCACTTGGCAGGGGAGGGAGGGGTCAGACCACGCTACTCCCCAGAACAAGAAAGAATAGAAACAGTTGAGAAGTTAAGCTGGAAAATGAAGATGAATTTCCTGACAGTGGGGATGGGCACTGTGGCCCAGTGGTCTTGAACGGAGGAAAGTTCTAGAAAGAGAGTTATAAAATTAGGTCTTTAGTCAATGAGCATATTCTGGACAACAAGAGTGGGAGTTGAGCAGGTGGTTTGTGGGAGCCTCCAGTCCATTGTTATGGTTCTGTATCTTCCTCAGTCAGTGGGGCCCAGAGGCTGCCCTGAAGCCAGATGGAGAAGCCAGAAGGAAGAGCCTTCAGGGAGTCCTGAGAGTGAATTTACTCAGCTGATACAGAGAGCCTGGGTCAGGGTGCAGAGAGAGAGATTGTGAGAAAGGCTGGGGAGTTCCCGGGCTGGTTTCATACTGATCCCCCAATTTCTGAGCCATGCCTGCATGGTATAGGGCTGTTGGGTGGTCAGGAACAAGTGGTATTAGTGGTGAAGAAAGAAGGAAAAGACACGAGTCTCTTCCTCTGCTCAGGGGCTTAGAGGCAGGGAGATGCATAGCAGTATCTCCCTGGGTCCCACTGAACTAAGAGTCGAAGCTGGGGGGAGGCTGGGCTTGCCCCTGAACCCAGAAAGGGAGGAAGGGACAAGAGAGGGCTAGGAAAAGAGGGAGAAGGGACAGAAGTTCCCCTGCACACCACCAGGTGCCAGGCAGGGACAGTGCTGAGATGGCCAGAGGCTGTAGCCCTGGGCTAGGGCAGGGCGATAAGCTAAGATCTCTGAAATGAGATCTTCATTCAAGGCTGCTGCCTTCTCTTCCTGAGCTTGGGGTGTGAGCAGGGTTGAATCTATTTCTACCTTCATATGCTGAGCCCCAAATCCCCGGAATATCATGACCTGCTGCTTTACCTGCAGTGCTGGGACCTCACTCGGTAGATTATTTAGGGCTTGGGGAAAGTGCCAGAGCCCGGAACCATGGTTCTTTGTGCTTCCTGGGACGTGTGTCCATACTACCACATTCTTGGCATGGGTTTGTTCACGTGATTGATGTCCTAGGTCTTCCTTCTTCAAGATGCAGCTGTTCCTGCTCTGTCTTTGGACCTCGGAGAAGTAGGGTTGGGTTCCCTCACTGCCCTACTTTTAAGAGGAGAGGAGAAGCAAGAGCAGAGAGGTTATACCTGCAAACATCAGAATCACATTACCTGGCCTGAAAACCTAACTCTACCTCCAACTAGCTGTGTGACCCTGAGCAAGTCACGTTATGTCTCTAAATGTGTTTCCATTTCTAGAAAGGAAGGCTAATAATAGGACTTACCTTGTGGGCACGTTGTGATGATTGAATGAAATATTTTGTGGAAAGTCATCTTTGTTCTGTGGCTTCCCACATAGTAAGCTCTCAATAAATGTTAGTTCTTGTTTTTCCATATGACCAAGCCTTGCATGTCTAATCTTATCTGCCCAAAGGAAGACAGTGCCTTCCAGTGAGGCTGGCCTCCTCCTTCCTGTACCAAGCACAGCCCATGCTCAGCCCCATTTTCATGCATCTAAATGTCCTCCCACCTCCTGTACAGCTACTCACACTCCCCCACTTCAAGGCCTAGCTAAAGTTCCGCCTCCTTCCCAAAGCCTTCCCTGATGATTCTAACCCACACAGAGCTCTTCCTCCCATGACTTCTTGTGCTTCCAGCCAGTACCTTGAAATTTACCACCGGAATCACAGAATTAGAGAATTTGAGAGCCGGAAGAGTCCTTACAAACGATCCTGGTCAGTTGCTCTTACTCTAGAGTAGTCAGCGGCCACCCCATTGATACCACATCTGTTAGCACTCAACCTAGGCAGTGCTAATTAACCACAGCACTTTTGCTAAGCCTGAAGACTGCCTCAGAGTCCTCAACGCAGTGCTTTGGGCAATCAAGACTAACCAACACAACAGAAGTGCTACCACCATCCCTAAGCCAGACATCTAGAAGTGGTCTATATGGATCAGGTAGCTGGAGCTTCTTGAGGTGGGAGGGCCCTGCTTCAGGTCCCAAGGCCCGGACATAACTCTGGTCTAGTCCTTATCCAGGGTTCCTTATGCTCTACCAAGGCCCGTTAATTGTCCTTTGGTTGTTCTCTGCCCCTTTGCCTTGCCCTCCCAATTAGATTTCTGATATTTGTGAGGAATGACTTCCTAAATGGCTCTACTATCTTTCTCAGCACTGAGCACATATCAGGACACATCACATGCTCACCTGCTGATGTATTGACTGCTTGGGGTTTCTCCCCAATTCCTTTAACTTGCCTTTAGGACTCATTCAAGGGGACATGGGGACTTGGGGTGGTAAGGAGGCTCAGTCTCTGTGCTGATCAAGTCTGCCCATGCTTCTGGGGTCCCTCTCCTTTGCCCTCCACAGGCCACCGGAGCTGCAGTGTCTTGAAAGATGGACAGGTGCTGGACATCAGGAGCCCAGAGCGGTCATCTTCATTCTGTGGCACTTCTGCTTAGGCCCCTGGGCAGTCCTTCCTTCTTTCAGGGTCTCCACCTCCATCCATTCAAGGGGAGCTGGAAGGGAAAGGAGGGAGAAAGGGCACAGCAGGAGGCCCACCTTTCCTGGGCCCTGAGAAGCGTGGTGAGTGGTCTCTTGAAGAGCGGTCCCTGGGGGCAGGGAGGGAGGAGTGGGAGCAGATGGCATGGAGGGCACAGGGCTAACCTCCAGAATGTTGGAGGTGTTTTCATGCTGGTGGGCCAAACAGCCTCCTCCTCAGAGGCTGTGGTGAAAGGCTACATCACCGTTGGCTCAGTCCCACAAGCTTCAGAACCCCCCGCACCCATGACCAGACCCATGCTGGTTCCTCCCTCTGCGCCCCAGTCACCTCTGGCCAACCCTCGCCTTTCTCCTATGCCCCTTGAGTTTGTGCCCTGCTGCTCCCTTGCTGGTCACACTGCCACTCTGCAGACCAACAGGGTCCTGAATGATCTATTAGTGTGTCACATTTTGATGGGATTTTCTTTCTGGAACTTAGATTTCATTACGTCATCTCTCCTTAGAAAGCATTAACACCTCATGATCTTCAGGAGAGAGGCAAACTCCTTAGTCTCTGCACTATGTACATTTGGGACTGCCTACTGCATTGTGGGGTCCTTCTCGGGTGCTGCAGGATGCTTAGCAGTACCCTGGGCTCTCTCAACTGCATGCCAGTGGCACCCCACCCTGCCTCCCAGGTTTTCACAACAAAGATGTCTCCAAATATTGATAAATGTCCTCCAGGGGGCAAAATTGTCCCCATTGAGAACCACTGTTTTAGCCATAAAAGAGGCTAATAACAGTACAAAGCTGCTTAGCTCTGTGCCAACAGCTTCCCATGGATTCTCTCATTTAAGTTCAGAACATCGCAGGAGGATAAGCCCTGTTAGTATCCCCACTGCATGGATGCCTTGAGGGCACCCATTTGGAAGCCAACCAGATCTTTCAAGAAAGGCAAAGACTTTTTCCTTCTAGTGGGGTAAGAAGAGAGAGAGGAGAGAGAGATAATTCAAAATCTTTTCTTGAGGCCAGGGCCACAGACTAGTAAAGGCAGGATTTGAACCCAAGCTACCTGCTGGCCGGGTGTGATCTCTCCTGCTTTGTGCATCTTCTAGCCTGCTGTTCTACCACTCACCATGCCCTTCCCTAGTCACTGTCTATATTCTGCTTTCCCTGCATAAGCTCCTCCTCAAACTGGTGAAGTATACTTGCCATTCAAGGCAGAGGCAGAAGTCCTACCGTCCTCTCTGTGAAGGCCCCCAGGTCCCAGCGAGAATAAGTAACGGCTCCCTGCAGCTCATGCACAGATACAGTCTTGGTGGCACATTCTGTCAGGCTAATTGTACAGGGTCTGTCTTCCTTGCCAGACTCTGAGGGCTCTGGTTTGTCCTCCTCTGCAATGATGACCTACATGAGCACACGCACCCCAAATGCTTGTGGATGGGGATGAGGTGGGTGAGTGGATAGATAGCCTTCAAGAGCTGGACACAGGAGCTACAATGCCTTTGGGAAGACAAACTAGACAAACTTTTCCTCCTCTGGGCCTTCAGAAGAGTACATGGCTCAAGGACGCACAAGTGGCTGGGTTTGGGCCCTGTTGGCCAGGGGCCTTTCAGTCACGCATACACTGCAAACTTAAGGAAGTGGTGGACTTCAGGCTGCCCATCATGACGGAGTCCTCCCATTAGCGCTCATGGGGTCCAGCAGGAGTGAGCGTGCATGTGTGTGCTGACCTTGGGTCTGGGCCAATGTGCATGCCTGTGTGGGAAGGTGGGCAGTGGGGTTCCGTGCGTGTGTGGAGTGATACAGAGAGCATCTGCTACAGGTTGTGTGTATTGCTGTCAGCACCCGTGCATACTGTCATACTACCACATGAGCATGTCAACTCATGCTCATGTGGTAGTATGACAGTATGCACGGGTCATCTCAACATAGACCCTACGTCAAGGGACCTGCGGGCGTTCAAGAACCCTCAAGAATGCAGTCTGCTCTCTGCCCGCTCCCTCTGTGGAGTGGAGGGAGGGAAGGATGTGTTGAAATGTCTTCCTGGGAGCTAGAGCACTCAGAAAACTCCCTCTCCTCTTCCTCTTTATGGGCTGGAAGGGTGAGCTCCCACGAGGAGGAATATATCTCTCAGGCCTGGACTGTCGGCCCAGGCACAAGCTGGCCCCAGATGGCTGGACGACTGCTGGACTGGGGAGCAGTGTCTCAGGGCCAAAGGTGGTGGGTGAGGAGGATGGGCTAGAATGAGTCATAATAGAAGCTCAGTTAGCAGCTCGTTCCTTATTCTCTGTTGACAGAGGAGAGAAGGGCCTTCCAGAGGGGAGGGTGGTTGAGCGAAGAGAGAAAAGACAGGAGTCAGGGACACTCCCCAAGACAGGGGCCTAGGATTGTGCCTGTGGCCACAGGTTCAGGTGGGTGGTGTGGAAATGTCCAGGCACCTCTCTGGCCTCACACACACTTGCTTATATGCTTGTACATGGACATACCAGAATAGGATATTCTGTGTCTCAGTGTGCCCCTGCTGTGCACCTGTAGAGCCCAACTGTGCATTAACCCCGGGGTGGGGAGTTCCCACCTCTTGGCTCAAGCTAAAATTCACATAGGCACACACAGTATTCACAGCCCCCACATTTGAAAAAGACAAGGGGGAAAAAAAGGGCCAAGAGACAAGAGGAGATAAAAATAGCTGAAAATAAGCTCTTCAGATCAGAAAGCTCCCTTTTTTAGTGAGTCACCAGTCTTCCAGACTGACTGCACACCCCCCCCCAAACATAAACACCCAACCACGCTGCCAGGTCACGCCCATACCCTCACGCAGATGCCCTTGGTCTCATACACTCTCCTGCTTTGTCCTCCCCGTAAAATACCCACCAAAGGGGTGATTCTGTGGGCCTCTGGGGAATGCTCTCATTTGGAGCTTAGAAGGCATGATCCACTCCCCCGGTCCCCTGCAAACACATATTCATATCCTCCACCCCCCCCCCACCCCCGCCAGCTTCTTCTGACTTAGTATTTCCCGGTCTCCACCTTATGATAGGGCTCCCACAGGAAAAAGGTGGTCTTGCTGTCCTACTAAGGTTCACACTGCTTTCTTCAGGAGGCTCTTACGCTGGAGAGCCAGACAGCTCTCTGCACAGGATCTCCGGAGCTGGCCCCATGCTGGGGAGAGAAGAGACAGCTCTGGACACCATGCAAGATTTATGAATGTGTTTTTTTAATTGTGTTAGTGTCTTTGTGGGAGGATGGCGTGTGCTTGGGCCTTAAACAGACAAGTCCAACAGAGGAACTGGAGAGGAGACAGGACTGAAGCAGTGTTACAGCATCCAGTGATCCTGGGGCCAGCATGATCCTTTCCTTCCCCACCCTCTTGCTGACACAAGGGCTTTCTCTCCAGTACCCCTGTTGTCATGCTCCGCAGGCCCAGCCCTTCCCCTCCTGGCCTTCTCTAGTCTAGAAAGTGTGGCCAGCTAGTCTTGAGAACCCACTTTTTGCTCACTTTCTTTCTCTCCCCTCTCCCCTGCTTCTTTCTCCCTCCTTTCCTCTTTTCCTTTTTTTTTCCCCCCGCTTTTCCCCTTTATCTCCTTCCCTCCATCCTCTGTCCATCTTCACCCCTGTCTGTGAAGCCCAAGTCTGCTTGATTCTGGGCATTTACATCACTCAGGCTTGAAAGGTTCCTTGCTGTCTCCCACCTGCCTATGCCCAGGAGCATGATCCACTGACTGAGTCTCTGGGGTCCTTACTCCTGAAGACCTGGCTGGGTACCATGTCCCTGAGCCTTTTCAGAAAATGGGGTAAGTGGCAGCATGCGAGGTAAATGGGATATAGCTAGGGAGGATATATCTAAAAATTCAAAACCAGGGGCACCTGGGTGGCTCAGTGGTTTAAGCTTCTGCCTTTGGCTCAGGTCATGATCTCAGGATCCTGGGACTGAGCTCTGCATCGGGCTGTCTGCCTGCCTCTCTGCCTACTTGTGATCTCTCTCTCTCTGTCAAATAAATAGAATCTTTAAAAATAAAATAAAATAAAATAAAAATTCAAAGCCAGTCTGACCAAGTAGTTGCTGGGCAGCAGACTCAGGAATGCCTTGTGTCTGTGATTATAATAAACCCGTTAGAAGGTGGATATTAGGCCACCATGCCCATCTCACTTGGGGTATCCTCCTCTGGAGCAACTCTGGGACTTCACTTCCTCTTCCTCAGCCTTTTGTGCCCTGGGCGGGCTGGGTCCTCAGCCTTGGCTGTGCCTGGGTGTGTGTGTGAGGTTGCCTGAGGTGGAATCCTGCCTCTTTCTGACCCTAAGTTTGGTGAGTTCATGTCTCTGGGCCTTCATTTCTTTGATTATCAAAGGGAATAATACTAACAATACCTACATCATAGGGTCCTTTATGTCAATGGTGCTTAAAATAGTGAAAACAGGCACATGGTAAGGTCTTCCTAAATGTTAGGTATTAGTATATGACCCGGGTCAGCTGGCTTAGCCTTTCTATGCCTCATTGTCCCCTCAGAAACACAGGGATGAGAAAGCCTGTCCCTTCTCTAGGGAGCTTCCTGGGGCAACAGAGAAGACCAGAGTCAAGAGGCAGGTCCTGAGGTGGTACCCTCCCTCCTCCTGTATTCCCATCTTGGGGACACTTGTGTCCCACCCCACATTCTGTCCCTTCCTGACTGTGAGCCTTGGAGTAGCTTTGGCCCAGCCCTGAGCTGGGCCTGGGCAGAGAGGCTATTTTTAGGACCAGACAGAGGCAGCAGCTGTACAACCCCTTCTCAAAGCATGTCTCTCCAAAGGAGGTCCAGCCTATGGGGGTGAGCCTGAGGAAGGGGAGGAAAGCTGGCCCAGTAGTGCCCTGAGAACCCCACCCCCTTCTCCCTCTTCAGAAAGCCATGTCTCCAGGGCGAGCTCTCTCCCCTTCCCTCCCCGCCCCCAATTTCTTAATTCCTAGTGGGCTTAGCAGAAGATCAAGAGGCTGAGGGATTGGAGTTTGTGTCCTGAGGCCAGGGTCTACCCCGATCCTTGCCAGATTTAGAATTCTTCTCTTTTTATAATGGAGAACTCAGACTCCTGAGGTCCAGGGTCTGAGACAAGCCCCTGCTAGCAGGAGCTCTCGCTTTCTGATTGGAGCAGTAAGCTTCTGGGAAGGTTCTGGGGCAGCTGTGGAATGCAACACAAACTGCATCAGGAGATCTAAATCTGGGCTTTGGGTTGACTGCCTCAACTTCCCCAAGGTGATCAGCCTTTAACACAGGTGAAAAAGGTCCTGAAACTCAACATTGAATTATAAAACAATTCTTGCACTTCTTACCTCAGGGCTTCTTTGTTATAATTCTTGTCATCAGGGCGCCTGGGTGGCTCAGTGGGTTAAGCCTCTGCCTTTGGCTCAGGTCATGATCTCAGGGTCCTGGGACTGAGCCCTGCTCAGCAGGGAGCCTGCTTCCCCCTGTCCCTCTTTCTGCCTCTCTGCCTACTTGTGATCTCTTTCTCTGTCAAATAAATAAATAAAATCTTAAGAGAAAATAATTGTTGTCATTGTTGGAGACCAAGCATCACTGGATATGGGATTCTAGAGAAGTACTGTACAGATTAATAAATTAATCAAATTTGTATTTGCTCCACGCCCTAACCCAGGCTGATATCTCAGATAGGTGAACAAATAGAGAAGAACCTTACCCTTGAGGAACTTATATTCTAGAGCTGAGAAGCCCTTTCATACCACAAAACATATATACAGTCATATATCTAGAGAAGCACAGCCAACCCTTTGATGTCTGTGAATGCTGCTAAAGTACCTAGCAACTGATCGCTAAGATTTGACTTATTTGGAGCCTGGATTCCTGATGCTTTAAGACTATGATTCTCAACCTGTTCCACATCATGCATCTTTTTATAAATCGATGAAAGTTGTGAACTTCTCTCCAGAAAAACATCTAGAGCACAGACACTCAAAAATCAGCCTGCAATTTGAAGGACTTATGAGCCTGGGAAGCTGGTACTCTGACCTGGGGCTTGGAGCCCCTGTTTTAAGAGTGGCAGATAGCTGTGTGGCTGGTACCTAGGGCCGGTACTGCATTTCGTAGCGGGAGCTGTGTAGCTGAATTGCAATCACAGTGTTCTACCAGTGTGGATGAGGGGAAGCTGGCTGCTTAGCTCAGACTATCTAACTTTCTGAAAAAATTCTAAATTCTACCAAACTATAGAAATATCCATTTGCAAAAATCCTAAATGATAATCTTGGTGTGGCTACCAGTGAGCTTGGGGACCTTGGCCAAGTCCCTTCCTTCCTTTGGGGTATCTGTTGTCTTGCTTGTGAAGAGACAAAGGGCTGGGACACTACAGCAGAACTGAGGTTCCTTCCAGCTCCGAAGTGCCCTGACTCTGTCACAGTGCCACACCAGTGTGTCCTTTACTGAGGGGAAAAGGTGTGGCAGCCCTCAGAGGGGCTGGACCCGAGCCCTGGCGAGGAAAACTCCAGCTGCTAGTTGAAGCTATGCTCCTGGCCAACCCCTGAGCTCAGGACCTCCTCCTTCTGCATCGCTCTGCTTCTCCTAGCAGCTGAATTCTGGAGCTGGGGCTGCAGTGGCTGCTACTGGGATTTAGAATTTAACACCCCATTCATGGTGACTGAAGCTCGGGCTGCTTGCTCTGGTAGAGGTTACAGCCTTATAAATCGCAGTTCTGTGGGGGAGGGCTCAGAACAGCCCAAATACCCAGTGATGGAGGGGAAGTGGGCTTCTCTGTGGTACCACTGGAGGCTTCCTGGGCAGCTGGCCGCCTCCTCCACCCCCCAGCACCCACCGCCCCTGTGTGATCTCGCAAGGGCTCTCTGCTCTTTGGAACTCATTACAGGTATCACAGAAGGGGTGCCCTGCACAGAAGAGGCCCTTCCCCTCCCATTCTCTGGTTGGGGCACCTGCTGGTGGGGGGGCGGGTAGAGAGGGGTAGAGAAGGATAGCATGTCTGCTCCAGGGATGTAATGGGCTATGGGTCTGTGCTGTTCCCTGGGCATGGAAGTGGGCAGTTCCTAATGTGATCTGTGACCTTTAAGCTTCTGGCCCAGTCGCAAATCAGGGGGCTCCGGTCTGACTCTGAGACTGCACCCTTCAGGCAGCAAGTGATAACATCTGTTGACTCCAAGTCCCTTCTTTGAAATCCATGCCACCTTTTCCTTCTTCTCTCCCAGGGCCTCCTCAGCACCTTCAGGCCAGAATTTAAATGTCATTAGCTATAACTGATCTGCTCAGGCCCTCTGTGGGATTGAGAGGGGAGAGCAGGGGAGACCTGAGGTGCAGCAAAGCAGCAGTCTTCATGGGGCAACTACCGGTGGGGGGGTGGGGTGGTCAGGAATGCTCAGCTTTTTGCCTCAGGGAGGAAGACCCAGCTCCAGGAAGTGCTCCTTTCCAGTTGGTGCTAGTTTTCTTCATACATTTACTCACCCATGCCTTCACACTGGGACACATTTGCACACCCAGTAGACCAGGCTTGTGCTCGCAGACACATTGTGGACCTGTCTGTATAATGTCTTTCTTAGAAGAAGCACTATATGCAGACCCTGCTCACATCTCCACATAAATACATCCTTCTCTTCTTTTTTCCTTCCTGTACATGCATTTGTCATCAGTACATACACTAATGTATAAAACCACGAATTATCTCAAGCTTGTGCATATACCCTTTCTTAACTGAGCCTTTGAAATACACAGTGTATGCACACACCTGGAGACAGGACTGTGTGTCCCACATGCACACTTTGTGCTCCTCTGTCTGAGGCCCACATGCCAGGTGACAATTTGCTCCAACACAGAATTACTCCACTCTCCTTCCTTCACCCCTTCATTGAGCAGCTCTCCCATAGATGGAAACTTCTTTCCCTAGCTGTGTCTCTTCCTTTGGAGTTGAGTACGTGAAGCAGTGTCTGGAGTCGGGGAAGGAGGATTAGTACAGTAGGGGTCTGGGAGCCTGGGTTCTTTTCTTTTTTTTTTTTTTTTTAAAGATTTTATTTATTTATTTGACAGACAGAGATCACAAGCAGGCAGAGAAGCAGGCAGAGAGAGGAGGAAGCAGGCTCCCTGCTGAGCAGAGAGTCCGATGCGATGCGGGGCTCCATCCCAGGACCCTGGGCACCCAGGCGACCCCCCCCTTTTTTTTAAAGATTTTATTTATTTGCCTGGGTTCTTAATAAGTTATTTTGCTCATCTATCTTTATATAACCTCACACACCTTGTGAGGCCTTCAGTAGATAGATATCAAATCCAGCCTCAGTTTCCTCATCCATAAAATGGATTAAAATACCATCTGCTTTACCTCCATGATGGCAATGTTATGGGCATCAAACCTGATACCTAAGAAAGCAGCCTCAAAGTGTAATGTACATGATACTGAGGGCTATTAGGGCAGTTTGTTTCATAAGCGAAGTCCAGGAGCTGGCAAAGGTAGGGGTAGCACTTTTCTGGTGTGAGCTGGTCCTAGGGCTGGTCTTGCCAAAGTCTTCCAGTCTAGGGCTCAAGGAATCAAAGTAGAAATTTTGCTCTTGGTCCTGACTTTCTTCCTTCTTCACCCCCATTCTCACTTTTGTCACCTGGGAGAGTTTCTTTCCACTCCTGGACCCTGGGGCTGTGCCAGCCAGCTGTGTCTAGAACTAGAGCGCCCCCCGCCCCCCCACCCAGAACTGGTGGTGTGGTGAACTTCACAGACCAGGCCAGGGCTGATTCTTTTATCTTCACTTCCCAGCTAGGTATGTGGCAACCCCCAAATAGCATTCTGACATCTAAGATGGGCACAGGAAGGCCAATTTTTGCCTAGCCCAGAGTGAGCACTCAATGTTCCAAGGCACAGTGCCTGGTATGGGCTGGGGCAGCCCCAGAGGAGGGGAGGCAGGACATTGAGGCCAATGTCAGCTTTGGAAAGAGGCCAGCAACTGTCACGGAGCTGGCGTATATCCATCAGGGGCATGTGAGAGGTGAAGGGACCTTTCGGCAGGATGGCTGTCTAGATTTGGGGCTTAGAATTGTCTCAGACTCAGCTTGGAGCTTTTATTTCTTTAGCTCGACGCTAACAAACTTGGGGTAGCACTTATCTCCTTCAGTTACTCCTCCCTGGAGCAGTATCCAGAGAAGAAATTCCAGTGGACACTTGGTACTTTGCAGAGCAGATGAGCTTATCCCTTGCACAGGCCCCGCTTTCTGCAGGGGGACTCTGCATGACCCTCCTCCCCTCTCCTGCTCTGCAGCTGCACCCGCTTTCCAGAGGCTAGCCAGGAGGCCGGGCCTGGAGGGGGCTGGGCAGACTGGGCCCAGAAGCTGAGCCGGTCTGGGGGCGGAGCCTATAAACACTGCAAAGCTCCAGCCTGGCTCCACCCCTTCCCTGCCTGGAGCTCAAGGGGATGACATCACCGAGACTGAGGGCTCCAGCCTAGATGGGCTTGGATCCGGGGAAGCCGGCGCCTGCAGGGCTGAAGGACTTCCCGGCTTTGTCAGGCTGTAGCTTTCTGCTGTGTCCTGAATCTCACTCAGCTGTAGGGGTCTCTGCTTTGGGGTCTTGGAAATGGCACCTGGCTATTCAGACTTCCATGTCTGGGACTCTGGTTCTTGTGCCGGTGACCGATCCCTCTGGCAGCGCGCCCAAGCACCCCTCCCCCAACTCTGGCAAATGCGCCTTTTTCTTGCCAGCACAGCTGCGCTCCATTTTTTCTGAGGCTCCATGGAGCAAGATTAGATCCCTAGTTCTGGTTCTGACCAGGCAATAGCCAGCTCACAGCAAACCCTATGTCCCCATCCCTGTGGGTCTGTGTCCCCTCCCCCACCCAAAACCCTACTGGGTGCTTGTGTCGCCTGCTTGTGGAGCATATGCTTGGCTGGTTGCTTGGTGTCTGCTGTTTATCCGTCTCTTCCTACTTAACTTCTGTTTCTGCTTGGCCCATCTGGCTCCCGTGGTACCTGTCTTTCACTTGAGTGAATTGTGCCTCCACGCCAACGCTGTGCTCCACACCCTGCTCCCCTCCCTCTACCACTTCCCCCGCCAGGGCACAGCTCTTGTTCACTCTGGGGCCACTGGCAGGAGCCCTTGACCTGGGGTGCAGGAGAAGTGAGGGACTCCAGGTTATAGGAGTGACCCAGGCACAGCTGGGAAGCCTGATGTGGGGGTCACTGCAGTTTTCTGGGGACACCACTGGAAAGGGGCGTTGAGGGGGATGGTGGAGGACAGCATGGGAGTGGCCTTTGGACTGGAAAGATGGCTAGGTCCCGGTGAAAACCTCCCTCTCCCTGGCTCCTTCTGAACTTCCTTCCTAACAGACAGCATTCTTGGAGGTGGGGGTGGGGTCTCCCAAGTCAGCATCTTGTAGATACTGCTCTCTGTCTGCAGCAGCAATTGGAAAGTGACCTGTGAGTAGTGGTGGGAAAGAATGAGGCCAGGGAAGCCCCAAGGTTCTTCTGACCCAGAACCCCAGGGTTCTTCGGACTCCTTCCTGCAGAGAAGGGGCTGAGGCAGTCTGGTGGCTTAGGCAAAAGAAAAACATGGCGGTAGCAGGTAGCTGCACGATGATCACAGTGGGTACCAGAGGAGAAGGGACCGCCCTCCCCCCACCACTTGGCCAGGAGTACCCCGCTGAGGATCACTCCCACCCCGGCACATTGCAGACTCTCGGCACTAGGCTCCACACTGCCAGAGCCACTGCTCCACCTCCTCTGCCCCTCCCACCAGCTTGCACACCCATGCACAGACCAGTACACCGTGCTGTGGCTCACACTTACCCCTCCAGTGCAGCCCGCTTCCTCCCAAGCGTGATAGGGCAGCTTATGGCTTCCTGGGACACACAAGGGGGTGGTGGAGCTGGAAGAGGACGGAGGAGAGGCAATGGAGCCTCACAGGGAGAGGACTGTCGTTCATCTGCCTCTCTGGACCTGCGTTGCTCCTCCAGGTTAAGGCTGGCTGCCGAGGAGGTTGCCCTGGGCCTGGAGTCAACAAGCATCCACGTGCTTGGGGACCATCGGTTGCTGCTCCCTGGCAGCATCTGCTTCCCACGGAAACCCACAGGGCTTGGCTGCCAGGCCTCGTTGCGTGCCCACTCCTCTGGCTCTGTTCTCTGTCTCTGTTGTTCCATCTGCCTGCGCCACCAGCTCCTGGCTCCACTCTCTTGGCCTCTTTATTTCTCTCCCAGAACCTTCCTCCTGCTCCTCTTTTCTCCCTACCCTTTCCCCCAGTCTCTACCCAACCACATTCGTGACACAGTCCCCGAGGTCTTCTTTCCCCTTTGTCTTTATCCAGCTTTCCTCTCGCTTCTCTGCTATTTTCCCCTTATTCATATCCTCTCTCTTGCTCCCTCTCGCGCTCTCTCTCTCTTTCTCTCTCTCGCTCTCATGCATATTCAGTGACTCCTTGAGAATCTACCTAGATGATTCTATGTGCTAAAAGCCTAGATCTGCTTCAGGAATAAAACTTCTATGGCTGTAACTCTAGGTCGCTGTCTCTGACCCCATTTTGGATTAATTGCTGAGGAAATGTTGATAAACCCCCCTGCTCTTCCCCACAAGCATGGCTCAGTCCTTCTGATTTGGGACCATGCAGTTGCAGAGTATGTAGAAGTCAGGCCGACAAGCCATAGCGCCTCAGTCAGGACACACGGCGGAGGGCACAGAGTGTCTGGGGCAAGAGTCTCCCCTTCAAAGGATTTGATGAGTTCAGTCCTGGAAATAAACTTAGGATCTAAAGTGTCTGATCCTTTGGTGATTTTACAATCCTTTTACATCCGCTCTATTATCCCCTTACAACTCTCATGGGAGGCTCATAAATGAAGAAACTGTGGTGTTCAGACTGGAAGTCACTCCACCAGCACGACCCAGCACTCGAGGAGCAAAGCTAGAAGCAGAATCTCTGCTTTGGGATTTTCTGCCCCTTGACTGTGGCAGGTGAACAAACAGAAAGAACCTGAAAGAAGGGGAAAGCTGTAAAGTACCCAGGGGTGAGGAAATGAGCCCAGGGCCACCGAGGGCCAGGGACGACAGAGGGAGAGGAGGGAGGAGGGCCAGTGGTAGGTGAGCCAGTGTCAGTGACTTGTCCTTTCCTGGTTCTCCTTAGTTTTATGGTGACCACCAGTAGTGGGAGGTGGGGATGGCAGCACGGCAGCACTGTGTCTTCTTGTCCTCGCATGTTAACGAGTCACCCCACCCCCATCTCCGTTGTTTCTCCTTCTCCTTTTTCTGCCTATTTATCATCTGGCCTCAAGGTTCCTTCTCTGCTTTATTCTTATACTCTGTCCCATCTTCAGGTCACTTGTCTGTCCTATCTTTGGGGTCCAGTCCTTCCCTCTGCCATGTCTCTTTCATATTTCCCATTTCTTTCCATCTCTTTGTTTCCTGAACACCTCCTCATAAGCCTGACTCCCTGGTATCCGTCTCTCACTGACAAAGTAACCAAGTGTATTCTCAAGGTGGCTGGAAAGTGTCTCAGAAGCAGGGTCCATGTGGGAATGGACTGGAGCTGGCCTGTCACATCCCTCTGGATTATCTGCTGACTCTGCTCCATGCTCCCAGAGTGCTCCCGGTGCAGCCGTCTCCTTTACAGCCACCATGGGGGGTTGTTGGCTCTGGCCCTACCTGAGATAGACCGGTGGCAGATTTGCTCCCCACCCAGAGACTCACCTAGAGGCCCCATTGTGGGACCCTTTAGCAGCTATGAAGTAGACCTCTTCTTCTCCAGGGAAAGTTCCCGACACCCTTTCTCCTGCCTACAGGAGCCAAAGAGAATAATTTAGCCCTGAGACTCCTACCTTCTGTCTTTCTGGCTTGCTTGGCTTTCCTTCCATACCCAGGTATTTTCCTGTTTTCATAGGGGACTCCTGGGCCAAAGACCTACTTTTTTTCTTAATGTTTCTTTTTCTATTTCTGTCCAGAAAAAAGCAAAACAAAACAAAACAAAGCAAAACAACAAATCCTTCAATATCGACTCTGTATTTTAAATAGTCCCACCAAAGAAATTGCACTGGTCTAGTCCTTAGAACAGCAAGTGGGGAGTGGGCACCAGCATAACCCTTGACTCTCTTATTTGTTCTCACTCCTTTGATGAGCCCTGTCTCTTGCGTTTGAGTTCTGGGCTCTCATGTAGTACAAGGAGATGGAGTGAGAGCTTGATGCTATGATGTCTTAGGAGAGTGGGGACCCCAGGGGAGAAGCAGTTTTTTTCTCTGATTTCGTGTAGAAGACCATAAGGGAGCATCTCCAGCCGAAAGAGCTCAGTTAAGTCCAAGGGCAGGTCAGCTGGGTCCAGCTGTGAGGTCTTGGGCCACTCACTAAGTCTCTCTGAGCCTCAGGTTCTTATCTGTAAAGAAGGAGCAATAATAATCCTATCTCATAGCATTGTTGAGAAGATTAAATGAGAAAATACAAGTGAAGCACTTTGTAAATTATAAAGAGCTCTAGAGAAGCTATTATTTATGGAGCAGATGTTGAGGCATCCGGGACTAAAGGAGAAGAGGGAGGCAGCAAGTAGCACTTGCCCTCTAAGAGGCTTAGTGAGGGAATTCAGAGAAAGCACTCAGAGCACAGACACCTGGCAGCCAAGGCACCTCAGTGGGGAGGAGGGCAGATCTCCACTGTCTCCACAACCTCCATCTGTATGCAGTCTTATCGTTTGCTCTGACAGATGCAAACTGCATGTCCCAGCCTTCAAATCCTTTCCTTTGCGTTGCAGATTTGTGGAAACTAGGTCAACACAACCAGGTAGGAAAGTGAGGCCCTGGCAGGAGAGGGGATGGATGTCTCCGGGGAGCTTGATTCCCTCCATAGATAAGAAGGCAGAAGACAAGATTGTGGCTCAGACAGGCACCAGATACATGATATCACTATGAAATTAACAGCAAAAGTGGGTAAAAGAAACATTAAAAGGCATTGAGGAATCCTTTGTCATTCTTCACTATATGAGGGCAGCAGGCTTGCCTTTAATGTTCCTGTCTGGGTTGTATCCTTATGGAATTGTAAGTTCCTCCTGGACAAGGACCTTGTCATTTTGGATTACATTTCTACACTTTGCCTTGCAGACATATCCACTTAATACATATTACTTGACTGAGTGACTGGAAAAGAGCAGGAACAAAGAAAGAGGGAAATGAGAGGTGAGTTGTTTTTATATAATCTATTGTGTAGAAGACCTGAGCATCCCAGCATTTGTCCTGATTGGGGCACAATTTAAATTCAACTTCCCACCTGAAAAGAAATCATAACAGCAACAACCCAACTGCCTTGTACTCTTTATAGCTTGATGGGTCTGGATAGGATAAGGACATCTGACTTTTGGGGGTAGAAGGGGCTGTTGGTTTGTGGAGGGAGATGTGGAATGGGTATTTGGAACTACAGAGCTCAGAGAAACAATGTAGACTATTAAAAGGGGCTAGTTGGTCCAGTGGTTACCAGAGGAAAGTGGGGCCAGAACGGTTAAGTGAGTTGCTCAAGATCATCCAACTTGTTGATGGCAGAACTGGAAACCGAGCAAAGGTCTCTTAACTCCTCATCTTGAGCTCCTCCCAGGACTGCAAACTACCTCCTCACAATTGATTCTAACATGGGACGCAACACCCCAAACAGAGTGAGCTTAAGGACTACTTCTGATATGGAGGGGGACACCAGATACAGGCTAAGAGTCTCTCCCAGAGAAGGAATGGTATACCAAGGGCACTCGCTTTCCCACCCCTACCTCCTCCTTGATCCCAGCAGGGCCTGCTGGTATAAGAAATTCCCAAGGAGGGGCGCCTGGGTGGCTCAGTGGGTTAAAGCCTCTGCCTTCGGCTCAGGTCATGATCCCAGGGTCCTGGGATCGAGCCCCGCATCGGGCTCTCTGCGGAGCAGAGAGCCTGCTTCCTCCTCTCTCTCTGCTAGCCTCTCTGCCTACTTGTGATCTCAGTCTGTCAAATAAATAAATAAAATATTAAAAAAAAAAAAAAAAAAAAAAAAAAGAAATTCCCAAGGAAGCAGAGATCATAGAGTAGGGTTTGGAGAAGGCACAGCCTGCGGCAAGGCCGGCTTAAGGAGGGAGACCCAATCTCCAGGCCTCCCTGGTGACTCTTCTTTGCACTCTGACTTGGTGAGGAACACCAACTCCTCCTCTGCCTGAAGCTGGAGGAAGATAGTGAGAGCTGGGCTCTGGCTTCTGGCTTATTGGCTGTGACTCTTGATCTCCTGCTTGGATGGCAACAGGAGAGTAAGAAGAATGGGAAAAGAGAAATAAAATAGCGTGAGATGAAAGATGCTCATCTTCAGTGGGGGTGAGGAGACCCAAGGAAGACAAACACCACTTGGACTCTCCGCTCAGAGACTGAACTGGGGATTCCTGGCTTTAAGAGGCCACGAGGAGCAGGCAGTACCTGTGGGAGGTCAGAAAAGGGAGCAGCAACCAGACAGATTTTGGAGCCGGTTGTATTCAGGCTGAAGTCCTGTTTGCCCCTGGTCAAATTACCTGATCTTCATGAGCTTAGTTTCTCACTCCATAATATGGGGTGATGATAATGTCAACCATAAAGAGTTATTGTGAAGATTAAACAAATACATGTGCAAAATTCCCATAATATAGTAGGTACTTTTAGATGCTAATTCTGTTTCCTTCCATAATCCCAGAGGGGCCTAGCAACTCCATTTGCACTCACAGCTTCTGAGAACAGAGAAGACCAGGCCACCTCCTAGAGATGCCCCATCTCCCCGGTTGTTCTGGCAGTGGGGGAGTCCAGTGGTTCTCATAGAGGGTCTTCTTCCAATGGGGGCCTCCTGAGAGTCACACTTAGCAATGAGAGCCTGGGGTCATAGATGAGATCTCTCTACTTTTGTACATATGTTTTAAAAAAATGACACAAATTGATCACCATAGTAGATCCTGGGGTTCAAAAGCAATTGAGCTGCTCAAAAACCACATGTTGCAGAATGCATAGTGGCAGGCAGCATTTTTGGCCATGAGGGCTCTGAACCCCAAAGCCCCACACTGAGGTGCTCGCTCTTGCCTTGAGAGGTGAACAGGTCACACTCACATCAGGCCTTCTGCTACCTGCAGTAAGAGATGGGATCTGTAGGCAGACAGGTGCCAAGTTCAAGTCTCAGCTTTACTGCTTTCTGCCTGTATAACTTGGCTAAGTGGTTTGAACTCTCTAAGCCTCAGTTTCTCCATCTGTAAAAAAAGGATGATATCTCACCCAGGAAATTGCTTAGAAGATCAAGTCAAGATAGGCACACCATTTAAGCCACCCAATACATTGGTAGCAGGGACCGTACTTTTAGATGATGATAATGGTAAAATCACTTACAACCAGATGAGTGAATTGGTGATCTTGACACTGTGGTGAGGCTTTAAACTGCTCCATTAACCTCTCACCTCATCTGTCCCTTAGCCCCATTTAAATTAGACCCCATCTCTCAACCTCTTCCCATCAGCCTGGCCCTCCATAGTCATTGCATCTCATGAATGGCTCTGCTGGAAGTGACCAGATCCCACCTGGCTGCTAGTTTACCTGAGCATAGCCAGTGAGTCTCCTTCCAAGGGTGACTCATTGGGCAAGGAGTGAGTGCTTCCAAGCAGGAAGAGGGGCAGAGTTCCCTGGAAGAGAGATGAATATCTTTGTGTTCTGGGGCTGCTTCCCCAGTAGTTAGAGTGTCTGCTTGGGTGCTGGCTCAGACCCTCCCCAGCCTCTTAGCCTCCAGGGAAGCCCGCTCCAATCAGGACATGTGACCAGCCCTTTGCCCTTTGTGCCCCTTGCCCAGTCACAGCAGACCTTTTCAAACCTCAATTAGCCACTTAGGGAGAAGAAAGAGCAAGTGCAAGCTGGAGAAATCTGTCCAGACCATGATGAATACTTTCCCAAGCCTGCTGTTGCCATGGCAGCCAGCTGGGAACACCGTTTCCAGGGCCTGAGGCGCTCAGACTTATATGGGGGGGGGGGTGCTGCCCTGCTGGGCTGCTGCCCACTCACCTCCCCCCTCACTGCCTCCTGGCTCCCTTAGCAACAACCATCATCATTACCAGAGCAACCACCACTGCAGCTTCTGCACTGGCCAGGAGCAGTGTCCAAGGAAGCCTGGGGTGGGAGGGACTTAGGGATTGTGTGTGTGTGTGTGTGTGTGTGTGAGAGAGAGAGAGAGAGAGAGAGATCACCAAGGTAAGAAGTTGGAAAAGAAAAGGCTTGGCACGCTTAGCTTAGCCATGATAATTATAAGGATGCTAAACTTGGGGTCACAGGGACCTTTGTCAATCTGCTGATCATCCCTGAACTTTGAAGAACAAGTTCATGTATTGGGTGTATGTGGATTTTTCTAGAGAAATGGTTTATAGTTTTTATCAGACTCTCAAAGATGACTAAGGTCCCCAGTAGGTAAAAACCTTAATTACAGAGCCTTTTGCTTTTCAGACTCAGAGTTATTTTAGATCCTGATTATCAGGCAGGCTTGAGAGACATGCTTAGAAAAAGGAATGAGTGTGGCCAGGGCAGGAGCAGATGACATGCTACCTGGTCCCTATCCTCAGAGTGCCCTAAGATTTGCTGTTTGCCCCACTGTGAACCTCTGGGAATAGGGACCTGGGAATCTTTCTCCTAGTGCCATCCAAAATACTCTTTCTCATTCTCCTCTGTCTTGCAGTTTTGCCCTTGGGTCCGCTGTGCTAATCACTACTGTTTTCTGTGTGTCAGCCCCTGAGGTTGGTGTTTTATATACAGTATGCACGTCTTCCCATCTAAACCTCACGCAATACCAGGGAGAAAGGTTGTCTTACCATCACATTTAGATGAGAATATTGAAACCATGAGGAAACTGAAGTGATTGCCCAATTTTATGCAATCAGGAGTTGCAGAAGTGAGGGGCAGCATCTTGGAGGGGTTAAGAGCTTGGCCCTGGACCAGGGTGCGTATGTCTGACCCCAGTGATATTCCTTGTTAGCTCTGCGGCCTGGCCTCCATTCTCACAGTGGCAAATTGAGGGTACTGATAATTTCTTGCCCAAAGGAAGTTGTGGGAGTTACAAGGGTTGATGCTGTATTTGAAAAGTACTTAGAATAGTATCTGTCACAAAATAAAATAGAACTAGGGTAGGATTCAACCATGGGTCTACCTAATTCTAAGCTCCTATATCACACCCAGGCAGTGTTTCCCAATCCTAATGGTAGGGCTGGATCATGGTATCAGGGAGAAAACGAGGTCTAGACTTGGGTTGCCACTCCCTGAGTGAGAGTGACTCGTATCTGCAGATGGGACCTCATTTTCCCTACCTCTAAAGAACAGGAATACTAATGCACTACCTCTTCTCAGAGGATAGTGTGCATAAGAATCACAATCGTTGACATGAAGATCAAGTGAAACAAGGTCTGGGAAAGTCCTCATAAACTTGGCCAGACTTCAGAGATGTACCCAGTTCTCTGTACTAAGTTCTTGCTCATGCCCCTAGGGGGCTTGGAGCACTGCCCGTGGCTGGCAGCTCAAGGCAGGGAGCCAAGTGTGGTATTCCCTGAGGTGGGCAGATGGCACCATGTCTTTGGGTACCCATGTGCCTGGGTCAGCAGCCAAAGTGAGGATGCTTAGGAATTGCAAAGAGGAAGCAGTAAGGCAGCAGGGGCCCAGCTGCCCCAAGCTTTGTTGGCAGGGTAGAAGGGAGGCAGGTGTTCCTGTGGGGCCAGAGAGGGAAGTGAGGGTGAGGGTGTGGGGTGAGCTATGGAACACCCTCTAGGGCTGTGTGGCATCCTTCTTGGTGAGGAGGGGGTAATTAGTGGAAATGAGAAAAAGCTTTATTAGTCACTGCTGAGGAGGAACACAACAAGGTATTATCCAATCAGCTAATGGAGGGTTCATAGTCATCTATAGGCTCCTAAGGGGAGCAATTTCATGTTCCCTCTTCTTTTTGCCCCCAAAAGACTCATGGTGCTGAGACCAGATGGTGAGGGGGAAGAGGGTGGAGTCCTTATTCTTGAGTCACTTGGCTGCTGGGGTACATTTTTGGGGTGCTGGGAAGTGTAGCACGCAGCCAGCATTTTGGACAAAGAGGCAGCCTGATGGCGGGGAGGCGCGGGTCAGGAAAAGGAGGCGACGCTGTGAATGACTCGCGGCCCAGTCAGAAACCATAATTGGAGGTGATTAATCTGTGGAGGAGAAACCGCTGGGAGTCATCACTGACTCAGGGATGAAGCTGGCTCATTGCTGCTCTGTTCTCCCACCTTACCTGCCCCGCTCGCAGCCTGGAGAGGGGAGGCTGGTTGAAAAGGTGAGTGATTCAGAGGCAGTTAAAAAAAGCAGCATTTCTTAAGTTGTGCAACTTCTGAGACTCTGAAGCAAAGATATTTTCTTTAATTTTCCAGTGGTAATGTGAAGGGGTTGGAGGTCTTCTCTGAGAACTAGGGGCAGGAGCCCCTAGGTCTCTGGACAGGCTAGACAGTGATATGCCCCCATAGAAAGAAGCAGGGTATCTGGGGAACTTTCTGGTGTGAGATGCTAGCCAAGGCTCTTTAGTTAGAGATGTGGACTTGGATCCTAATATGCACTCACGAGATCTGCACAAATAATTCAACCTCACTGAATGCCAGTTTCCTCATCTCCACAAAGAGGAGAAAAGTTCCTACCCACAGGGTACTGCGGGGACTGAGATGGCTCACATGAAGCCTCCAACAGAGTGGAGACTGGACATGTGGGGGCAGCAGCCACAGGCAGAGACAACACCAAGCATGCACCTTAGAAAAAGAAGCACTTACTTCTTAGTTTCTCTCTTCCCTATTCCAAAGAGAAGGAAACCTACACATCACTCTCACAGTGAAACAGTAAGATGGATGACATGACGATACAAATCACCAAAAATTACAACAAATATTTAATAAAAGAGACTGTTTTATTATTGGGTACCACCTTCGGGGAAGGCACCAAAGCATACCTATCTTGAAAGTGCCTAGTTAGCTTTTGAAGAGACCTAGTTGGTGCTGCTTCTGTTTGTATTCAGAGTCTTCAGAATTAGAAATTAGGCAGCGAGCTTTCAGAAGAGCTGAGTATAGAACAATGAAGATACCTTAGTCTAGCTGTTTTCATGCTGTCGTTCTGAGGGAGGTTGAGCAGACCATATCATGGGGCAGTGGCTAGGTTTTGGATGGGGTCATCAGCTGTTCCGTCTCTGCCTGGGGCAGCATCAAACATAGGCCTTGAAAGAAGATCTAACTCTTTTTGGTTTCTCTTTATCCCAAATGAGAAGAAAATTTGACCAGTAAGAAGAATGAGGATTAGATTTTGCAGAGAATGTAGAGATGGGATGATTGACAGGAGATCCAAATAGACAAAATTAGGGATGTCATTTCTTTAACCTCAAGGACACATGAGACAGAGACTATGGTGTGCTCCCAGACAGCTCCTCAAGTGCCCCAGAGCGCTTGTGAGGATCCACAGTTGAAGGTGGCCCAATCAAGGGAGTTAGGATTCTGCTCACTCTGAGATGTTCTCTCTATTCTGTGTTTGTTTGTTTCTTTTGTTTTTTGGTTCCCTCCTGCTCTGATGCCACCCCTGACTGTCTGACCATTCTAGGGACTCCTGCCATGATTCAGTCTGCTTGGCAGGTGAAAATGATTTACACAGAGCTTTCCTTCCATCCCTCAGTGTTTAGTATGAAATTGGGAAGAGCAAAGGTCATTTCTTTTTCATGAGTGTCCCTTGGTAGGTCTGGGCTTTGAGCCTGTCTGAATTCTGGATGCAGACTATATCCAGAGCATTTTGTTAGCCATGAGAACTCCACAATGGAGATGACTTAACCATCAGATTGGGTAGCCATTTAACCATTTAACACATTACCCGTGGAGACCATTAGAAATAAAATCCCAGTGATACCTCGGTGGCTCAGTTGGTTAAGCATCTGACTCTTGATGTTGGCTCAAGTCTTGATCTCAGGATCATGAGTTTAAGCCCTGTGTTGGGCTCCATGCTGGTTGTAAAGCCTACTGAAAGAAAGAAAGAAGGAAAGAAAGAAAGAAAGAAAGAAAGAAAGAAAGAAAGAAAGAAAGAATAAAAGAAGAAAATCCTAATTCTTACACCTACCTCGAGGCACAATGCTCTATGGCGGCCTATGAAGCACCCTTCTCCACAACATGCCGTCCAGTGCTTCTCCCCCAAGTCCTTCTCACAAATGCTTCAGCTTCCACCAGCTGCAGAGCAGTAAACCACTCTCTCCCGTGAAGCTTCCTCCCCACTTAACATTCGTGGGCTGCAGCCTCTTGCCACTTAATGCACGGACAACAACAATCAGCATATAGATTGAGCTGCTAGTATAAGGAGAATAAAGTGAGAAAGGAGAAGAGAACGTTACAGAGCCAGGTTGGCCTCTTCTAGGGAGAACATGACTTCTTGGAGGAGGGGAAATCAGCTACTTCTGCCACTTTGTCAAGGAGGTGGAGAGTGTTTTAACAGGGGGTTTTAATCACAATGCCTACCCCCACTTGCAGCATACAGGAGCAGAAAGGAAGGGGGAAGGGAAGACCAAGCTGGGCCCAGCCTGCTGACTTGTATTCTGTTCCTCCCTTCATCTGTCAGTCACCAAGTGATCATTCAGAACATGTCCTTGCTGGGAAGATTTCTGCTGTACATCCTCTATTTGTGAGTTTGAATCCTGGTCCTCTTCTAATCCACCTACTTTGAATTTCTGCCGCAACCAGATCTTTGCTGAGTCCTGTCCCTATGAGGCATTTAAGATGCAACATTGATCCCCCCGCTAGGTGTGGGGGAGTGGGAGAGCAGATTGGGGGCATGGGATCACATGGGGTGAGGGAGCTTGAGGGACAGGTAACCATAGGAGAATAGACTTAGAATATACATTTGGGATTCCAGACTGGGAAACTGATGTCTTGTGAGATTAAATGGTTTGCCAAAGATCTTGCACACTGGCAGAAGAGCAAGATGAAAACTCAGGTCATTGAACTCCTGGCCCTCTCTGTTGCTGACTGAGCCTGTTTAAGCAGGGAGCTTTGCTGATGATAGGGCTGCACCACTCTCACAGTTGAATGGCAACCCTGCAAATCATTTGTTACCTCAAATCCTTTTCAGGTGTCCTGTGCCTCTCACCAAGGGTCATGCACATTCTGAGTTCTGTCCTAGCCTGAAAACATCTGGGAGAAACGTACAGGGAGGCCATGACACTTTAGGCATTAAACCTGAATAGGGATCCCAGAATTTGCACAAATCAGAACTCTGAACAAAGTCACAAATTCCTTTGAATCTCCTGGTTTTGTTACTTGGGCTCTTCTGCTCAGTCTCCTTCATTTCTCCTACATCCAAGGTGGCTCATGATTTTCCCAGTGGCTGCTGTCATTTCTGTGTACTTGGACTTGTCATCATCACAACTCCCACAACTGATCTCAAGAGTGCTCCCTCCCCTTCCTCCACCTCCATGGTGCCTCCTCCACTCCAGGTGTTGCTCCCTTCATACTCTGTATAGCTGCTCTGTGCCCATTAGGCATACTTTCTTCTCCCCAAGCTGGAACAGAGCATAGGGAGGTTCACTAGGACCCAGAGATAGAGCATACATCTTTCAGCAGACCAGACACCTGCTGGTAATGTAAGCAATTCTGTACATAACCAGCAAACTTCTGTTGCATACCTGTTGTGCTCCAGGCACTATGCCAGATGCTGGGGGTGCACTGTCACCTAAAAGAGGGTCTCTGCCCTCAGAGGAGTGTTTGGTTGAATGAGGAAGCAATCAGGTATACCAATGCCTTCACTACAGCATAATGGACCTATATATTGGCTCATAACGAACCTCTGCAAAAGGAGTTTTAAAAACAAAATGGAGGGACAGTCAAACAAACCGGGCAGTAGAAAGCTATTAGAGAAAATCATGCCTGTCTGGAGCACCGGAGGATGGATAGGGGTGAACTGAACTGGGCAAATAAAGCTGAGGGGAAGGGCATGAGGGAAGGCTACTCCTGTTCTCACCTGGGAAAATGCAAAGTAGAAGACTACTGGGCAAGCGTACAGTTGCCTTGAATTCACTGGATATCTCTCCATCCAGGAGATGGCTGGGCTCCTAGTAAGGAGGAGCCCATTCTCACCAGGGATAGGATGTTATGGCGAAAAGAACCTTCCAACAAGCAAAGTAAAAAGACACAGGCACAGACCTTGGGTTTGCTGTGAGCTAACTATAGGGCCTTGGCAAATCACTTACCTTGTGTGATGGTGAGAGAATTGGACAAGAAGACTTCTAAAGTCTCTTCCCGCTCTGGAACAATCCTCTCCCTCTAAAACATTTGGGAAACCAAACAAAAACAAATAAGGTTCAAACACACTAAGACCTCCTCCTAGGAAGTCAGACTGGGGTCATTAAAGATGGTGGTGAGAGAAACTGTCCCTTACTGGTGGGTAGATTGGACCAGAGGGGAAAAGAGAGCCTCATTCCCCTTTGTTGGGTCAGTATTCTCTTCGCTTATGAGCAAAAGGACATGGGGGCCAAAACCCACAATTGATTGAGATGCCAGTAGGAACTCTTCCTGTCACGATGTTTCACTCCAGCGCCTTCATTTCTATTATTATACCAAGAAATTTATTCCAAAAACATAAACCAAACAGCAAAAGAATAACTGGCTCCCTGAGGAGAGCTCTGTCCTCTTCCTCTCCTCCTGCAAGCCATCCCCATGCTCATAGGACCTGCTTCACACTCACTGTAAGCCCACTCTGTGTGGGAAGGGCTGCAGGGGTGGTCCACAAGAGGAGCTTGGTTTCATCTTTGAGTCTGCCCAGAATGCTTTGCCTTCACAGTCCTGGGCTAGCAGTGCTTTTTACAAGTTTCTACTTTGAATGTATTTGAAGCCTGGATAATCAGCACTCTCTGACTTTGTGCTGTAGTTTCTATCCCTGAAATGGGGAGGAAAGTTCTTGACACCAGCTTTCCTTTACAAGCCCAGGGAAATGCTAGGACTCGGTTCTAGCCTGATGATTGGTTAGACCAAAACCATGCCTCTGTCTTCTGTCATTGTTCCCGTCTGAAAATGGTGAACAGAGCTGAGAGCACTGCCCTTTTCTCCCACAGAGCCATCATATGGAATTCCTGTTGACAGCCCAGACCAGCTAGCAAGGCTAGCACCCCAGGCTAGCAAGAGGAACATTTTCATGGAAGACCTAAGGACCACATGCTGTACCTTTGGAAACTAAAACCTTGGAATTTTTTTTTTAAAGATTTTATTTATTTATTTGACAGACAGAGATCACAAGTAGGCAGAGAGGCAGGCAGAGAGAGAGAGGAGAAAGCAGGCTCTTCATGGAGCAGAGAGCCCAATGTGGGGCTCAATCCCAGGACCCTGGGATCCTGACCTGAGCCGAAGGCAGAGGCTTTAACCCACTGAGCCTCCCAGGCACCCCAAACCTTGGAATTTTTAAAATCCTCCCAATAACTCATTTTGCTTGACTTCTGGCTGAAATAGAAATTGGTTAAGGTCAAGGGGAGCCCTGAGTCATGTGAGGGATGGGGTGGGAAGAGCATGTTACCATGGTGTCCCTGGATAATCACTTCCTCCTCGGAAACCAGGAGGATATTTTGTTTGTACAATTGCATCATTTGTCACTCAGCATATGCTATCTTATATGTTAGTGATTAAAGAAAATGCAGCCCATCTATATTTTAAGCCTTTCAAGGAAAAGAGTAGAGTAATACACAGTAGGTTTTCAATAAATAATAAATAATTGATTTTGCTGATGATTATAACCCTAGCTTCAGGATTTATAAGTCTATTAAAGAATCAGAATCATGAACTGTTGGAACATAAAGGGTCTTAAAGTCCCAGGCCAGTTTCCTCACAGACTTGCATTGCATACATTATATTATTTTGTCTTTAAAATCCTTAAAGACGTGGGTAGGAATGGAAGATTTACATATTTCATCATTTGATCCTCATTTTATATCTTGCCCATGGTCACACAGTTAGTAGGAACAGGGATCAGATTAGACCACCACCTGATTCAAGGCTCATTTTCTTTCTACTACATCGTGGTTCTTCTTGGTGAAAGGACGAAGGCAGCAATGTCCTGACAGTTCCATGAACTCTGTTATAAATTCAGAGACTGAGGCTGTGGAGGAAAAGGGAACTAACTATTCACGATGACCCAGCAAGTAAGAGGCTGAGCCTGGCATGGAACTCTTGTCTCCTGATTGCCAGCAGGCATCGTCACGCACGCCAGGCAGCCTACCCGCTTTACCTCCAGTGTTACCAAGTTCAAACGTGCTGAGAAGAAAATGTACAAAGAGGGAAACACTCTGCAGATATTCTAACAGCAAGAGGTAGTCAGGCTCTTGGGGTTCTGGAATAGGGACTGGCATACCCAAGCTCCTATTGCAGCTGTGTCTCCTTCCACTAGGATAGGAACAGCAGTCACAGCTGTGACATTGTTGGCCATAAAGGCCTACTGGATGACCTCTTAGGGGAACACTTGGTGTGTGCAATAGGTGGGTGAAGAAGTGGGATTAAAGGGTGTTTTCTCGTCTCTCACCAAAGGGAACAACTTCCTGCAAAGCAATGAAATGGCAATGAGCTATGAAGAGGGCTTCCTCATCACCAAGAAGCCAGACCTGGATTTTGATGCTATGTCACCAACCTACCAACTGTCTGATATACCCCACCAATCCACCAACTGTCTGATATGACACCATGGAGCTAAATAACAGAGCTGCTGAAATAACAGTCAAGGGAGAGGGAAATTAAGACACATCAGCCAGAGAGAAGAGATTTTTTACGCAAGGAAGAGAATTAGACAGCAACCTCTGAAACAGAGAGAAGCAAGATGTCTGTGCCAGGTGGTGGGAGACAGAGAAATCTTCTGTGTGACAGCTAAGTCTAGGATCACAGGGATGCACTGAGCAGAGAAGCCAGGGGCAACAGCCTGCATTAACACAGCATTAACACAGCATTAACAATCATAAACATTTACTTATTTGATCACCTTACCACCCTACGAGAGGAGGCCGATTGTAACTTTTATTTGACTTTAGTGGGCTAAGCATATGACTCATGAGCTAGGAAGCTCTCATTCTTTAATTTCAAAAAGAGAAGTCTAGACCAGAGGAGGGAAGATAAGGCCACAGGGAGGGCAAATTTGCCAATTTGATGTCTATCATTTCACAGGTGGGAAAGAGTGGTGAGTTCTCAAAGTAGGGGCAGATATGCGTCTAGTACCCAATCATAGTGCTTTTTGACCAGGCTGACTGCTTAAGCTAATGCTGATACATTTGATCAAAGGACATAGCAATGGGTTTTCCAGATGATGGAGGGAAATACGGAACAGGAAAGCGCCACTGATGTTTGAATGAAGAACAATTGCTTTAAGATCCTGCCATGTTTTCAGCCCTAGTGAATGCTACTCCTTTGCAGCAGGAACATTTATCACTGGCAGGGAGAAGTGAGTCTGCTCTCCCTGTGATTCTGCCCTCCCCGTCACTGACCTCATGTCTAAAAGGGACGTGGAAGATCTGGGCATTAGTATGATGATAAGGTCAGTGTCTCCCAGCTCAGCTTGTGATTTGTCTAGGAGCAAGAATAAATATGCACAAGCTTTCCTCTGACAAGATTTTCTCTCCTTTTTGAACAGGGATCTATATAGGTCCCCTCCCACCCCCTCCAAGTCCCCAAATGGTGGAGTTTTCTTGGAAGAAAGTCTTGGTTCTCCTGCCATATTTTTTATGTCTCCCCTAGCCCCCATTCTTTCCACTAACCCCCTCCAAGTGAAAAAGTCTTCAGTAATTCAAAGATTATCTGTCTCATTTGAATTGTTAATGGGGGTTTTCTGTGAGCCTGCATTCTGCCTGGCCATGATCTATTCTTTTTTTTTTTTTTTTTTTTTTTGTGGCATCAGAGGAGTCCAAAATACTACTACAGATAATTGAGAAAATTGACTTGCCATTTACCAGTGATGTAACCTTACAAACTCCAGGAATCACCATTTAGAACCAAATTCTTCTCAAGCTGGATGAGACCTCCAGAATTATAAAATGTTAGAGGCCAAGGGAGATCTTAAAGATTTTCACCTAAACTTTTTCAGTAGAAGAGGAATCTACAGTCCAGAGATGTTCAAGGACTTGACCTTCAAGTCACTCTTTCCTCAATATTCTTCCTACTACTCCCACTCAGCATTCACTCATTCTGCCTTCACGTTTAGGTACAATTCCTTTTAAGCCATCCTCTTCCTAAACATCTTATAAGGGAAAGTGTTTCTAAATCTTTTAAGACAGGACATGCTTTCTAACTAACACCAACAAACTCTATCTGATTTTCATTCGTCTTGCTGCCATATTTCTTAAATTTTTGCAGTGAATAGAAAAAGGGGATCTACTCTTACATACTTTTTCATACATGTAAAATAGGCAAATTTGTCCTTCCTATAGCCTTGTCTCCCCTCTTCTGGTCTAGCCTTCTCTTGTTGAAGTTAATGTAACAGAACTTCTGTGCTCATAAGCCATATACTTAGCCCCCTAAAGTCAAATAAAGGTTAGTCTATTGGAGAACTGACTCTTTGCCTAATGATAAAAAAGTAATATCTTTAAAAGCTTTCTCTTTTATTTCATGCCAAAGTTAAAGTTGATTTATACACTGAATCCAGCCTGGGCTTCTGGCACCCAAGCATGTCAGAAAGAAAAACTGTGACAGAGAGCAAGATAGGGACCCTCATAGATGGAGGCTGTAGAGTAAAAATGCAGTGGACAGGTTTCCCCAGTTTTGTACAGTATAGTTCTCAATATGTGCCCATAAGTATCTTGCAAAGCTTTTGAGAAACTGCCAAGAAGCCAAGCTAAAAATACCCATGGAACAGCGTGATCAAGAAGTGCAAGGATGGGTGTGAGCTCTCCATGGAAGGCGTGAGACTTAGAGCACGGGCCGACTGTAGCACACATCTCAGGCTCTTGCTCTGGGGACTGAACCATGAGTCAGTTTGGTAAGGTTGGGGAGAATGTTACATCTGGTTTTAGATTCTGTTATATTTTTTAAATAGTCCAGTCTGATAGTGAAGCCTATATGTTCAATAAGCTTTAGAACTAAAAATCTAAAAACACACCTACTTTGGGGGAAAGTTTGCATGAATTTTTGAAATCTTCTGATGGTTCCCCACTACCCTCTATAACAATTATAACTTGGCTTTAATGGCTTCCTCATTCTCTGTCTACCTCTGTTTCAGGATCCTACTTCTTCTAATACTAAATCATGTGTCCCTGACAAATATTTTCTCTAGCCTGCTTTTTCCAGTTATGAACCTTCTGTTCTTAATGATTGGGAACATTTACCATTGGCACATTCTCTCCCTTTCTTCCATCGCAATTTAAGAATACTCAGGCTCTCACTCTCCAGGCACAATGGCCCCACTCCTGTTAATCTCTCTGCTCAAGATGTTTACAAATTGCATTAACCTCCTCTCAAGTGCCTCTTAACTTGAGGGGCAATGGATGGGATAGAAGACAAATGGTGGGTTGGGGGACAGATTTGCTTTTTTCCTGAGAGCACATCCAGAATCATATTCTCCATGTTGTTGAAAAACATGCAGAATCATATACTTGTTCATATTTTAAAATAACAATTATTATTTGAGACAAAGAGTTATCTTGGAGAAATCAGTAGTCTAAAGACAGATGTCACAATATGGGCAACCATCTATAAGGCACAAAGAACAAAGTTTTAAAAAGTAACACAAAACATTAAACATTTATATCATGCATAAATCAAGGTAAATATATTTGTCACCCTGATGTAATTTGGCTAATTTGTTCCTAACTGTTCCCTCATGAGGGAAACTTTCCCTCCCTTATACCCAAAAGGATTTTCTAAGTCTATTCTTTTTAGAGGACAGAGAAAACAGATCTGAGATCTGTATAACCTTCTGATGATGGAATCTTCCTGCTGATTTGTGAGAGATGTTGATTTGATGCTGATTCGTAATTTGTGAGAGACGGATTGAGCTAGAGGTCATGAGGTGACTCAAGAGAACTGAGTACTATTGATGAACTCTTGGGCAGTTTTTCAAAAATGTAAAATACCTGTTTTCGTCTGTTCAGGTTTGACCCATTTCTACAATTTTTATTTTTTGTGTATATAGTATATATAATCATTATTTTAAAAAATTAACACTCAGGACAACTGGGTGGCTCAGTTGGTTGAGCATCTGACCTTGGCTCGGGTCATGATCTCAGGGTCCTGGGATCAAGCCCCGCCTCAGGCTCTCTGCTCAGTGGGAGTCTGCTTCTTCCTGTCCCTCTGCTCCTCCCTGCTGCTCATGCACTCTCTGTCTGTCTCTCAAAAAAATAAATAAGATCTTTTAAAAAAAGTTAACATTCAAGTTTGCTTTGGGGTCAGGTATGCTCTGCTTCATCCAGGAACTCTGAAGTGCTTCACGTCTTATGGATGGACAAATGGTAAATTCACTGTTGGTTGGAATCCAGAGAAGTTGAAGCAGCTCTACTTTTCCTGGAGCCAAGAGCCCTTTTTACGCCCAGTATCTGATTCTCATCAGAGATGAGAACAGGAGAGCCCCTGAAACAGGGACTCTGAGTCTGATGGCATTTTCTGCTTTCAAAAGCAGAACTATCCCTTAGTTTACAGTTTGTCACACCCCAGTGGGAGAGTGGTTTTCAACCTCCATCTTTAGGCCACTGACATTACTCATGGGTCCCTGAGAGAAGAAGTAACTGTCTCTGGACCCCATAGTCTCTTGGCCCTCTTCTCTGTATTGATCCAACCAGGTGCAGCTCCCCTCTGACCATTGCGCCTCATCCAGTTCTGACACTGATACATTTCTACAAATTCAGGGGGTGTCTGTGCTTCTGAATTCCTGCACTGACCCCCTTAATCCCATTTTACCTTCAGTCAAGCTATCCTTGTGGTCCAGGCATGGCAGTAATCACAAGCTCTTAGAGGCCATTACCAGAGTAAACCTTTGTTCTCTGCAATACCCCATCTGGGCCATTTGGGTGGGTTGTCTCTTCCTCTGTGGTAGCCGTTGGAGGAGACCCTTGGGGAGGCAGTGAAGACACACTCACGAAGAAAGTGAAGGCCAGGAGAGGAAAGGTTTTTGTTTGTTTTATGCATAATAGGTGTTTAATAGATATCTATTGAGCGAATGAATATGACTGACTGAATGAATATGGTGGAGAGAAGAAAAGGCAGAGAGTAAGAGCTCTTTGACACAAAGCAGATACAGAGAAGGAAGTGAACAGATGAAGAAGGACACAGATGAAGAGAGACATGGGCTGCTCCCAGCAAGGATCCCAAGTCCTTTCTTGATGTTTTGTTCTTTGGAAAATTCCTGTAAGTACCAGAGTGACTTGTCCATGAGGTGGATTGAGGGCAGAGCCCAAGAAAGTCCCGGCATGAAGTTACTGTGTCAAAGCAGCCACAGTGGGAAAATGAGGCGTTAGAAAGATTACCAGAATCAGAGGCATTGAGAGCCACAGGAACCTGCCCATCTAGCCTGTGTGTCTCTAGAGAATGGCTGGCAAGTTGTGAGGTCCAGGGCTCAGGGAAAGCAAGGAACTAGGCAGGGAGGTACAAAGGAGGGGATGAGGAGAGAGGGAACGTGATGCTTGGGAGTATAATCACCATGCTGTCCTTGACCATGAGTTTATACTTCTTGGCTGAAGGGGAGGATTTAATTAAGGTGTTTATTTCAGCCACTGAGAAATGCTTCTTTGACTACCTTCTCTGAGAATGATGTTTTGTTTCTCCTGAAAACTAAAAAACAACAACAAAAAACTCCAAACCCCAAAATACCAAGTGCCCAGAGCTGGACTCTGCACTGAGTGCTTTTATAAATTCCTCATTTAATTTTTTCAGCCCTTTTGTCAAGGAGGTATTATTTTTCTCCCCCTTTTTTTTAAAGGAAACTGCATCTTAGAGAATTTGCAACTTATCCCATATCCATTAAAAAACAAAAGGCGGAAATAGGATTTGGATTGAGGACCAGCTGACTCCAATTCAAGTACTTATCCTACTGTAACATAGGTGCCTGGTTCCATCTTCCTCAGAAACAGTCAAATAGCAAGCATCCCAGGAAGAAGGTGATATCCAAAAGGAAAAACGCAGAGGTCCAAGTTTGTTGGGAGTGATACAACTAGAGTCCAGGGTTATGGAATTGGATACAATTGTGGGTAGAAATAATATTAAAAGTTAAAATTCATTGAGCTTGTTTACCATGGACCACTATGAAGGACCAATGAAGATGGTACTATTATTTATCTCCAGTTTCTTTTTTTTTTTTACTCTCCAGTTTCAAATAAAGAATCTAAGAGACAGGGTCATTAGGTAACTTTGAAAGGATATGCGGCAAGTGGTAGAATTAGAATTTGAAGCCAGACAGCACTCTTAACCTTCATTCAATGTTGCCTATAATGTGAGAGGGAAGGTTTCCAGAATTCACATGCAATCTTAGTGTACCTATGACAGTTTTAAAAGATGGCTTCATGGGGTACCTGGGTGGTTCAGTGAGTTAGGAGACTGCCTTCAGCTCAGGTCACAATCCCAGAGTCCTGGAATTGAGCCCCACATCAGGCTCCTTGCTCAGCAGACAGCCTGCTTCTCCCTTTCCCTCTGCCTGCTGTTCTGCCTACCTGGGCTCTCACTCTCTCTGTGTCAAATAAATAAATAAATAAATAAATAAATAAATAAATAAATATCTTCCGAAGATGGCTGCAAATTCTATGTCCCTATCCCTTGAATAAGGGCAGGTGTGTGATAGATTTGACCAACTGATTCTGGGGGACGTGACACTAGATGACTTCCAAGACTGGGTCATCAAAAGCAATGTTGCTTCTGCTTTGTCCGTCAGCCCATTCCCTTTTGGAGTCTTGGGGCCACCATATTTTGAGAAAATCCAAACCAGATGGAGAGGTCATATGGAGGTGCTCAGTCAGAGTCTGTAGCTCCAACTGAGCTCTCTGCCAAAAGCAAGTATTGACCGCCAGAAAGAAAGTAACCTCTTGGATGTCCAGCCAAGTTGAGCCATCAAATGACTGCAGCTTCAGCTGACACCTGAATGCAATAGCATTAGAGACCTCAAGTGAAAATTACCCAACTGACCCCTGCCTTCCCTCCCTTCTCTGACCCATGGAGTTATAAAAGAAATTTAAAAAGAAAATTGTTTTCAGCTGCTGAGTTGGGGTACTATGAATGTTATACAGCAATTGAAAACCAGAGCAGCACCACAGTCTTCCTAGCCAGTCTTTTCTACACAGTCTTTCCTACAGTGCCTCACTAAAGGATGGTCCCAAGTTAAAAACAAAATCCAAAAAATTCAGAGCCCCTGGGTGGCTCAGTGGGTTAAGCCTCTGCCTTCGGCTAAGGTCATGATCTCAGGGTCCTGGGGTTGAGCCCTCCATCGGGCTTGCTGCTCTGCAGGGAGCCTGCTTCCCCCTCTCTCTGCCTGCCTCTCTGCCTACTTGTGACCTCTCTTTATCTGTCAAATAAATAAATAAAATCTTTAAAAAAAAACTGCTAGAGAAATGAACTTTGGGGTTTCCGTGTGTGCCAGAAATGTCCACATGTTAGTTCACTTAAATGAGCTATCTGGGGCAGGTATTACTCATCCCATTTTAAAGATACGGTAACTGAATCTTAAAGAAGACAAATGGCTCTCAACTTAATTTCATATTCAGAGTACTTTCCTCTCTCACAGTTTCGGCTGAATAGTTCAAGGTGAACTCATGACAGAGCAAGAAACACTAACAGCTGCCACTCTCACCTACCCCTAGCTGAACACCTAGCATGTTCTAGCCCTATCCTGGGCTCTTAATATGTTCTTGAACATTTAACCCTTTTATTAACTCTTTTTATTAATCATTATCATTCCATCAAATAGGAAAGGAAACTGCGGCTTATAGAAGTTAACTAACTTGCCGCAGTCATGTAAGTGGTAAGATAGGAGCCACGACTTAATCCTATGTGGGCCTGGGCCCATCTGTGTCCTTAACCCATGTCTTCTGGGGAGCATGTAGGGCTGGAAGGGGTGACCTTTTTTGTCTATTTTATTTTATTACTGAACATACACATGAACAGAACAGCATACAGAAAAATGTACAGCCTCGGGGCGCCTGGGTGGCTCGCCTCTGCTTTCGGCTCAGGTCATGATCTCAGGGTCCTGGGATTGAGCCCTGCATTGGGCTCTTTGCTCTGTAGGGAGCCTGCTTCCCCCTCTCTCTGCCTGCCTCTCTGCCTACTTGTGATCTCTGTCAAATAAATAAATAAAATCTTTAAAAAAAAGAAAAATGTACAGCCCAATGAATTATCAAAAACCAAAAATCTGAAACCAAATATTGACTACCAAAGTCAAGAAAACAGAACACTGCCAGTACCCTAGTAACTTCTCCTGATCACCATCTCTCCCATTGCCCTAAAGGTAATCATGAACATTTCTCTTACGAAAACAACCTAAGACTGGTAGTTTGCCCACTTACACATTTTATATATGTGGAATCATACAGCATGTTTTTTTTATGCTTACTTTCTTTGATTGTTCCTGGGATTCATCTATATGGTTCTGTGTAGCTATAGTTTGTTAATTTTCAACAGTAAATAATATTCCATTATATGAATATAACACAATTTATTCATTTCGTTGGTGATGGACCTTCGGCTTGTTTCCAGTCTTCATTAAAGATGATGCTCCTGCTATGACATTCCAATACATGTCTGTTGGAGGATATGTGTACACACTTCTGTCAGGTATGTATCTAACAGTAAGGCTGCTAAGTCATAGGGGATTCATGTGTTCAATTTTAGTGGGTACTGCCAGACAGTTTTACATAGTGGCTGTACTAACTTGAGCAACTGCCAGCAGCATGTGAGAATTCCTGTTGCTCTATATTCTGGTGAAAATTTTATATTATCACTCCTTTTATTTTAACTATCCTGATGAGTGTGTAGTGGTATCTCTTTGTGCTTTTCATTTGCATTTCTTTGATCACTGCTTAAGCTGAGATATTTTCATTATACAACGGCGATTTGGATATTCTTTTTTTAAGATTTTATTTATTTATGTATTTATTTGGCAGATTGAGAGAGAGAGGGAGAGCACAAGCAGGGGCAGCAGCAGAGGGAGAAGGAAAGCAGACTTCCCGCTGAGCAGGGAGCCTGATGTGGGGCTCCATCCCAGGACCCTAGAATCATGACTGGAGCTGAAGACAGACGCTTAACCAACTGAGCCACCCAAGTGCCCCTCATTTGGATATTCTTTTGTGTAAATTGCCTGTTCAGCTTTCTTGTCCACTTTACTTTTGGGGTGCCTGCATCTTAAAATATTCTTTAAATATGTTTTCGGAAATAAAATTTTCTTAGAATGTGTGTGTGTGTATTGTGTGTGTGTGTGTGTGTGTGTGTGTGTGTGTGTGTGTTCAAGCCCTTTGTCAGGGTAGGGATGCCTTTACCAAGCCATTAGGTAAGGGATTAGGGACTCGGATTTGGGATTCAGATTAGGCACTTTTCTCCTTGAAGGGGAAAATATGCAGATTCTCCTCTTTTGGACATTGTGCCAGGAGAAACAAATATTGCATGTTGGAAACAAGATGGCTCTAAACCAAGGTAAGATTTGAACCCATGTATGATATAATCCATGCAAAACCACTAGAGTGAAGCATAGTAATGTTTTACAGCTCTCAGGAAGTGAGATGACTGAATCTTTTAGGTATTGGGGTTACCTAGAAAGGGAAGGACCTAGAGGCCAAATAGCTAAGTCAGAGCCTGCCGTAACTGTGGGGCAGTGGAGCAGAGGCAGAGGAGTTGTCAAGGGTTTGGTGACTTCTCCAGGCAACTACGGAGCTCCGAGATGGATGGACGGACAGATGGACGGACAGAGTGGAAGGTGAACATCTTTCTGCTGAAACATGGGTTTAGAGAAATATTGTGATCTCTGTTCTCCATATTTGCATCTCAATTCCCCCTTTGGCAGATCTTATGATTTGCATAGTGTGTTTCATTTGGCCAGACTTGCCACATTCTGGCAGAGATCCTGGCACCTACCTGGGGCCCTGAAGAGTGTAGAAGCCAGTAAAGAAGCTCTCCCCCAGGAGATCTGAGGCCAAAGATCTCTGCACGATTCTCTTGTCAGAGGTTGTCCTTTTCCGGGGTGACAAGCTCCCAGCTGCCCTTCCATCTCATGGTCAGCGTTCTGCACCATGTTGTCCCCTGAGGGAAGAACCCAGGTGGTTCTGAGCACTTGATCCTGATTTTATTCTTCACCTCACCAGAGTGAACAGTGTCAGCACAGCCCACCAATCTCTGAAATCAGATTCACTTCCCCAAAGGACTGAGGACCCCAGGAGGACAATACCAGCCCTCTTCTGTCAGTCCCCTGGAGGAGAGTAATGCACTGGTGGGCAGTTTTTCCTTTCCTTCCTCTTCTTGACATTTGGGATCTTCAGGGCCGGACATGGAAGGGAGAGAAGAGGCCCACTTTATTACTTGTCAGCATCTCAAAGGGGAGGAGAGACAGAATCATCTCTGCTCTTGGGGGTTCACTCTGGGGTAGAGGCTAGCAAACAGCTTGGGTAGACTTGTGAGGAGCTATGCAGACCTGGGCCTAGAGGCAAGAAGGCATTCCCTCAAGGATATGCCTAGGCAAGAAAAGAGAGCCTTAGGAAACCACATTTATCTGCTTAATGGGAAATAGGGAGCAGGGAGGGTTGGAATGTACCTTCGATGATAACACTTTGAAATACAAGTTATCATCATTTTGAAGGACAATACTGACCACATAAATTACTAAAGGGGAAAAAAACCTAGCGAGACCCAGTTTCAGGGTCTAATTTGATGGGCCACGTGGAGGTTGATGTCCAGGTAAAACTTCTTAATGAAGGGTCTTTATAATGTTTCTTTCTTGGGATTGCCCTGGGCTCATAGGAGGAATGTGGAGCAAGGGAAGGGAAACTGGAAGTCCAGCCTGTGGGTGGGCTAAATGTAAGAGTTGATCTATTTTCTTTGATGAAAAAAAAAAACAAAACAACACACAGGCTGAGTCCAGGGTGATGGTACACGGCCATCTGCAGACCCTCCCGCCTGCTTTGTGTCCCAGATGTAGCGACAGGATGTTGCCTTGGAGGTGATGGCACTACTCATGACTTAGGCCCCACACAGCCTCTTCCCTCTGCTCACTGGACCCCAGATGGACAGCATCAGCCCTCCCAGGACCCAGGGCCTCTGACTCTTCCACAGTCTCCTTCCTGCCTACACTCCTTGTGGTGGGTGCTTAGCCTCTGGTGGTCAGAGCCACTCCCCACCTTCCTAACAGAGGTGATATGTATTGAACAGTTTCTTCTTTGCTCTTTATTCCAATGGATGGCTTTGTTCCTTCCTCTTTTACTCTTTGGTTAGAATTACTGCCCAGGTGTTCTCTCCATGGCCTAAAGTCAAAATTCTCATTCTGTTCAGTCCATGTGGTGGTCAGCCTCCCATCCTTCGAAGTCCCCTCTCACACTGAATTGGCTCGACCCGTGACCAGTAGGAAACTGCCGATGTGACAGCATGACTTCCAAGGTAAGGCCACAAAAGGCACTGGCTTGTACCTCGCTGTCTCTTGGACTGCTCTCACCTAGGGAACACAGCTGCCAGGTCATGAGAACATCCGAGCAGCCCTATGGAGAGGTACACTAGAGGATGAGCACCTGCCAGAAACCAGACAAACTTTCATGCCATGGAAATGAGTCACCATGGAGGTGGATCCCCCACCCCAAGCAGGCCTTCTGATAACTGTAGCCCAGGCTGACACCTGACTGCAGTCTCACGAGACTCCCTGAGCCAGCACCACTGAGCTAAGCTGCTCTTGGATTCCTCCTGGATTCTACAAACTTTGTGAAACTTTTACTGTTGTAAGCCACTAAGTTTCAGAGTAATTTGTTAAACAGTGGTAGACAACCAGTACAATGTGTTTCTCTAGGACTAGTACTCTTTCATTGTATCCTTGCCAATAATGTCTTTTTTTTTTTAGATAGTGCACATGCATGCGAGGGAGGGGAGGGGCAGAAGGAGAGGGAGAGAGAGAATCTTAAGCACATCCACACTGGATGTGGAGCCCGATGTGGGGTTCGATTTCATGACTCTAAGACCTAAACTGAAATCAAGAGTCAGTTACTTCACAGACTGAGTCAGCAAGGGGCCCCTCCAATAATGTCTTTTAACGTAGCCACACCTGTTGATAAATCACAGTTGCTTTACTTACCAAAACAAAGAAATGTCCCTATCATTTATTTTGAATACTAGCATAATGCCTAGTAAACAATATCTCAGTATTAAAAAATAGGAAGCAAATGTCAGTGGAATCAGCTGAAGTAATTAAATCAGTGAATTCCAAGTTTCCATGTTAAATAAGGGAGAATAGTGTTACTGATTTCAGCTCAGGTTATGATCTCAGGGTCCTGACATTTAGCCTCATGCTAGACTCCATGCTCAGCGGGAAGTCTGCTTCTCTCCTTCTCCCTCTGCCCCATAGCTCATTCACACGTCCTCTTTCTCCCTCTGTCTCTAAAATAAATAAATAAATCTTAATTTTAAAAAAGTTAAAGCAAAATAAAACTCATTTCTGTACATCTTTTTGTGACTTATATGGGAGGGGAAGTCGGGTAGTAAATTTGGCAAAGTCAGTAAAGTTATTGCTAGATTGGTATTAAAAATAACCACTGTCACTAAATACGCACCACATGATGATGGTAGGGCATCGGCAGTGTAACTGACATTAGAGGATGGCCAATATAAGTGCATGCGGGGCGGGAATCTTTCATTTAAGTGACTAGTCCCATGTATGACTGCATCTGAATCTAGACCTTTGAAGGTTATCTCAGTATGTATGAAGTTAACGTTGCAGGTATCCCAGCCACAAACTCTCGCTCCTCTCATCTAGTTGTACTCTGAGGTTTCCATCCCAGAAAAGAAGAAATTATAAGAGAGAGGAAGTAAAACCGAACTTTACCTTATGGCAAGGTCTTCACTTCCATAATTGTGTTTAAATTTTGCAGCAACCTTCTGCAATAGAAGTTATTATGATCCCTGTTTTATGGATGAGACCCAGGGCCGCATGCTATGAAGCAATTTGCCTGAGTCCACCAAACAGGTAAATAATGAAGCCATTATTCAAACTCAGGTCTGTCTGATTCAAGTCTTTCCGTGGTAGTTTTTACAGACTCGAAGATCTGGAAGGTGACTTCGAAATCATGTGAACTAACTTCACTAACATGCATGAGGACATAGAGATTCCAAGAGGTTAAGCGACTGATCAAAATAGCTTAGCTGTTAATGGTGCGACCCAGATTGATTTTGGACTTCCTTTTTTTTTTTTTTTTTCCTCTTCACTTCATCATTGAGACAATAAGACTGACTTTTCTCCTAGAAAACCAACTCAAAGTTTTGGAGCACTCTGATGATTGTTTGACAGACTTTTAGCCCACCTATTTAAAGACATGCCATTTCCTAAACAACATAAAGATCACACTATTGAAAATGGGGTGAAGACAGTGTTCTGATTTCCCTGTGGCCCTTTGTGCCAATAGGTGTGTTCACTGGGGCGGAGAAAGGTATGCACTCTGGGGCTTCAAATACAGCCATGTCGCGGGCAGGAGGTGCTGAAGTCTGGGTGCCCCATCTGGTGGCTTCAGCAGTAACAGGAGACCCTTGCTGTGGATCAAGGCAAATTCTGTGCTCTTCTCTGATAATAGCACCAGTTTAATTATAATCGAGAAGTGTAAATTCCAGTTTGCTTACATCTCTAGTATGTTTCATTTCAAATGTGACTTTCCAGCTCCTTCTCTCTCTTTTTTTCTCCTCGTGCCATAAAATATTTGCATATTTGAATGTCAAATTTTCCAAGTGCTGGAAGCAACAGGCTCTGGTATGTTCTTGAGTTATTTTGTATAGCAGCATCTGTCTTGTTTCAGCAGCCACCAGAGCTGAGAAGTGACCCAGGAGCAGCCTGGCAGGAAGAGAGAATGTGGTATCCAAGGGGGGGTTCCTTGTAATATGGAGACCAACAAAGCCTGGGGGGGGGTCCTTTGGTCCCAAACAGCTTCATAACAGATGTTTTTTCCCCAGTTTATTTTTATTTTTATCTTATTTTTTTTAGAAAGGCAGATTACCAAACGAAACAAATACTGAATGATGACTACAGAATGTATCTTTGGAACTTGCTAGACTAATTACTGAGGCTCCAAAATCACTTTAAAAGCAACACATTTTGTTTTGCAATATACATTCTTGTTGCCAATTTTTTTTTTTTATAATTTCAATCAGAATCCACCTCAAACTGGATAGCTGATTGCTGTAGAAGTGGAATTTGAGGGAATACTGTCATTGGATGGTGCATTTCAAGGAATTTCCTTGCTTCCTCTGGGTATCTAATGATGTCAGGGAAATTTTCCGACAATATATTCTCAGAGCTTGAAACAGCTTCGTTCTGATGCCATCTGTTTAAGCCATTAGGATAATAGTTGCTTGCTACGTGTCAGGTGGTATTTCACAACTTCCCTAGGCAGTAAGCACTCTTACTCCCCTACATTTACAGGTGGGTAAACTGAGGCTCAGAGGGCATGTGACGGAAAATGGCAGAGACTGGATGTGGATGGAGATTGTTCGTATTTATTGTGTTCATTGTATTAGTTACTGATAGAGACTATGGCACTGGCATCTACCCCCTTGATATCCTAATGTTTGGTTGCTCATCCCCTGAATTTCCAGGGAGCTTCCTGAAAATTTCCAGCCACCATGGGTTTCCAGTTTACACTTCATCAATGAACTAGGATTCTGGCTTACACACAGAAACCTGATGGCTTTGAAACCACACCTATCAGAAGCATTTATTCGTTTAACAAAAATGTATCAGGACTTACCATGTGGTCATCACTGGGGAAATAATTGTGAGCAAGCAGAGCAAGGCCCTCCTTTTATGTTGTGGTGGCAGCCACTATTTTGGAAATTCAGAATATGATACTGAGCACTACGAGTAGGTCCAGATCTTCTGGTTGAGGTCCTTTTGTAGGTCTCACCAGAGATATTCTTTCACCTTAACCAAGGATGCTTTCAGAATCCAGACAGGTGACCTAGTTCATCGTGGCATATCTTGTTCCTTCCTTCCTTCCTTCCTTCCTTCCTTCCTACCTTCCTTCCTTCCTTCCTTCCATCCAATTATTCATGTAATTCTTATTTATTTAGTACCTAGTATGTACCAAGGACAGTAATAGGTCAGGTACAGTTCCTGCTCTCACTGAGTCCAGAAGGGGATGCATTAAATATGGACAAATAAACACATATGAATACATAGTCATGACTTCCAAGTGCTAGGTGTCAGGTAGCTGCTGTGAGCTTGGGAGCCACTCTGAACTGTGTGGTGATTGTAAGCAGGAATGGCAGCCAGGTCCCACTGCCCTGTGTCTTCCAGGATGAATGCCTACATGGCCTGACCGCCCAAAGTGCATGCTTTTTCCTTGTTCACCCAGTTGCCCCAAGGAGGTGCCACCAGGTGTGGTGGGGGTGACAGGTGCTCAGAAAGGAGGGAACAAGATATAGGAAGACACTGAGAAAGGCCAGATTCAGAACATGGGAGGAGGCCCTGAAGAGGCAGGGAAGGCAGGTATGCAGTGGGTTTGGAATAGGGCCTTGTGGGCCACTCCAGGTGCTAGGGCTTCAGTCTCAGTGCAGCAGGAAACCCGTGAGGGCTTTTATTTCTATTTATTTATTTATCTGAGAGAGAGCACGGGAGAGGGAGGGGCAGAGAGAGAGACAGAATCTTAAGCAGACTCCACATGCAGTGAGGAACCCAATGCGGGACTCGATCTTGCAACCCTGAGATTGAGACCTGAGCCAAAATCAAGAGTCTTATGGGTAACTGACTGAGTCACCCAGAAGCCCCAAAGTATTTTTAATTTCTTTAAAGACTTTATTTATTTATGAGAGAGAGAGAGCATGAGTAAGAGGAGGGGCAGAGGGAGAAGCAGGCTTGCTGCTCAGTCATGAGACCCACACAGGGCTATATTCCTGGATTCCAGGATCCCAGGATCCCTGGGATCACGACCTGGGCTGAAGTCAGATGCTTAACCGGCTGAGCCACCCAGGTGCCCCCATGTGGATTTGTAGTTTTAAAAGTGACCTCCAGGGGCGCCTGGGTGGCTCAGTGGGTTAAAGCCTCTGCCTTCGGCTCAGGTCATGATCTCAGGGTCCTGGGATGGAGCCCTGCGTCGGGCTCTCTGCTCAGCGGGGAGCCTGCTTCCTCCTCTCTCTCTGCCTGCCTCTCTGCCTACCTGTGATCTCTGTCTGTCAAATAAATACATAAAATCTTTAAAAAAAAAATAAAAATAAAAGTGACCTCCATCTTTTGTTCTCTTGCTCTACCTTCATCCCAATGTCCCTCAGACCCAGGCCTCTATTTTCTCATCTGTAAAATAGGGATTAATACCACATGTTTCAAGGCTTTCTAAAAAAAGATTAGACAAAACGGCTCTTATAAGTTCCTATGAGTACCTCTTTTTGTGCTCCCTGAGCACGGTGATGAGAATAGCTAGGATTTATAGAACATTCCCTATCAATTTGTTTTCACTCATGTGGTCTCTATGACAATCCTGTGTTGCCATATATGGGCAGTATGAGGGTCCCCACTTTATAGATGCCCACGGCTTCACTCTAAATGACGCTGCCCACCATGTGTGCATGGAAGTCCATGGACAGCACTCTCCAGTTTGTCACCAAGGGCTGCACCTCCCGTTTGGAATAAGAATTGTCCCAACACAGTGATTCCACGAAGTTTCCAAGAACTGATTGGAAAGACCTCACCCTTTGTATTTGCTCCTAATGTCAGTGTCCCATTAGTGCTAATGTCTTGGAGGAAGGACTATGTGGGAAACATCCTATTTCCAGCCATCCTCAACACTGGTGTGTGTGTATGGTCTCTCCACCCCTCTCATTTGGCAGGAAAGCACCCAGAAGATGTAAGATTGGTGAAAGATTCTTTAACTTGGAAAAACTATAGGAAATGCAGCTTTAAAAGAGCTGACACCTCTGTTATATTTTGGTATCCATTGGAAAGAGTGCTGGTATTTAGGGACCTGCTGGGCTCTTGCCGACAGCTCTGCAGGTACAGTCTGTCCTGAAAGGTGTTTCCTCTGGCTTCAGGCCGGGCTGAGACAGCTAAAGTGGAGCCCCTGGGGGTGGCGACATCTGGGCCATGTCTCAGGTCATTGGTGCCTGTGGCTTGGTGCTCATCAGGATGGGGCTGTGACACTTTCCTCGTCTGCCTGGGGCACCCCAGAGCCTGGCAGGCCTTGTTTGACAGCACTGCCCATGAGTGAAGCAAAACAGGCCATGGGGAAGAGTGAACAGCCAGCGTCTGGACCTCAGCACAACTGCGCTGTGTGACCTTGAGTGATCACCCAGACTCCAGGAGCTCCCAGGATTGTGTGAAGATCAAGAGATGACATAGATTTAAGATATACGATGTGATGATTTGACTTGCATGTTGTGATGTGTCAGTTAGAGCTCAATAAAGCTGGAAAAATAAAGAAAACTTCCTTAAAGAAAAGATGTCTGGACAATAGTATTTAGAAAGATTTAAAATTGGGCAGCTGGGTGGCTCAGTCGGTTAAGTGTCTGCCTTCAGCTCAGGTCATGACCCTGGGGTTCTGGGATCGAGTCCCGGATCAGGCTCTCTGCTCAGTGGGGAGCCCGCTTCTCCCTCTCCCTCTGCCTGCTGCTCCCCTGCTTGTGCTCTCTCCCTATGAAATAAGTAAGTAAAATCTTACAGGAGAAAAAAAAAAAAAAAAAAAAGGAAAGGCTTAAAATTCTCTGAAAGTCAGAAATACCATGATTCCTCAAAGGTAAATTTTTGACCCAAGCAACTGAGCCCTGATCCTGGCCCTAAGCCCTCCTAGGGAAGGGACAAGGGAGACTTCCCTGGGGGGTGAAGGTCCATCTCTTTCAGGACACAGGCCCAGGGAGAAGGCCTTGCTGCTGTGTCTAAGTTAGATGTGTTTCTGTCAAAGCTGTCAGCAGGATATTACTGCCTTTTCAAGTATAGCAAGGAAGTAGGAACATACAGAGCCCCGAGGGGAAGGTTTTGGGGGACTGGTCCCAGCTTTCAAAAATGTGGGTGGAATTTCATTAATAAAATGACCCTGAGCCTTCTTTTGGTTTCTGACCCACCTCTGGATTCTGCCTTCATTCCTTATCCCAGGTCAGCTTCTAGAAAGACTAGTCCTGCCTGGAAATGCTTCTCCTTGTGCCCAGGACTCAGATGGGCATAGACTTTCTGCACCTCTTTCTTTCCTGGGCTGGAGGAGGTACAGCCAGTGCAGGAATGGAGGGAAATATAGGGGCTGGAGGGCTCTGTGGAAAGTGGAGGGCTTTGAAAGAAAAGGCAGGTTTGGAATCACAAGGCCGCCTTTCCCATTACTGATAGCATGCTTGCTGAGGGTGGGGAAGGATAGAGGGGTGTGCTCAGGGGTATCCTGGGCACCCCTCTGTCCCTGGCAAGCCAAGATGACTGGTCACGCCAGAGGGATTCTAATGATGCCTACCACCAATCTCCAGACAGTAGACCAGTTTTTGTGTCAAAGCCTTTTCTGGAAGATACCTTATATCATTGCCTTGTATCTAGAAGAGGAGAAATGAAGTATAATAGTGGGTATCAGAGTCCCTATGGCACCCTTTGCCCCCTGCTGTGACCTGATCCTAAGCCCAGCTTCCTCTCCACAAGCAAACAAATACTCGGACCTGGAAGAAAGTCTGGAGAATCCTGGCTTTCTCCTCATCATGCCCGACTGCTGCTCCAGGGGCTTGCTTGCTCCCTGGACCTCTGCCTCAAGGCCCAGCAGCAGGGTCTGTTTCCTGGGGTCCTCCCCTGCCCCACTGCCTCCCATCTGTGTCAAAACATGTGTCATGGGTAAAAATCAAGGCTGGAGATGCAGAGACAGAGCCAGGTGATGGATGTTCGTCCTTCTCCTGGCCAAGGAAGCAGGAGTGTCCTCCACCAGGTCACACTGAACATGGCTGGGCAAGGAGAGGGCTAAGGGAGTGGGAAATGCAGGTCCTTTCCAGCAGCCCTGGAGGTGGGGATCGCGTGGAGAGCTAGGCCCCGAGCCCAGCCTTTGTGTGTAACAGTTTGAAGGATGTGTCATCAGTCTTGCAAACACGAGCTGCCAAGAGGTAGAATGGTTTGCTCAAAACACACAATGAGTTGGTGGCAGAGCTGAATCCACAAGCAGGTCCCCTCATTCCCAGGCCAGGGTCCCCTGGCTTTCCTATGGGCCTCTCCCTGCAGCCCTGAGTGCCCAGGCCAGGTGTTTGCTGTTGGGGAGCCTTTTGTCCAGAGAGGCCTGAATGCCCAGCTCCCATGCACATTACTGGGGACCATCTGGGCTCTCATGACCCCTGCTGCAACTCTACCACCACGGAAGCCCTGGCCTGGGACCTGCTACCCTCACTGCTGCAGTTTCTCTACTTTGCAAGAGACTCTTCCCTCTGGGGTTTAGAGATCACCATGTCGGTGGTGAATGATCTGGAAAATCTATAATTATACTCTCAGAGCTCCGAGGGCAGGCTTCCCTCTTTCCCTGTTTAAGGCTCCCTGTGTAAAGGCCTGTATCAAGTGTCCTTGGAGGCGGCCGGGAGGAAGGAGATGACCCGGTTCCACATCAAAGTCTGGACCTGTGACTCTACACTGTGGTCCCAGAGTGGAAAACAGGCTTTGGGCTTCATCTTGCCATGAGCCTCCCCGCGTGGGAGTAACCCTTCTCGTTCACCCTCCGTGACTCACGGAGGTTGGCAATATCTCATTAATATTCTTTTAAAACATATATAATAAGCTCCTACTATGTAATATTTGGAAATATTACTCATGAAGCCCCTGTCTTAAAAAAAAAATAGTTTCACCAAGGAAGCCACTTTCTTTTGGATAGGGAGAAAAAGCAATAAAATCCCCCGCCTTGCGCTTCTTGCCTCCTTCCTGTACTTCTGTGGGATAACGAGGAGGGCAAATGGGGAACAAGGGGCAGTTATCTTCCCTGAAGAAAGCCCCAGAAGGAAACGAGGGGATGGGATGAGATGAGCATCACTTTCTACATTAAAGGGAAAGACTTCTAGCCAACTCTCCCTCCTGCTGTGTCAGGGACCCCGACATCTGGAGGCTCAGAGTGGTGAGCGCATTTCCTGCTTTTGTTCCTGGAGACAAACCTTCTCCTGACATCCAGCATCTGTTTTGCCCAGGAGGGCTCTGCAATATTTAGCAGACCCAAGCCCCACAAGGAGGCACTTGAGTCAACCCTTGGAAGATCACAGCTGCAGCCTGTGTCAGGAGGAGAGGAGGCAGAAACGGAAAAGGATGGGCTGGAACGTCCAGTGTGGAACCCCCTGCACTCTCTCACCCTTCCCCATCTGCTTCACAAATACATTTGTTCGTTCATGTGTTCATTCAGCAATGACTTTTGTGATGCTCTGTGCTGCTCCAGGCATTGTAGACAGAGTGAAAAAGAAAAAAGTTCCTACCTTCATGAAGCTTATTTGTTAGTGGAGAACGCAGAGGGAATCAGATGAGTAAACTGTTAAGTAGGGTTATGAGGAAATGAAGGGGGGAAAGGCAAGGTGAAAGGGTTAAGAGGGGTGTGTGTGTGTGTGTGTGTGTGTGTGTGTGTGTGTGTGTCTGAGAGGGACAGAGGGAAGGAGGGAGAGGGAGGGAGAGGGAGGGAAAGAGATGGGGGGAGGAGGAGGGAGAGGGAGATTACATTTGCAATGATTAAGAAAGGTTTCCTGAAATTTGTTTTTTTATTTTTTAGCAGACACCCGAATAAAGAGAAGTAGCAATCCATATGGAACCCAAAGGAAGAGAATTCCAAGTGAAAGAACAATGAACATAGAGGCCCTGAGATGAGGACCGTGGTTGACAAGTTTGTGGGAGGAAAAGAGCCTAGGTTGGCTTGAATATTCTGGGAGAAGGGGAGAATGAGGAAGCTGGGGCTGAGAAATCTTCCTGCTGGGGTTGGATTGTGGAGGGCTTTGCAGACGTATATAAGGACTTTTCCTTTTATTCACTGAGTGGTGGCGAGTCACTGAGGGGAATCTGCGTTGAAAGAGATCATTCTGGTGGCTGCAGGCTCTGCTGCTGTTGGGGCTGTTTCTCTTCCTTAACATCCAGACTGACGTTGGGTCTCACACTCCCGCACATCTTATGGGCAGGGACCCTGACTCCCTTTTTCCAGACAATCTCTCTAAGGATATTTGTTGAGCAGCTGGATTTGGGAGATGGAGACTGGGTCTCCTTTCAGAGTCAATGGCAGGCTTGTTTACTGTCCATTACAGGTAAGATAATGTGTCCCCCAGGACAAAGAGCAAGCAGGCTTCCAGCTCACTATAAAGAATCTGAGTTTCCTTTTTTTTTTTGGTAGGCTCCACACCCATCATGGAGCCCAACATGGGGCTTGAATTCATGACCAGAAGATCAAGACCCGTGCTGAGATCAAGAGTCTCAACTGACTGAGCCACCCAGGCACACCAAGACTCTGAGTTTTCTAAGCTGAGAGCTCCCTTCCTGGAATGCATCTGCCCAACTCACGCAGCCATCACCTGGCCCCTGGCCCTGTGGGATTGGGGCTTGCGGAACCAGCATAAACCCTGATACTGTGGCTATTGTAATTGACATAAGTCATTGTCTCTGACCCAGTTCTCTTGTTTTCTGCCAGCATTTGTAAGGCTGTAGCAGGCCACCCTGTTAGCTTGCAGATGGAGTAAAATCTCAGACCCTCCCCACGGCTTAACGACTGGAATATTCCACCGTTTGTGGGTAGATTCTTTGAAACACCTTGCTGCCACCTTAAATTCAACATGTTGAGAGCTGAAACCATCATTCACATTCCTACTGCCCACCCCCCACCATAGCACAGCATTCCTGCCTCTGTCAGTGGTCCCTTATTAGCTTTAAGGAAGCTATGTCCCTTGTGCTCTCTCTCCTTGCCATGTCGGACTCCTTATCACATTCACGGGGGCCTTCTTTAAAGTGGGACTCACATCCACGGCTCCCACAGTCCACGGCCATCCACAGCCACCATGCCCATCCCCATCGTCGGAGCCATTACTGCATTGTCTTCCTCCGCCTTACCCACCCAGACTCTAGATTCACTCCACTCACTTCTGTTTACTGCCTCTGGACCATGGACATTGTGTTCATCCTGACTGCATTCGTAAGGCATTTGACAGGTTCAAAACACCTTCATATACATTCTGTCAGATATGTGAGTGAATACGGCCCTCGCTACAGGGCAGTATATTAGTTAGTTTTATTTTACGTTAATTTTATGTTTATTTTGGCTGGGTCAAACTTTATTCTGGGTGGTGTCTGAGGGTGTCTTTGGATGAAATCAACATTTAAATCAATGCACATTTAGTGAAGCACATTGCTCACCATGCTGTGGAAAGGCCTCATCCAATCAGTCAAAGGCCTGAATGGAACAAAAGCCTGACTCTCCAAAGCAGAAAGGAACTCTGCCTGCAGACCAGACTTTGGACTTGAGCTGCAGTATTGGCTCTTCGCTGGGTCTCCAGCCTGTCAGCCCACCCTGCAGATTTAGGATCACATGCACTGATTCTTTAAAGTAGATCTCTTGGGGGCGCCTGGGTGGCTCAGTGGGTTAAAGCATCTGCCTTCGGCTCAGGTCATGATCTCAGGGTCCTGGGATGGAGCCCCACATCGGGCTCTCGGCTCAGCGGGGAGCCTGCTTCCCTTCCTCTCTCTCTGCCTGCCTCTCTGCCTGCCTCTCTGCCTACTTGTGATCTCTGTCTGTCAAATAAATAAATAAAGTCTTTAAAAAAAAAATAAAGTAGATCTCTTGGTCTTTTGATAGACCCATCCTATTGGCTTTGTTTCTCTGGAGAACCGATTAATACAGGTGAGTATTATCCCCATTCTACAGACAAAGAAATTGAGGTTCAGAAATGGCTGGTCACTTGTTCATAGCTAGTTAAGAAGATGCAAATCCAGCTCATTTAGGCTTCACATCTCACGCTTTCTTCAAATGCCTGCTACCTTTATCATTTTTTGGCTATGAAATTTTCAGTGATTTTTCATTTTTTAAGTCATCACATCTAAATTCCTTCTCCTTGATATTAAGGTTCATCATAGGGGTGCCTGGTTGGTGCAGTGACCCTTGATTCCAGTTCAGGTGGTGATCGCAGGGTCATAGGATCGAGCCCCTCTCCAGACTCCTTACTCAGTGAGGAGTCTGCCTGAGATTCTCTCTCTCCCTCTCCCTCTGGCCTTCCCTTCCTTGCAATCTCTCTCTCTCTCTCTTAAAAAAAAAGTTTCTTTGTTTCTTCATAATACCATTTTATTTTCTCCTTTCCAGTCAGGGAGTTCTCCTCAGCTTCTCAGGTACCCATGAGGGAGAAGTTCCTAGTTCCTAGAAGTGGCAGAGTTCACAACCCTAAACTGAAAAGAAACAGGTCATTTAATGGGTTAAAGGTATAATTGGAAGTTAAAGATATATATCTGCTTTGGAAATATGATGAAAATAAGACAATTTTTAGACTAAATAGGAGTTTAAGTGTAAGATCCACTGTAAATGCTCTTGTAACTTAAAGGAATGATGGACAGGTAGTTGACACAAGCCAGGCAACACCGGGATGACGGTAGTGTCCACAGGCCATAAGGACTAGAGCTGCACTATCTAACATGGTAGCCACTAGTCACATCTGGCTCTTTAAATTTAAAATAATTACCATTAAATAGAATTAAGAACTTAGTTTCTCAGTTGCATTAGACCCATGTCAGGACTCAAAGGTCATACATGCTGGTTAAGTGGTTGCCATATTGAACATCTTCATCATAGCAGAAAGTCCTATCTGCAGAAGTAGAAAGTTTAGTCCCAAATATACATCTCACCGAGCCCCTAACAACAGTTGTTTAGTGACAGAGAAAAGACTAAGGTGAGAGGAGGCTTCCAGGGCTGAGAGCCAGGGTCCCTTCCATCAGGAGGACAAAGCAAGAGTCCTCATGGTTCAGCCTCAGGGATGGAAATGCCTGTGGGCCAGAGGGAGTAATTCATCCCTCAGGTTGGGGGCAGAGATCAAAGTGTAGCCATAGCAGCCTGGGCAGTGGGCAAAAAACCACCCCTGCCTGGACAAGACACCCAGGGGAGATAACCCTGCCCAGAAGGGTCTCAGTAAATATGTTAGCTATGCATGATAAAAGTGTACAGGTCAAATGAAAATGCATGATAGTGGAATATTTGACTACATTCTATATTACAGTTTATATAATTTATTAGAGTGTATACTGCTATTGTGCAAATGAGTTACAATAAAACCCAATTTGAAGAAAAATAGGACATTTGTAGATTTAATATTATTTTTAATGAACAAAAATCTCAAATCCTGAGGACACTTGGAAACTCTATTAGTAAGCGAGGTTATCCCACCTGTAGAAAAAGAGACATTGTGTTGGGAGAAAAAAATTGGCCTTATTTTCTGATTTCTCATTTTGCTTTTCTCTTGTTACATTTCAAGAAATCCCTTGGAATAATTTCAACCTTATATCAAGTAATCTAAGGCAAAAAGATCATTGTTTGCCATCCAGGACTAGCTTGGAGATCAGTTGAGCATCCCTAAAGGGGAGGGAGGGACAGCTGTGACTGCTCCCACTCAGAGAACAGGGTGCTGGGGAGGCAGCTGGTGAAGTGAGCTGGATGACATCTGGTGATCTTTCCCGCCTGGGGTGTTCCCTTCCAGAGAGAATATCTCCAAGGTGTGACCTGAGGCAAAATTCTGAAACAAAACCCTTTGTCTGCAACACTTGCTTCCCCTTCCTTTTACCTATACCCTATTCTTGTTACCTTCTCCAGTATTTGATCTGTTGGTGTGGTGACATTGATGTCTCACTTCTTCCAGCTTGCATATTAATGATACTGTTTACATTTTTAACAAAAAGCTTCTAGAGACAGTGTAGGGAATTAAAGGCCAGGAACAGAGACCTCAAGTCACAGCAAGTGGGTATTTACCTGTTGGGCCAGGTCACTGGCGTGTCTGAGGTTGCTTCTTACAACATTTTCTGTCATGAGTAGGCCCACTAGTCTCTGCAGATAGCCCTAGCACTTGGTTTCTAGATGTGCTGTCAGATAAGAGATTTATCAATGAGCTCCCAAGACTTTGCTAAGCTGAAGTGCCATGGGGCCAGTGAGGATATACTTCGGACTAAGTTAAAGGTCAGTCGTTATGCAAATGTTCTTAAGACCAAACCCTGGGCAGGATGAGTCTGTTGGTCCGAATGTAAGTGGGTTTGTGTAGACAAGGCAAGCTGGGATTCTGGAAACCCAAATTGGAGAACTGTAAGAAATCAGCCCTAGATGGAGTAGGGGCTGTGGAAAACATGACCATGTTCCCTGGCTGCTTCCTATATTGACAGGTGGCACTAGATGAAGTTCAGAGAGGCAGGGCAGACTAAGGGTCCCTCTGGGCTAAGAGATGTGAGGAGGACTGCTCAGGCAGGAAGAGCCCAGGACTGGCTGCAGCATCCTGGTGGGTCCTCAGCACACCATGAATTAGACTTCTGGAGACAGCTGGGTCTGGAGTGCCCTGGGGGAGGGAGCTGATGAAAGCCAGAGTGGGGCAGAGGTGAGTTTGTGGTTAAGCAGCCTAGAGGTGAACAGGGGGCACTAGCTCTGCTGTGGATGGGGGCAAGCCTGGTTATGTAAAGACAGGAATGCCAGGGCCATGATTGCTTTTGCCAAACCAATTCCAGAGCCTGCCCCCCTCCCCCCATAATGGGGGAGAGCTTATTCTGCTCTACATCTTTCAGTGCCCAGCATGGTGTCTGAATCAAAGTTAGTTCCCAACATAGGTTTAATAAATATTTAGCTCCTACCATGTTCTGGGAATACAGGGGTGGGGGACATGAAGTTCCTGTCTTCATGGGAGGGGATAAACAATAGTGCAGCAAGTAAGCAAATGCACATGTTCATTTCATAGGGAATTGAATGCTCTCAGGAGAGAGAATAGAGGATTAGTGTTGTGGGTAGAAGGACCACCATGGATTGGGTGGCCAGGAAAATCCTCTCTCAGGTAGTGACATGGGACCAGAAGGACAAGAAAGAACAAACAACACAACAATTTGGGGGTAGGGAGTAGAAACCACTCTGGGCAGAGAAGATGGGGAACACAAAATTCCTCTGCAAGCTTGTGTTTGGGAAAATTCCTGTGTTTGAGAAACAGGAAAGGAGGTCAGTGTTGCTCATGTGGCTTTGGTGGAGTGTGCCACTTCAAGTGGAGGGGATGAACTTAGAGAGATTGGCAGAGAATCAATCCAGATTTCCTTAAAGGAGTGCTCTTGGCATTTGGGATGAGACAAGCATGGATATTAGGTGGCATTTAGCGTCCTCACCCTCGCCCACTAAATGTGAGTAGTTCCTCCTCTCCCAAGTCATTCTGACAACCAAAAAATTCCCCACCATGTTTCCATTCCCACACATTGCTTAATAAAGACCTCTGGAAGATAAGTGTATTAGTCAGGGTTCTTCAGAGGAACAGAACCAACAGGATGCTTATATACGAAGACATTTATTATAAGGAATTGACTCATGTAATTATGAGGCTGACAAGTCCTAAGATCTGTAGTCAGCAAACTGAAAACCCTGGAGAGCCAATGTGTAAGTGCCAGTCTGAAGGCCAGTAGGCTCAAGACCCCAGAAGAGCTGATATTGTAGCTTGAATCCTGGTGTCCCTGGTTTCCCAAGACTGGTGTCCTAGCTCAAGTAAGTCGGGCAGGGGGAGTTCGCTCTTACTCGCAGGAGAGTCAGTCCTTTTGTTCTAGTCATGCCTTCAACTGATTAGATGAGGCCCACCCCACTAGGGAGAGCAATCTGCTTTACTCAGTGTACAGAGTCAAATGTTAATCTCATTCAAAAACACTCTCACAGACACACTCAATAACTGGGTATCCTGTTTGTACACAAAATTAACCATCACAACCATGTAGGGCATTGATATTCTTTCTGTGTGTTGAGACCTGGGAGAGCTGAGGTTGCTGGGATGAGCCATGAGAGACTCCAGCAGAATGTGACTGGGAAAGGTAGGAGGTTACAGTCCCCAGGCTTTAAAACTGCCCCCAGTTCCACTTTATGATGATCAGGTTTGGGATGGGTTATTAGATAGGAATAAGCATGACACTAGGTGTTATAGTATTTTGCAAATCCACATACATGATCTTATTTGACCTCCCTGTAATCCTGTGAGCTGGGTGAGGGTGTATTATTGTTGTTATTTTGCAGATGAGAAAAGAGACTTAGAAAAGGTCAGAAGTTTACCTAGGTTATACATGTTGCCATGGTGTAAACAGGGCTGGGGTGACTTTGCTGTCCCCCAGATGTTGGGGGGTTCAGGGTGGAAAGAGCAGGCTGGTCGCAGAGCGTGGAGAAGGCTGCAGAGGGCAAGGGGACAGCCACGTGCTTGCACTGCAGGCAGGAGAAAATCTTCAAGGGCGCAGTGTGCTGCCACACGGCAGTGATGTAGCAGACCTGTCACTTACCAGGAAAAGACGGCCGTGGCCGACAGAGCCTGCTGATAGTGGCAGCTGGGGTCAGGGTGACTCAGAGGGAGCAGAAACCCAGGCCTGGCAGGGAGACAGCCAGACTGGGGCGAGGAGCAGCCAAATCTGTCACCTAAAGCCTCAGAGGATGAGACCAGGGACATGCAAGACAGTGTGGGGGCAGCTCTGTCTCTGCAGTTGGTTCCTCGAGAATCCCCATGGAGCTGCTGCCTGGACCCGCTTTCCTACTTGGATGCTTGGGCTAAAGAAGTGTCAGGAGAGTCTGCTCCAGGACCTTTCATTATTGATGGTGAAGGCACAGAAAAGTAGGGCAAGCTAAGATCTCTGTGGCCTCCCCAGTATTTTCTGTTAAAGTGTCAAGCAACCAGGGCTGAGTCTTTTCATGTTGGGATCCTTGGTACCTGGCCCTGTGGCTGCCACCTGGGGGACCCTGATGCATGCTTGCTGAAGGGAGAGAAGCCTGCACAAGGTGTTGCTGCATGAGGTCCTCTGGGATTTCAGAGAAGGAAAGAGGGGCTCTGTCCTCAGGAGTTCCTAGTGTAGGTGGGACGAGGACAGCTAATTAACAATACTGTGCCACCAAAAGGACAGAAGGCAAGCAGTTCCATTGGATGAGCTGTCAGTGTCCAGGAAACAGCTTCACTGCAGACCACAGGAGAGCTGTCTGGACCCAGCCAGGGGGCCAGGGGGCAGGTGAAGCTGGCAGCCTCGAGAGACAGGGTTGGAGGGCTTCAACTGGCTTGGCTATCTCCTCTCAATGAAATACAATCATGAAGAAAAGAAAAAGAAGAAAATGTGGAGATCTGGAAAATAATGACTCTTTTCTCCCTGTGGATTCCTCTGAGGCAACCTGATGTGGTGTGGTGCACGGGTTTTGGCGCCAGACTGCCCGCAGTGAGGACAGGCTCCTGTCTTGAATGTGTGTGTTCCTCGGTGCTGAGCCACGTGGGCCTGGCCATGCTGCTGGTGTAGGCAGCTGCCCCCATTTCCACCTGGTGTGACCCTCTGTGTCACGTCCTCTCCCCTCTTTCTGACCCTCTGTTCTCATATGCGCACCCTCACTTCTGTGCCAGTTTCACTGACACCCACTGTTTGAGTCTACCTCTCCATGGTATAAGCCAGCCTCAGTTGTCTGTAGTACAGCAGAGCTCAGAAATGAGTTAAGACTGACCGTAGACCTCATGCGAAGTTTTGATCAAGGAACAAAGCACAAAGATGTCCAGGTACTTCTTCTCCTCAGACTCTGGTTGCTGCTTACTCTAGCCACCTACAGACGGGGACACCATGGTTTAGACTGAAGGAAGGCTTGGGCCAGAGTTGGGTGGGTTCAGTGGAGTCTTTGTCCCCAGAATATCAGGGGTTGTGAGGTTATTGCTGGGGTTGAGGGCAAATAAGGTCAGACATCACTGGAATATGCCCTCAGGTTCCTGAGATCTGTGGTATGCCGTGCTGGGAAACCAGCCCCGACTGATGCTGACTCTGTAGTGACCAATGCAAATTACTGGGAGAATGTAAGTATCTTCATTTTTCTTAATTTGTAACTGGCAGACACTGAGGCATCTCCTTCCTTCCTTAATCTGCCCCTAAAGTGAGGCAGGCAGGGAGATGGCCGTGTACTCCCAAGGATAGGCTCTGGGAAGGCTGAGTGGGTGGGTGTGGGGACCTCTTCTGTGGAGGAACCCTCTGACACTCTTATCTCTGTATAATCATGGGGGCAGGTGTCCCCCTTGGGACTTCTCTGAAGGGCTGAGGTGCATCCACAAGCAGGCCCCAGGATGCACAGATGGTTAGGGGGCTCCTCTGACCCTTGACAGAATGACACAGAGGAACTAAAAAACTCAGCTAAGCTTCACACCTGGGGCTCCCCTTGGCTTTAGATACAACATCTCTAGAGAGATTCTAGCTATCAGTCCATCCTGGATGAAAATTCTTGTATTCTGCTCCCAGCCCTCAACTGGGACTCAAAAATGCTAGTGACTAATTGCTCCCTTGAAGTAAGAGAGAAGTCCGTCAGAAGAGAAAGAGCTCTGGACTGTGGCACCGGAGCAAATAACATTCCTCTCTGGATTGTATGCTCCTCAGCTGTGACAATAAGCATTAGAGCACTTGCCCTGCCACCTTTATAGGCTCTAAGGAAAGATGGGGAAGTGCCTTAAAATATTTTGGAAAAATGCTACAAGCATTGTTGATCACTGAGGTTTTGCCTTGATTAATAAGTCTGTACTTATCATTTCTAGTCATAACTGTACCTATATCTACCATCATCTATCTATTACCTGTCATCAACCCATCTATCCATCATTTTTTCTTTTTTATAAATTAATTAACTAATTTTTATCGAGCTATAATTGACATATAACATTGTATTAGGTTCAAGTGTACATGATGATTTGATATTTGTATACTTTATGAAATGATCACAACAAATCTAGTTAATGTCTGTCACCATGTGTAATTACAAAATTTCTTTGTTCTTATGATGATAACTTGTAAGTAATTTTTACTCTCTTAGCGACTTTCAAATATGCAACACAGTATCATTAACTATAGGCACCATGCTGTACATTACAACCCTTTGACTTATTTATTTTTTACTGGAAGTTTGTATCTTCTGAACCCCTTCACCAGTTTCACTCCTTGCTTCCCCTGCCTCTGACAACTACTAATCGGTTCTATCTATGAGCTTGTTTTGCTTCTGTATGTGTTTGTGTTTTTAGATTCTACGTGTGAGGTCATATGGTATTTGTCTTTCCCTGTCTGACTCATTTCACTTAACATGATACCCTCAAGGCTGCTCGTGTTATCATGAATGACAAGATTCACGGTTGAATAATATTTCACTCTATATCCATCCCATCTTCTTTATCCATTTGTCTATGGATGGACACTTGGGTTACTTCTATATTTTGGTTATTATAAATGATGCTACAATGAACATGGATCTTTCCAAATTTAATGTTTTTGTTTTCTTCTGATAAATACCCAGAAGTGCAATTGCTGGATCATATGGTAGTTCTGTTTTTTTGAGGAACCTCCATACTGTGTTTCATAGAGACCACACTAACTTCCATTCCCACAAACAGTGCATGAGGCTTGCCATTCTCCTCCTCCTCAACATGTTTTTCTTGATAAGCTTTTGATGATAGAGGTAAAGGAACCATGGGCAGAAGTAACACTACATATTAATCTAGATTCTATAGGAGGGAAACATTTTCCCAAAGTGGGCAAAGAAGATCCTCCTAATAGCAAACCTATGTGAAAAATGTTAAGAATATATTGTTCGCTTTTAATCTGCATAGAAATTGCTCCTCTCCAGCTCCCCCCCTTTTTTTTAATAGTTTATTTATTCATTTGACAGAGTCACAAGTAGGCAGAGAGGCAGGCAAAGAAAGGGGGGTGGGACAAAGGCTCCCCACGGAGCAGAGAGCCTGATGTGGGGCTCGATCCCAGGGCCCTGAGATCATGACCTGAGCCGAAGGCAGAGGCTTAACTCACTGAGCCACCCAGGCACCCCCAGCTTGCTTTTTTTGATTAAATGTAACAAACATTTTTCCTTGTCCATAAAAATAAATCTTTGCTACTGGTTGGGGATAAAAAAGGAGGTATTTTCAGAGTTTAGGCCTCTGTTGTTCCTTTCCCCATGATAAAGTCCCTCAAGTAGTGAACCCATCCTCAAAATGCTCCTTGTCCTGCCTGCCTTCTGCTTCCTGGTCATGAAGCATCCCTTGCTGAGGGGAGCCAGTGTCTTCTGGCCATGACTGAACATGTGTTCCTCTTTCTCCTCATCTGCTGCCTGGCTGTGGGGTTTCAGGCCTGCCCCACTTGCCTGAGGAAGACCGTCCCTGGGAGAACCTCCCTACAGATCAAGTCAGATGGGCCTGTGGTCTGGGCTGGGAAGAGCAGTAGAGGTAGAGGGCGATGGTGGTCTGCTGCAGGATGTGTGGGAAGGGAAGCACCTCTCGTATGGATGGGGCCCAGGAGCAGCTCTGCATCCCGCTCCTCATTCAGGGGTCCCTGGCTTCCCCCACCGAGCTTTAGGTGCCAGGGAAGCAGCCGCCTTTTGCTGGCGTCTATGGCTCTTCTGCCAGACAGGTAGATTAATCAAATACACCACTCATCAGGGGGTATTTATGGCCATTTCCCCTGATTCTAATGTTCAGTTTTTATTTTCTAACTAGACATTTATTACTCCTCCCTCTCCATCATTTCTATGATAAAGGTGGAACTGTGCACTTGCCGTGTGTTTGAGCTTTGATACTGTCATAAATAACAGGGACATTCACAAGGAGGGGGCTTCCAGGACAGCCCCTCCCTGCTCCCCTTCATACCCTGCCCTATTTGAGCAAATCTCAAGGTAGAGACAGTATGATTGCATCTTGCCCTCTAATGTAACATCAGTGTCATATTAGACATTTTTTAAAGGATCCAGGGCACCCTTTACTTTTTATACTTTTTCCTTTTAAGGCAGTGTTTCTTCCTCTCTGCAGGGTAGGGGAATTAAATTAGTAGACTGGAGTTTCTCTCACTTCTGGGCTCCTTCTATGCCTCAGGTTGACATAGACCTTGAGAAATGTCCCCCCAGGATTCGAGGGGTAGCCAGTACCCAGCTCCACAGGAGAGCAAGTCATTTCGGCTGCAGGAACTCCATCCTAAAGCCCATTTTGTTCCTATCATCGTCACTATTCTTTATGGACTCTCTGCTGAGTGCAAGGCATCATGCTAGGTGTGGAATCTTCCTCCCACCTCTGAGGGTAGCAAATTATATTCCTTCTACATATCTCCCCGCTTCTCCAGTCTCAGGAATCCTGGGTGCAGAGAAGACAGAACATACCTCCAGCCCTCCTTTCGGCAACTCCACTCATGATGATGTGGAAGGAGTCTCCACGGGCCATCATCCAGCCCAATGTTCTGCTTCTAGGCTGCACAAACCAAGCTCTAAATCTAGCTCCCTTGGACTCATCTACTCACTGGCTTGCTCTCTCCGGCACATTAACAGCCAGGGGGAGAAGAAAGAAACTCTGGAAAGAACCCAAAGTGCCCATTAGATGATTGTTATTATGTTGGTGCCTGTTGGAACAATATAAGTCTGAGGTCTTAATAAAATCCAACATTTTCCAATTAGCTGTTGCTTAATTTGCAACATGAATACTCAGAACCCTCACGCCCTTCTGCATCTTCCTCCCTCAAGTGTCTCCCAACCCAGCCTGCACCATCAAATTGTATTCTTACATCTGCAGATCGGAGACGGAGGCCCATAGAGCTCAGGCCTCCTCCCTGAGCTGCAGGGTTCCCTAGCTCTCACCACCTCCCCTCTTCTAGGGCCAGAAAGCTCAGGCCATCAGATCTCCCCATTCGGAAAATGCAAAATGCACAGGTTGCCTTACTTGCCACAAAGTCTATGAAGTTGATTACTTCTGGAAAAGGCCCACCCTAAGCACTAGACTACATGGTCCTTTAAGCACAGACAAATAGAACAATTTTAAGTCTGGTTGCTGGTGGTTTCCTCCCTTCCTCCCTCCCTTACTTCCTTCTTTCCTTATATCCTTCCTCCCTCACTCACTCCCTGCCTTAATTCTTTCTTTCTTTCCTTCTCTCTGCCCTCCCTCCTTCCCGTCCTTCCTTCCTTCCTTTCCTCACCCTCTCCCTTCTTAACTTCTTCCTTTTCCTTTTTTTAAAGGTTCTATTCATTTATTTTTGTGAGAGAGATTGTGAGAGACAGAGAGAGAGAGAGTGCGAGGGTGCACTAGTGCGGGGAGGGGAAAAGGGAGAAGCAGACTCACCGCTGAGCAGGGAGCCTGCTGCGGGAGTCGATCCCAGGACCCTGGGATCATGACCTGAGCCGAAGGCAGACACTTAACCAGCTGAACCACCTAGGTGATCTCCTTCCTTCTCCCTTTTTTCCCCCCCTTTAATTAGCAACAGAGATTCCTTCAAAGGTATCTTCCCTAGATGTGCAGTACATAGAACAGATAAAAACAACATTGGTCCAGTTAATGTGCAGTTGAGGATGGAAAGAATTCTGCCTTCTCCACCTACTCTCCCATCAGATCACTTCTGGGATACTTTCTGGAGATCTAAGGAACACAGTGTATGAAACATTGATTTCCCCCTCCCCCTCAGGAAAGAAAATGGGAGGCCAGGGTGGAAATGTAAGTTGCTCAAGATCAAACAGCTCATCAGGAACAAAAGGAAGGAAGTAGACTTGGGTATATGGCCTCCATATTCCTCCAGTATTTCCCAGACCCCAAACCTGGGAACACAGACAGAAATGTGAGCACGAGTACTCCACAGCTGGAAGGAGCAAGGGTCTCCCCTAGCTGCACTGAAATCCATTTTGCTTCCCCAGTAGGCGGTGGTGCTTCTCCAGTGCTTACTGTGGGAAGAGAGGAGAGGAAAATTGTCCATCCTCTGCCCTTCAAGCCCCCTCTTGGGTAGCCCCTCACCCACCAAGGGTTGAATATGCTGCATTGGCTATAATTTGGACTTAGCTTGGAGGTAATTTCCCGGTGGTGCCTGCAGCTTCTTAATGCAGGCTGTCAAAATGATGTAGAAGTGTGCTCTGCCAGCCGCCCGGCTGACTTTATTCAGATACATCTAATGTGACAATTTTGTCAAAGCTTGTTTTAAAGAGCTGTTTTGACTGCGTGTTAATGCAGCCTTCCTAATCAGCCAATTGCTGCATCTGATCCCCCATACCAGGAATGAGATGGTGATGATTTCTCTGCAGATAAATGTCTCCCTTGTCCCCTGGCAGGGGGGTGACCTGGCCTCGTGGCAGGGGCAGGCACTGGGACAGTGGGCTAAGCCCCACCCCAGACCCCAAAACCCTGCAGGCTGTGGTGGCAGCTTGGGAGTCTGTCAGGCCCTTAGGCTCAGGAGCTGAGCAAAGAAGAGCCCGCTGGAAGCTGAGGGGAGCACATGAGGAAAGGGGCTCGCGGATCTTGTGCTAATGAGGGCAAGTTAGGAGACCTTGGATGTGCTCTGAGAAGCTGCCACAATGAGTCAATCACAATGAGTTATTTCATCTTTTTCCAGACTGAGGTTCTCCTAACTGCATGTCTGGGTGGGACGAGCAGCAGCCACCACTCTGGGCAGATAGTCTGATTCCCAGGCTTGGGCAAGTCACCTTGCTCTCCTGAGTCCCTTTCCTCATCTGCAAACCTGTGAGGATGGAATATGAGATCATAGGTAGACATGCTTGGCAAGCAGGCAGAAGATCTGAATGGCAGCTGCCTTTCTCCTCCCACCTCGCTGTTGCTTCCGGGCGGTACTGAATCTGAGCCCGACAGCGGTACCTACATGGAAGTGGATAACACAGCCTTATCAGCTACTGCTTCCCCTGTGCTCAGTGGCCTTGACACCCTTCTTTGATTTTTTTAAGCTCTGTGTGGGCAGGAGTTGGGAATTTATTATTTAGTATATATTCCAAAGATCTCACATATTCCTGCAAAATCCTTGGCACCTGATTTAGTATGAGATGTTTAATTAAGATTTTTATTTTCTGTAATTTAAATCAACTTTCTAAATGGTGAATTTCATGCTCTGAGAGAAGCAGAACATGAACGAATAGGTAAGTTCTTATTGGCACTTGTGCACCAGATCCTTGCTGGGAACTGTACCGGCATCAGATCTTCTAACTGAGGTGTGTGGGTCTCTGCCTCGCCCCAGCTCACACAGCTGGGAAGATCCAAGTTTGTCCAGTAGGCCGTTGCTAACTCTGAAGGCACTGGGTGCAACGGGACATGATAGTTCCAGCTCTGAAAAATTGGCAGCTGCTGTTTGCTCTGGTTCCTGAGAGGTATGGGGTTTGGGGGATGGCTTCCAAAGTGTCCTCAGGCCAGGTATGCTGAGGGGGGCCAAAGGTTGACTACTCTCATTGCCTGGCTTTGGAACTTCCCACATCATTTACACCTCAAAATGTCACTCCTTTCTCCATGCACTGGTTATTGATGTTTATTTTTAACTTGCATGTGATTAAGATGAATCAGAGCTGTCTCTACCAGCTGCAGATGGTCCTAACTGGGGCATTAAGGTTTTGGATCTCTATGTCCTCTTTGGGGGTCTTCTTTGCTCCTGATCAGTTGAACTGGCTGGTCACATCTGACATACTACCTTGTTCCCAGGACCCACTGTCTGGGCCACAAGAGATTCTTTGACCCTGTCTGAATGCCTGGTTCCCCTCTCTCCTCTTTCTCTGCACTTCTGGGAACATCTGTGCTACTGAAAGCATTTTATTTGTCTTCATAAAACAAGAGTTAAAAATAAAAATCAATAACCACCAGATTATCAAGGGAGGATTAATTCAACTTTTGTAAATGCTAATGAGATCTGGAACCTTAGCCAGTGGTTCAGGCATGGATTAGTGTTCTTCTGCCTGGGCTCTAGGAGAAGGGCTTAACAAGAGTGCTCTTGGGGGATGACTGCCAGACTCAAGTGTCCCTGTGACCTCAGTTTCACAAGGCCCATGCCCCCAGGATTCAGGATGTTTCTGACCTCTGGCACATCTCCTGTTGGCTCCTTGGCTCTAGGCACTGCTGGCAGAGTGTAACCCAAATACCACTTTCCTGGGAGCAGAGAAAATCTCTTGGGCCAGGACCTGGGAGTCTTTCAGTTTGTCAGGTTGCTTTCGGGGTTGACTGTCATTATGATGGGGCTTGGGGAATCCTGCCAAAGGCTCCCCACCATGAGAACGTGCTGAAGTCTGCTTCGAGAACCTCTTCTGGGTTTGGTTCTCCAGAGATGAGTGAGAGACAGCTGGCTGTCCTGCATGTTCTGAGATGTCGCAGTAAGAGGGAGCTGAAGGGGCGTGGTGGTGGTTGAGCTCTTCTCCCAAATCCTACCGTGCTGCCTATTTGGCCTCTGCGGAACCCTCCAGGGCTTTCCCCCACGAAGCCGTCTTCCTCTGCCGGGCTGCTCTTCCTTCAGAAACCAGCAAATCTCACTCTCTCTCCTTCAAGTCTCTGAATGTCTCCTGCATTTCTAAACCCAGCCTCTTCCCCACACTTCTGACTCCTCCTGCCCTTCTCTGTTTTTCCCCTTAGTGTTTATCACTAAGCATCTTCCCCTTTTATCCGCTCTAGAGCTATGGCACCCGGGGAGGGCTGCGCGTCTCATTCCTCTGTGCATCTCCAGGCATAGAGTTGTGCCTGGGACATGATGGATGCCCAAACACTTACTGAGTGAAAGGAGGTGAAAAGTCAGTGTGTCCTTCCTTCTTCCTTTCTCAGTCCAGTCTTTGAGAAAGGTGCTCAGGGCTTATGAAGGGAGCACACTCTGGTCCCTCCATCCTGGGGAACACGACTTGACAGAGATAAGCTCAGGCTGCTGGTACAGGCCACAGCTCTGTACTCTGTAAGACCTCGTGCTGAATAGGAAAGCCAATCTCATAGGCTATGCCCTGTATGATTTTGACACGCTGACAGAGACGAGATGATAGTGGTTGTGAGGGGTGGGGAGTAGGGAGTAGGGAGTTTTCTGGGGTGACGGGCTATTATATGTCTGGTTGTGGTGGTGATCTCATGAATCTATACATGGATTAAAATTCACAGAACTATACACTGATGGAAAAAAGAGTCAATTTTGCTCCATAATATTTTTAAAATAAATAAAAATACCTTTAAAAAGGGAAGGGATGGAATTTATCCAGAAGCACAAGTTCTAAGATAATCCATAACTGGAGGAGAGGCCCTGCATAAGGGACAAGGGTTTCTACTACAGAAACAGTTCCCCTGCCTCACTTCAATCAGAACACCTCAGGCCCTGCGTTTATGAATGGGAGCCGTGGATATGTTTCTCTCTTTATGTACACACAGCAGATACAATGCATGGGTGTCTGTGTGCAATTTTGAAAGGATAGCACGTTTTTAATACGGAGCAATACCACTTTGGCAGACCATTTGCTGCGATAAGAAGGAAATACACCATGAATAGAATTTTCTTTGTAAATCCCTTTCCTGGCCTCAGACCCAGTTATGGATTTCCTGCTGTTAATAGATTTGAGTTCTTTTGCTTTTCTCTTCTTGCCTGTTCTGCTGTGGTCGCTGTACCCTCTGCCTCCTGACAGCTCTCATTTCACTACTGAGTCTGCTGTTCTCACTCACCACTGGACTCTGGCCTGAAAGCTAAGCAGAGTAGGAGCAAGTGGCAGATCCCACCAACTAGATAGGTTTTCTACAGTGATGCCGAATGTCCTGTCAGCAGTGGGCCCTTCCTGTGTGTTAAGTGCCCTTTTGTGAAACACAGTTGTCCCTAGGAGGGAGAGCATAGCAGTTCCTAAAGTGCCAGGAGACTTGACCATTCCTTTTCCTCCTTCACTACTCTGCTCATTTGGTCCAGACATGTTACTGGGATCTTCTATTTTTGGTCACTGTGCTAGGGATAGGGGATGACAGTGACAAAGATCTCATCCATTTTCTTCCAACCAAATTGGAAACCTAAGAGCAATCCCTGAGTGCTCTGTCTCTGCCTCCTCCCCATCTGGCTGTCCCTCAACCTTAGGAATTCCACTTGAAATCTTGCTCAGATATGCTTCTTTTCTCCATCCTCACAGAGGCCGGCAAACCCTCTTGTGGGACCATGGACCTGGATTCCTGGTCTCTTCCAAGTTCTCCCTGATAACCTTTCCCCTCTACCCCACCTTCACCCCATGCTGCTGATGCAGCTAAGGGTTTATAGGAGTACTTCCCTGTTTAAGGACATTTAATTTAAGGAATTGCCTCTGTGATAAAAGTCACATTCTTTCATAATGGAAGCACTGGTCCTTTTCCGGCCTCATTTGAGGCCACCCTGGGAACAGGCCTCTTGTCCTTGGTGAAGCTGCTCTCTTTGTACCCCAACTCAGTCCCCAAGGGTCACATCATCTTCTTGGAGAAATCTGCCCCTCCTCCACAACCCCCTACACAGAATTAATCTTTTCCTCCTCTGTGCTCTTATTATATTTTATTCCTAACAATGGCATACCAGTTCTCATGCCATAACCTTGGGTAAGCTTCCAGAGGGCAAAAGGTGACTTTTGAGTCTCTTGGCATTTCCAGCACCGGCAGGGTACCTAGTATAGAGGAGACAACTAATGCATGCACTTGTTGAGTGGAACTGATTTAAATTTTCCAGAGAAATCTTCTCAGGGGCTGTGTGTGTGTGCATGTGTGTGGGTGGGTGTTGGAGCTGGAGTGTAGGGGGTGGGGGAAGGAAAGGGTTCAAGGGAGCCATAAGATCTTTTCAAGACCATTTGGCCTTGGGGCGCCTGGGTGGCTCAGTCTTTGAGGGTCTGCCTTCGGCTCAGGTCATGATCCTGGGGTCCTGGGATCGAGCCCCACATCGGGCTTCTTGCTTGGCGGGAAGCCTGCTTCTCCTTCTCCCACTCCCACTGCTTGCACTCCCTCTCTTGCTGTGTGTCTCTGTCAAATAAATAAAAATAAAATTAAAAAAAAAAAAGACCATTTGGCCTTAGGCCATTCTGACTCTTTTTCCTCCTCTGCGCCTCCCCCCCCCCACCCCCATCTCTGGCTATAGGCTCAGCATTCTTATAGAAGGTGTTGGATGTCAGTTTACCTCTCCTCCAGCTTTGCCACCTTAAGTCAGCTCAGTCATGGGGAGGACAGTGTCCTTTACTGACTCCTTCTCTCCCTGGGGAACTAGTCACTATGGCTTCAAATATCTCTGGGCCTGGCTTCCAAAAGTCTTCTTCTCAGACTCCAGGGCTTGACCACAGGCTAGAGTCAGGTGCAGTGGGCACCCACATGGCTTTCTCTCCAGGGAGCTCTCTGTTGCAATTTCTGAGGTTGTGTGAATGGATAGTCACCCCTTTGCTCAGACCACTCTAGTCTTTAACCCACTGAGCCACCCATGCGCCCCGACCTCTCTAGCCTTTAAATCTATGTTGGACTTCTTCGGGAAGGGGAGGCCTAAGGTTTGGTTTAATTTACAGTTTTACTTTTTTAAATTTACAGTTTACTTTTTGTCAGGAAACTTGTGAATTCTTCTGAATCAGAGAGTTCTTGCTTCTCCTTTCCTTGTCCCCTTCTTCACCTGAAAATCCCAACTGAGAGTAAAGGGCGGGATGGGCTGTTCCTATGGTTGTTTGGTTTTTTGAGAAATTAACTTTTCATTTGTTATATTTTCCCCATCCAACTCCTTCCCAAGAAAGTCGTCTGCTCTTTAATGTTCTCTTGCTTGTGCAGATTGTATTGCCAAAAGAGACATTGCTCACAGGCAAATTTCCTTCTTAACTTTTGTTTCCTGAAAGTCTGGGCTCCTTGGAAGAATTCTCCTGGGGATGGGAAAAGGTGGACAGAGAATATCAGAGGAGAGATTCTCCATGGGAGGGAGTGGGTTGGAGGTCCCCTGTGAACAGGGGACACACACCCAACCTGTCTGATAAATGGGGTCTTTGCGCTTGCTCTTTGCTTAGCCTGGAATGCTCTTCTGCCCAGATATTCATATGACTTTCTTCTTCACTCCATTTAGGTCTCTGCTCAAGTGTTATCTTCCCAGAGGGACCTTCCCTGACTAACCTATCAAGAATGCAACTTTCAGTGGTTTCTTTCACTTCACCTGATTTATGTTTTTTCTCAGCATTAGAACTACCTGACATACATATATATATGTATGTCGGGTATGTATGTATGTATGTGTATGTGTGTGTGTGTGTGTGTGTGTGTATGTGTGTGTGTGTATATATATATATATATATATATATATATATATATACAGTGCCTAGATCAGCTAATGGTACATATGATGTTTATTTTTATGTTTATTTTTTTGGTTGGGTCATGGTACACAGATATTTAGTCTAACACTAATGTGGATGCTTCTATAAAGGTATTTTTTAGATGAGATCAACATTTAAGTCAGTAGATTTTAAGTAAAACGGATTACTCTCCATAAAGTGTGTGGACATCATCCAACCAGTTGAAAGTTTTCTCTTTTTAGGAAAAAAAAGAATGAGGTCACCCCCAAAAGAGGGAATTCTACCAGCAGACTACTTTTGGACTCGAACTGCAACATCAGCTCTTCCCTAGGTCCCCAATTTACTAGACTGCCTTATGGACTTTGGATGTTCCAGCTTCAATCTATCTATTGTCTTTCTGTCTGTCTGTCTATCTATCTATCTATCTTTCTATCTGTCACTTATCTATGTATCTATCATCTATTATCTATTTATCTATCAATCTATGTAACTATCATCTATCCACCTACCTATCTATATGTATCTCTATGTATATGTATCTTTCTATGTATCTTACTGATTTTTTATCTGAAGAACCCCAATATAGTACCCAATAAATATTATTGAATGAATAACTAAGTGAGGTGTAGGACCTCAGAAAAGAATGGCTTCAATGTATTTCTAAGAGACTATATACTAGACACAGAGATTCCTAGGAAATTCCCTATAGTTGTAGAGCAACACAGCTTTAAGGAACCGTGGTGTGTGGGCTTTGAAGGCATTGGAGGTGACTATAATAGACTTGTGTAATAGAGACACTTCCCCCACCTGGGGTCCTTTCTTAGATTCTTGAATGAGGTTGAAGTAGGGGTAGAAAGGGATTTTGGGTAGCAACAGTGACTTAAACCCAATTTACTTTGATTTAAAGAAAATTAAGTACTAAGACATTTCTTGAATATCCACATTTATGGGTTGTTTTATTATCTTTCAAAGTTTCAAATATTTGTTCTCCTGGTTATGATCGCTCCCTCTTTCCTTGCCAAAGGTCACAATGTTTGACATGTGGTTCCTCTGCTAAGGAGATTCACTCATTCATTCATTCATTCATTCATTCAATTATCAAGTATTTCTTGAGTGTCTGCTGTGTTCTAGGAACTGTGTTAATGTTAGGGGTATACATTAGTTATCTCTGCTGCATAACATACTATCCCCAAACTTAGTGGTTTAAAGCAACCACACACATTTATTATCTCTCATTGTATCTGTGGATCAGGAAGTTAGCAGTGGTTTGGGTAGGTGGTCCTGGTCTGGAATCTTCCATGAGATTGTAATCATGTGCCAACATGGGCTGTCATCATCTGAAGCCCTGACTGGGTCTGGAGGATCTGCTTCCAAGGTGGCTTACTTACATGGCTGCCAGAATGGCTATGGCTCTTGGTGGGAGTGCTCTGTTTCCCTCCATGTGTATCCTTCATGAGCTGCTTAAATGTCCTTGTGGCATGGCAAGGATATTCCCCAAGTGAGTTCACAAGACAAAGGCAGAAGCCAGAATACATTTATTTATTAAGTTTTCATAGTGCCCAATCAGTGGGAGAGGGGTAGAGAGAGAGGGAGAGAGACTCTTTTTTTTTTTTTTTTAAATAACATACAATATATTATTAGCCCCAAGGGTACAGGTCTGTGAATCGTCAGGCTTACACATTTCACAGCACTCACCATAGCACATACCCTCCCCAATGTCCATAACCCAACAACCCTCTCCCTACCCCCCATGGGAGAGAAACTGTTAAGCAGACTCCAAGCTCAGCACAAAGTCCACTATGGGGCTTGATCTCATGACGTTGAGATCATGAAGTTGACACTTAACTGACTGAGCCACCCAGGCATCCCACTACAATACCTTTATGATCCAGTACTGCAAGTTGCACACCGTCACTTCCACAGAGTTCTGTTGGAAACACTGGTCAGCCCTAAGGAAGAGGACTATATAAAAGCACGGAAGCGAGGAGCCTATACAAAAGGACAGGAGCATTGGGGGCCATCTTGTAGATCTACTTGAGGATAGGAAGATGAGTAAGTTGAAAAAATTCCCTGTGGTTCACATGTCTTGTGAATAAATTGGCATGGATGGAGCTTGGCATATGCTTATATTATCTCTAGGCAGCCAATTCTCCTGCTTAGGGAGTCCTCTTATTTCCAGTGTCATCATCACCACCAGCTTCCTTTTCTTCATGGTACCACCATTAATAACTATAAAGCACAGGACGTTATACCCTGTATCTGGACAAAGTTCTGTGTCCTGGTCATATTGTGGGTGAGCATGTACAAATGGTTGTTATGATACACAGAGACTCCTGAAGAAAGGTAAAAGACCACAAGGGCAAAGCATAAATCACATGCATAGGATTTGGCCCCTGAACAGGGCAGATACACTTAGTGGAATCTCCCCAGATAGCTCTATCAGGTTCATCTGAGTGGTACATTCCTTTGGTTCTTTGCTGCCTCATCAGTTCCAATGTGTTCATTTGTACTTCTTTCCTACTTGACCCTATATTCCTTGATGTCAAGGAGTATGTCTTCTCTCCCTGGGGTATCTTTCTCCCCTTCTAAGGATAGTGTCTCAGTGAGAATCTGGCTTACCCTTAAATACCTGGTTTGACCGACTTCAGTAGGTGCTCAAGGACCAAGGTCTTTCACTGTTGTATCCCCAAGGACTGTCATAGAAACTTCCAGAAATGAAATTCCATGAGGGTAGGAACTCTGTCTGTCTTGTTCACTTTGCTTCAAACAGTACTTGCCAAGTAAAGATTTAACAAACATTTATTAAATGAATGAATGCTGGCACCAAGTAGTGCTAAAGCAGTACGTGAATGAGTTAACAAGTCTCAAATTGCCATAGCTCCAACCTCTTCTTTATATTCTGGGCCCAGCAAATCATTAAAATCATCTTTCATTTCTTCTTGGACCTTATTTTGCTTTCTAGACCTTTCCCCAACTGAGGGTAGGAAAGAGGGCTAATTGGTAGCAAAGACTTGTGGGCTCCAAACTCTGGCTTTGGACACTGTTACCTTGGAACATAGACACACACACACACACACACACACACACACACACATTATCCTCCTCTGACTTTACCTGTAAGAAGGAGTGCTGAGCCCAAGGCTGGTCCCTGAGGGTGGAATGGGGTTGCAGATATAGGGAGAGCAGGTGTGGTGCCTCAGCCTCTAGGTGGGATCTCATAACTGACGGAGGAGAGAAGCAGGGTGAGTGTGCATCATTATCCTATGATTAATATATAATAATATAGTAATCACCAGGCAGAGCTATGTTAATACAATATTAGGCTGGAAATAATACCCACAGGAAACACCATTTGAAGCCTCCCACCGCAACAGCAATTTGGCTTCTCATCATGTTAGCTCAGGTGAGAGTAAGAGGACCCTGAAGACACTGGAAATACAGTCAGCTTCCTAACAGATTTATGCAGAGAAATGCTGACTGACCTAGAGACCCAGCTTGCCTGGGACATTGCTACCAGGGGAAGCTTGAGGATTTCTCTGCTCCCTTCCAACTTCTCTCATTTCATGCACAGATGGAAAAGAGATGGGTCTCCATGAGCCAAAGGCAAGGGTGGTTTTGGGTGAAGGTGCTACAGGTATGGTCTTTTTTCCTCAGGATTGTGAAGCCCTAGGACTCTCTTTCTCTCCCACTCATGAACTGTCCTGACTTCCTGGCAGAAGCCTTAAGAAGGAATGTTCTGGGATGCCTGGGTGACTCAGTTGCTTGACTGACTGACTGCCTTCAGTTCAGGCCGTGATCCTGGAGTACTGGGATCGAGTCCCGAATTGGGTTCCCTGCTCAACAGGGTGTCTGCTTCTCCCTCTGAACTTCCCCCTCTCATGCTCTCTCTCTCTCTCAAATAAATAAATAAAATCTTTAAAAAGAAGAAGAAGAAATGTTCTGCTTTCATTTTGTGCTTTGCTTTGGGGTCCTCTCTCTTCTCTGGTCAAGAAGGTATAGATCTAGAGAGAAAAGGAAGAACACCTGCCTTCAGTCTTGGCCACAAGAGACCTCTATGTGTATAGACTGCTCCCCAGGGGCTGTTTTAGGGTTTGCAGCACAATCTTCAAGAGCATGCCTTGGCCTAGCTCTGCTCTCCATGTATGTATCTCTCTCTATGGGAACACTATAAGGTTGGGATGCAGTTGACAGTGGCTATGACAGGGCAGGATGTAGTCAAGACAGCTCAGGATCTCTGGTCAAGCATCATCTTCTATCTTAACATGACTTATGCATAGTAATAGGAGAATACCTCACATTCTAAGAGGTGTAAATTTCTAGAGGTAGGGGTTAAGTGGCTTGACCTCTCTGCATAACCCCCAAGTTCACCAAGCCTTTGCCTTTCCAGTTTTCAGCAATTGCCGATGAAAATGACTCAAGTAAGAAGGAACAGTCTTTGGAGAGGAGCCAAAGCCGCATTTTCCACAGCAGAAGCAGCATTGCAAAGGTTGAAGAAGTAAGTGGGTGATGCTGGCTGGAGGACATGGGGGATGTGAAAGGTTAATAAGGGTAGTTAGCTTTTAGTGTGAGAGACTGACCAGGGCCTACCAGCTGATCCTAGCAAACTGTATGTTTGTGCCTGCTTTGCTGCTGATACCTCCTCCTCCCTACCCCAGCCCAATCATTCCCATCTTTCTTAATTCCTTGGAGCCTGAGTCCCATCTTCTTGGCTTAAACCTCCATTTCTAGGAGTTTCTCACCAGGTGGGGAATGGTCCTATTGCAAAAAGTGACCCTTTCTTCAATGCTCTGGCTCAACACTCACTCTATAAACAAGAGCCAATCTACTGTAGCTCACTCAATGCCAGACTAGTGAGCAGGAAGCTGCCATTTGTCTTGTCTCTTTAGGAACAGAATGGGGGCGCCCTGCCAGGGACCTGGGGCTGGAAGGGGCCAGGTGCAGTTTTCAATTCTCTGGCATCAACGTCACCAGACAGGCATATTCTCTGGGACCTGTTGCTGTCACTTTCTCTTCTTGGCCAGAAGAGATACTCCCCTGGGCTAATTCTGCTCTGAGAAGAATCACCACCTGCTCCATTAGGGCAAGAAAAGGCAGAGACGGGAAGGCAGTAAGGCTGAGGGTAGCAGAAGCAGACCAGCTTAGAAAAGACTTCTGCAGAATTCCCCAGAGCCATTCTTTTCCTGATTTGGTGACTCTGGCCTCCCAGAAGTCTGCTGTAGTGGGTGTAGAACTCAAGATTCCTGGCTAAGTGGTGAAAAAAATCTAACAAACTAAGATTGGAGATTCACCTTAAGGCAAGTAGCTCATGGTCCTATGTCAGTCCCCTGTGTACAGAAGTCCAGGCATCAGGTCACTTTGACGTTGTCCCTCCTTGCCTCAGCCTCTAGGTGGAATCTCATAACTGTGCAAGGATCCAGCTCACCCTGCAGACTCCTGGGATGTGTCTCTTCTGTTTGAGGAAGGCCAGCTTTGGTCAGCTCTGCTTTTTCTCTTTCTGGGCTAAGGACTGGCTCAAGCAATACATTCCCTGTTTGCTCTGTCTTTACAAGGCTGTCACTGCATTCCTGACACAAAACATCACTGACTTCCAAGTGGGGAGGAAGGAGGTCTCCCTATAGGCTTGTCAAAAAGAAGAGGGGCCAGACATTCCATTGCCTCCCAGGAAGAAGCTGAGACCATGTGGCTTTGGAAAACATTTCAGGCAGAGTGGCATACTTGCTGCCAAAGCACAGCCCCAGATGTCTTCTACCCACTGTGCCCTTTTGTGACCCACAGGTCCAATCACACAGTCAAAATTGACTGCAAACAAAACAACATCTCTGTTTGTGGCAAATTAAAAAAAAAACACATCCTGCAGCTTTATGTTGCTTAATTAATAAGCTTGTTATTAATCCCAAACACCTGCAAGCATAACCAATTCTTTGTTATGTCATGTTGCTGTCTTGGTGGGAATCTGTGTTGCCCAAGCTCTGGCTCAACAGATGGAGGAGAAAGGCAACTTGATTAGGAACCTGCTCTCTCTCCCTTGACCCCACCTGCCCAATTCTTATTCTCTAGGATCTTGTAGTGCATTTGTTATTTTATACCTCTTGCAGTTGGTTCTTCTCCCAGATCTCTTTATTGGGCTGCTATACCCACCTCAGTTGCTCTATGAGTACTGGCCACTATTGATTTATAAATGTACCCTTGCCTGCTTGGGACGTTATGCCCTCCACCTGGGGCGATCTAACCTGACCAATGCAGATTACAAAGGGCAATCCCCCTTCTTCAAGATGGGACAGCTCTGCAGTACTCATGCAGTTCATGCTCAGGAACTCCAGGGGGAGAGCAGGCTGAAGCTAAGCTTCAGCTGAAACCCCGTCCTTCCCTGGCTTCTTCTACCCATCCTGCTAGTCTCACTTCTCCTAGGTTCATTCTGAGAACCCTCCATCAATAAATTCCTGGCACAAGAATCCCCATATCAGGTTCTGCATCTAGGGAACCTGACCTTAGACATAATTTACTCCAGGGAAGGTTGTGTGTGTGTGTGTGTGTGTGTGTGTGTGTGTGTGTAGCGGGGAGAGAGAGAGAGGAGAGGGAGAAAAGGACAGAGGAAGAGAGAGAGAGAGAGAGAGAGAGAGATAATGAATCAGATTAATTCAATTTACTGAACACATTCCATGAACCACATGGAAAGGGTCAGGGGAGATGTTCGCATAGAACAGAGATATTGAGGGAGAAGATCCAGGAAGACTTCAGGGAGAGGACATCTTTCCTGTGTCTTGAAGGATGAATGATAACAAACACAAAGGAAAGGAGGAGCAGCAGAAGTAAAGGGCAGAAACTGAGCCTTAGACAAAGCAGAGGCAACTTGCCCAAGTTCTCTCAGTGGTAAACACTGAAGCCAGGATCCTACCCCATCTGTCTGACTCCAGAGGCTGCCTTTCTTCTGCATGCCTCTCTCCTTTTGTTTGTTTGACTGTGTGGATACTAAAACTTCTGCTCTCCATGCCCTTCCTACCCTGTCATGTCAGGACCTTGCTTACATGTGCCTTACATGTCTCTGTGGGCACAGTGCCAAGATAAATGGTTTGTGCTCATTAAATATCTGTTGAACTGAGCTGACAGCAAAACTCCTCTTAACCTAGCTTCACCTTGTCTGTCAAGCTTGAGTGAAGGAAAATTCTCCACTGTAGAGATTTCAAGCAGAAAGGGGCTTAGTACAGAAATTTGGGGTCTTGCACATTTGTTAGAAGTACAGAGGAAGCAGATTCAATATTGAGATTGTTAGAATGACTCCTACAGCAATGCAGAATTAGGAATGCTGCAGCTCTGAGGTGCTCCTGGGGCTAAGCCCATCAAGGCTGAAGCCGCCATTGGCCCCAGAGAAACCTCTGGAGAGCTGGAGATGGGAAAATAGACAATAGAATCCAGGGATTAACAGTCAGATGGAGAGGCCGCTGCTGCTGTTTTTGAAACTCAGAAAATGAAGAATGAACACTGAAAACTCCTACAAGACTAATATGACTTTGACAACCATCAGCAGCCTTACAAAGATCACCTCCATCTCCCATCTGTCCTCTAAATCTTGTGTAAATGCATTTAATGGGTGACATCTAATTCACATGGTGGGGGGCGGAGCCATCCACAGGCTTCTTTTCTGCAACAGATGACCCTCTGTTGGCCTATAAGTGACAGGTGAACAGCAAGAAATGCTCCTCAGTTCAAGCAGTTCTAGGTGCCGGGGTGTGGGGGCACAGGGGCATAATCGGTGGTCCTCAGGCCCTTAAGGGAGGGGTTGGAAAACTCTGTGTGAGTGAGAGATGGCAACAGATTACATGGAGAAGTTTCAAACCATGCACTTGGAGAACATGAGTTTGGAGACTTCCTCGTTACGTGGGAAGGTACAGACTCTGGTGCTGGAGCCAGCAGGCATGCACAGCACGGAAAATGTTCTCTTCAGACCTTAGACACATCATCATTTGTTGTAATCCCATTAACTCATTTTGTTTTGGGGAAGACTGAGCCCAGAAGGTCCCAAGAAAGAATTTTCCTACTGTCACATAGGAAAATTAGTAGACAAAATTGGAGACAAAACCAAAACTGGGCTTTCTCCATAGGTTGAAAACTATCTAAGCCATTCTTTTTTTTTTTTTTTTAAGATTTATTTATTTATTTGAAAGAGAGAGGACGAGTAGGAGGGGCAGAGGGAGAAGGAGAGAGTCTGAAGCAGACTCTGCCGAGTGTGAAGCCCGACATGGGGCTGGATCTAACAACCCTGAGATCACAACCTAAGCCAAAACCAAGAGTCGGTTGCTTAACTGGCTGTGCCACCCAAGTGCCCCTATCTTAGCCATTTTCAAGGCCTTCTTCTTGCATACAGGAGGTTAAGGTCACCTGCACATCCTCCCAAGGATCAGATTATGACCAGGGTCTAGGTCTTCAACCTCTGCACACAGTCCCATATTAAGAACTGTGAGTAGAATTGTAAAACAGTATTCCTTCCTGTAAGCAGATTCAGTAAGACCACCAACAATCTCCAGTTAAGATGGCTTTCCTTCTTCTTCATGCCAATTGGTGGATATTATGGGAAGGAAGATTTTGACTCTGTTGAATTTTATAGTTCATCCAGAGAACTGGCTGCTTGATGAGAGTCCTCCATTCCTCAAAGTGTCTCAGTGAACAAGTTCAGTATGATGGATAGTCCCTTGTTGAGAAAGTCATTAAGGAAATTTAGGCACTGAGACAATGAAGAGGCTAAAAATCTCTAAGGGCTTTTCTACTCCTGATGTTGTGTATTTCTGTGATTTGACCTAGACGTGGACATGGCATAAAGCCAATGGAGAGTAGACATGCTTGGCCTCAGGGGCAGGAGGCAATGTAGTCTGAGGCCTTGGGCATGTGCTTGGGCTGTTTTGAATGGGTGGTCCCATTCTGCACTTGACATTCTCTTTGTGTCCCCATATCTGCGTCTGATGAGATTTGGCTGGTGGCTGTCATTCTGCATTGGCTTCTGTAAGGCTTGGCACCTCATTTCCTATTGTTTGGGGCCTCAGGTGCAGATGTGCTCCAAGCTCCTCTGAGGATGGAGGTGCAGAGAAAGCCCAGCTGAGTTATAATGGGCTCTGTCTGGTATAGAAGTGGCTGGGCATTTCTCCAACACCCCCGAAGAGATTAGCAGGCAGGGCATGTCCCATAGGAGTGGGAGCCAAAGTCCTACACAACTGGCAGAAGAGCTTCTGCTGGAGGTGTGTGTCGTAAGCGTGTTGGGCTCATCACACCATGACTCACAGGCAGTGCGTGCTCCTGAGCGTGCGGCTCAGAGGGCAGGTGGAAAGGGGGCTGGTGAGGAGCTAGAATTCTGTTAAAGACTTGGCCAAAACATGCTTTTTGTGATTCCAAAAGGGCCCTCTTCTAGTCAATGGTGTGTATATGTGCCCCCGTGGGTTAATGCATGTGTGTGTTTGTGTACACATGTGTAGATGTGTATGAGAGTGTTGAGGTCTATATATCAAACTATGTATGTGTCTCCATGTGAATATCTATGTGTGGCCCAGTGCATTTCACGAACATACTCATTCACAGGCCTTCTTGTGCATATGCGTGTGTGTGTGTGTGCACTTGTGTTTTTGCTGCCAAAGTTTGGGTAGGCAGATCTCTCTGCTGGGCTTTGCCTTGGGCCATTGGTTTCCTAGAGGGTGAGTTTGGATTCGTCCTCCCTGCTCTGGGTCGATGGCATTGATCCAGGAGGAGTGAAGAATCAATTGTTATTTGGTTGGAAGGCCTGGCGCCAGAGTGTGTGAAAAGTAATTAGAGGGAGAGGAGCTGATGCCAAGGGCTGGGCCCACTGCCCTTGACAGGGCTGCTGGCCTAGAGCAGACTGAGGCCCTAGGTGGCGGAGCATGGAGGAGAGGAGATTCATTTAAGGGGATCCAGGGCATTCTTCCTTGCACCCATGATGCCAACTCAGCCTTCCTCTTTCTACCAGGCTCAAGACAAGCTCTGAGAAGATCGCCTGTGGAGTGGTGGAGACTGGAAGACAAACTTGTTTTTCTGTCCTTGTTGATATGCAGCATGGGAACAGGATCTCTCGACAAATACAGTAGCTTTCACTCACTTGTATCTCTTGCATGGTTATAAAAACAAATGTCATTTATTCAAGACTTCTATCTTTTCAGCAAGCTTTTACTTTTCTCATTGAGCCTTACAGCATAATTATGAGGTGAAAATACAAGTATCAGGCCCCATTTTTTGACAAGGAAATAGAGGCACATGTGCAAAGTGACTTGCCTAAGCTCCCACAGGGAGTTAGGTGTATGTGGGGGGTTACAATCCAGACCCAGCTGTGGGCTGTAATAGGAGTTCTCCTATACCATTGATTCTCAGATAAGGCACAGACATACATGTGTATGACCTTAAGTCATCTGGAGTGAAGGCTGATGAGAAAATAAGTAACCCAGATGGCATTGGAGGATGGTTCTTGCTACATTAAGGCAGAAGTTCCTCAAACTGTAGCATGCGTAAGGCACAAGAAACATCATAGAGTGTGGGTTCTCAGCCTCTACCTCCAGACATTCTGGTTCAGTAGGTCTGAGGCAGAGCTGAGATGGGGCCTGGATTCTGAGTTTTTTTTAATCACATGCTCTAAATGATCCTACTGCAGGTGACCCAGGAGACATGTCTGGAGAAACGTAGCTTTAGGAAGTAGAAGGAGGAGGAAGGATGTAAGGAAGCAGCCGGTTCCAGCTCAGGTCAGAGAGCAACTACAAGGAAATATAAATGGTGAGGCATCTTGTCTGCCTGTGGCAGTTGGAAGAAGGAAGGGAAGCTGCTGAAGAGAGTGGGATCTTTAAACCATGAATACAGAGAGAAGGGTAGAATGACAATTCTTTAAAACTCAGGCTATTCTGGGGTTCCCTGAGACTTCCTCACAGTTTTTCCAGCTGGACTTAGAGGAGAAGATATAATAGCCTTCTCAGGCAGTGGTGGGGGGGTGGTCCAAATTAAGTGGTATGGAAACATGTTAGGAAATGGAAAAGGAGCAAGAACCAAATAGGGAGCCAAGAGTCCGTGTGTGACCTCACTGCACTGCTAATTGTGTCAGGCTTACAGCCATTCCTATTAAACATCTGGGTTCACTTTGCCAGCTTGAAGGTCTCAAGGAAAGAACTCAACAGCCAGGAGAAGAACAGAGGAAGACCTAGGCTGGGGAGATTCTAGAAAGAACAGGAGGATTGGGGGAAAGTAAGAGATGGGATAATGTAAGGGGTTTAAGCACCCTCCTTCCCTGGCCAGTGACTATTCTATCTTATATGGTAGCCATCCAAGGATCAGGGAAATGGGACTTCAAAAAGATAATCCTCGTTGTACATGGAATGATTCTTTTCTGAGGACTAGAGGATCTTCTTCAGAAAGCAGTAGGTCATATCAGCCTATGTCAGGTAGGGAAACAAGGAGAGTGTCCAGAGGTTTCCTTTTCCTGAAGTAAGTTGCAAACACAGTTCCTGGTCTCCTATCCTACTCTTGGAGGGAGCAGAGGGACCTGTTATGATCCACAGGGGCCACTTGACTTGACTGTACTACCCAAGGATCCTCTGGGCAATAACAGCAGTCTTCCATAACCATGATACATCATGGAGTAGGTGACATGTTTTACACTAGGGGCTGTGGTTGAGGAGTAGTAATAAATGGTGCAGAGGGGAAAGGAGCTGGTGAGACCATGGTTAGAGTTAAGAGGAAAGCTTCAGGGTGACTTGACAAATGATCTTCTTAATGTACTACAAAGTAGTTTCACCTCCAACCTGGTAATGGGTTAAGAGTGAAAAGCAATACAAAGATGCTTATGGCTGCTTGTTCCTTTTGGCCTATCCTCTACCCATTTCTCTCTTCTTGGTGTGGTGTGCCATTCCCAGATGGCACCCATCCCCAACCTGTTTCCTGTACTCATCTTGTTTCTCACTCCTTGTGCAATTACTCACAGCCTGAGCCAGGCTGAGATGCATAACAACATACCTTCACATTTGTATAATGCTTTGCCATCTTCAAACTACTTTTATCCCCATGATGTCATTTGATGCCCACAACTCACTGGGAAGGAGGCAGTGCAGTTCATGGTTAGGAACATGGATTCTGGAGGCAGGCTATCGTGTTCCAATCCTGTCTCAGCTCCTACTGCTGGTGTGATGTTAGGCAAGCACTTTCATTTCTTCTTCTATAAAATGGGGATAATAACCAATTTTTAATATCACAAGGATACAATGATTGAATCTTTGTAAGGTATTTATAACAGGGCCTAAACTGTGAAGCACAATTAGCGTTACTATCATTACTGTTATTATTCCAGGTTAATAAAAGAATAAACTATGACTTAGATGGGGTAAGTGATCTGCCTAAGTTTTAGAGCTAAAACTTGGCAAGGTTAGGATTGAACTCAGATCAGCCAGCTCATGGTCCCACAATACAGCAATGCCACATTACCAAGTCAATCAATATTCTTTGCACAGACTATTCACCTTCTGGGCTGGAAGTTCATGAGGGATGGGACCCAGAACACATGTGATTTCTAAAGTTTCCTCTGGTGCACGCCAGGCATAGTTCTGGGAGTGTTACGGTCTTCAAGTCATTTGATCCTCACAACAGCCCAGAGAGGCAGGTTTTTTTATTCCCTGATCATAAGACTCCAAAGTCAAAGGACTTGGGACTTCAATGTGACTGACTCCACTTGCCCTTCTGGATGCCGGACACTAGGAGCGCCAGTGTCCTGACCCTCTGAGAACTGCTCTGGGGATGCAGGACTCTGTCCACTGAGGCGCTGTCCACAGTGCTGAGGGATCTCAGCAGGACCCAAAGGCCGGGAAGTTACCACTGCTGTTCATGACTCCAGAAGAGGGTGCATGGAGTGGTTGTTTTGTGTGTTTCCACAATCCTCAGACAAGGGAGTTCTCAGATTTTACATATCTCTTTTTAATCCTCAGAGGCTCAGAAATTAGGATGCTGTACAGGTCAGGAGAGTTATCCTTAACCTCTCTTTCCTTTTCCTGTGAGTGAGGTGGGGCACTGAAAACGTGGAGATACAGGACAGAATGTGCAATGCATACATGTGCATGTGTGTGCAGGGCCAATGTGTGCCTGGGTGTCTGTGTGCATGTTGGCTACATCTGTATGTATTCCTGTGGTTCTGTACAGGGCCCGTATATATGTGTGAAAGTGTGTGGGTGGGCAGGTCTGTACATGGCGGCATAACACCTGTCTGTGTGGGTGGTGTTAGAGTGTGTGTGTGTGTGTGTCCCTGGAGTATGTGTGTGTGTGTGTGTGTGTGTGTGTGTGTATGAAAAATGTGTGGGAGGGGGCTAACAACTGTGGTGTGTGTGGTGCCACTGGTACTGTAGTTGTGAGGAGTCTAGTCTGCTCAGCTTCATCTTTATTCCTCCCTGAACCATACGACACACAGCAGCATCCACAGATGCACTCACACACACCTGCACTCTCAAGCTAATTCACACTTACTTCTTCCATATTCACTGACACACAAGTAACCCATCAGCATTATAATACAGCACTCAAACGTGCATGAAAACACTAACACACGTGCACACAAAACAGAAGAACCCATGTGCAAACCTCTGGCAGATCACACAGAAATGCTCTCTGATTTCCCCTTTCTCCTTTCTAGCCCTGATCTTCAGCTTCCCATCCTCCCTGGAACTCTCCATCTTTTGTCCTCTTCCTCCCCTTCCTTGGGAGTGGCTTTCCTTGGCCTGGTGCTCTTAGTAGATCCATTTACTGGGTTCATCCCTGGACATAGCAAGGACAGTTACACACTGGCATGACCACTTCTTACACCAGAAATGTGGATTTGTTCTCATTAATACAAATCTTGGTTACATGAGGCTCCTGCTGGCGCCACCTGCTGGTAGTTGCTACCCAGTGTCTGTAACAGGTTGGGGGTGGGGAGCTGGGTACCCTGGAGACAAAAATTAGAGTGAAGCCTAGGGCAACCTGGACACTGGGTTCAGGATGAGTTTGAGAAAGTGGATTTCATGTGGACAAGTCTCCGTGGGACCTTATTTGTCCAGAAGAAGAGAAGAACTTTCTAGGGACATCCATGCTGGGAGCTTTGGTATGGGAAAGCAGGATATCCCATATACATATAAAAATGATTAATGTGTGTCAGCCTTGTGATGCACGAGGATATGGCATGGCATCCACTTGCTCATGTGATCAGCTTAAGAGGACGTGGACTTTGTAAATATGTACAGATGTAGGTATGACATAGGTGTGGTTATATGAAAAGATTCTGCCTGTGAATGTGTGCACACACAGAGCATCCTGCATTCATGTGTGTGATTTTGCATATGTGTATGTGAGTCTTGAGAGCAGTGTGAGTACAGTGTATTGCCTGTGTGTGTGTGTGTGTGTGTGTGTAAACACGGATTTTAGTTGTATTAACCTACCATATGGCAAAAGCCTTGGCATTTTATACCAAATCTTTCAGTCTGGACACAGGGCCCTGAACTTGGGAAGTGTCAGCATCTCCTACTCTGCACTCCTGATCCTCCGTCTCTCTAAAGGTACTGCCTAGTTTCCAGTTAACACTCAGTTTTCTCCCTTTCTCTCTGTCCTTCTTTAAATACCCATAGTTCATGCGGCAGTTAAATTCTGGAATTCCATGCGTAGAAGTTTCTCAGCTACCGTCATCTCAGAGTCCAAAGGCAGCCAAACTAGCCTCTGACCCCTTCTCGTCTGCCAGGGGTACACCAGTTGCCTGGATGATGAATGGTGAAGCATCCACTCTGCCCCCCCACCCCCAGCCCACGTGTTTTTGCAGGGCTCATGCCTCAAAGAACCTTCACAAAGGAACAGCAGCCTAGGGCAGAGAAAGGCCCCTTCTCCCCACAGCAAATGTTCTTTTCAGACTAGCCTCCCTCTTGTTGGAATGTTGCAGTGGCTTCTTGGTGTCCCTTCATTAACCTTGGGCAGTTGCCAGGAAAGCAGCCGTCATGGCAGCCTGCCCCTTCATCCCTTCTCTCCACATTCCTCCTTCTATCAGCTCATTGTCCGGGATTCCCTATGAGACTCTCTTTTCAGTGCTTCAACCGGCCTCCTCCCACAAAACCCTCCTGCCCTGGGCTTCCCTGGCAGCTGTGACTACCCCCAAGTTCACAAGCTTTTCCAAGTTGGTTTCCTAGAAAGGGATGGAGAGGCAGCTTAGTAGCTTCTAAATTCTCAGAATTCAGAGTTCTGGATGAATTCTTCTCCTTTCCCAAATATCTATTTATATTTACATAAATAAATCACTATTTATTTATTTCTCCCATCCTACCCCCAGGAATACACTCTTCTCAAGTATATCCACCAGAATCTCCCGCATATCTGGGCCTTCCCAGGTTGGACAATCTCGTCTCCTATGCAGATAAATCTTCACTATCTTACGTTGTTCTCTAGTTTCTAACTACTTAGAAACAGACACTGAGCTGCAAGCAAGGTTAGAAGTTCAGCACCATCTTCTAATTTTAAATCAGTGTTGTAGCAGTTGCTACATGTATACAGCAGCTCATATCATGGGGACTATGCGGCCAGACCACCGTCTTCACTGGGCTTCTGAAATACCTCCTGCGCACAGTGCCTCTTTAACACCTACTATGGGCTGGCCACCGTGTTAATCCTTCAACTCATTCTGTTCTTCTGAACAATGCTACTGGCTATCAACTGTAAGTTCTATGAAGGGAAGAACCACGTCTGCATTGCTCATCCTGCCCCTGTTAGAGTGCTTGGCTCACAATAGGTACTCAATACCTACTTAATGCCAGCTGCTGCTTAAATGGTTGGACATTCGTGGAATTCCCAATGAGGCTTAGGGAAGTTGCACAAGTTGCTTCAGGATACGCTGCTGGTGAGGTAAGGCCAGGGTGGACTCAGGTTTTCCGACTCTGAGTCCAGTAATTGCTCCTTCATAGCATATTTACCTTGTGTCCAAGCACCATGGAAACTTGTTGCTGTGGTACCCTCTGCCATGGATGTTTTTTCCAAGAATAAATCCAGTTCTGTCTCTAGGCTTTCCACACCACTCTGAAGCCCAGCAAGGGGAGAAACAGGGAGGAAGAGGAGAGAGCGTTGAGAAGTGAGGTCTTGTGATAAGGAGGGCAGTGAAGGAAGGATGGGGATAAGGACAAAAGGGAGGGGGTGAGATGGGGTGCAGCGATGGGGAGTTGGAGAGGAAGCACCAGAGAGTTAAGGGGGACTGGACACAGGGAGGGCAGGGCTGACATTTCCATCTGACCTCTGGCTCACGTCTGGTCCCCAGCCCCTCTCTTCCTGTTTCCTGCACCTGGCAGAGCTATGCTTGAGCCAAGGATCTGGAGAATGGGGGAGGGGGAGGCCAGGGAATAAAGATGCATTTGGCATCTCTTAGCACTTCTACACAAGGCCCTTTTGTGTGGAGGTTGAGAACTAAGTGTGGGGGGGTCCAAGAATGAGAGGTCTGGGGGTCGAATGTGTGCCAGAAATCGACCCCCTAAAGCCCTCCAGCTGTGGCTCCAAAGCTTGTTCTCCTCCCCCATCCCCAGCCCATCCATGTGTGGGTCCAAAGCAGAAGCACAGGCCTTCCCACATCATTGCTTGGGCTCCTTGTCACTCCCCATCCCCCACCTCCTTACCCCTTGGTTTTATTTGAGCCAAAAGAGATGCTTTCTCCTCATCTTTCGCTTGGGCCCAGACTTGCTTCTCACTGCCTCCCTCCTTTCCTCTCTAATTAACCCCACACTCACTTGTGTTACTCCTCTTTGCCTACTCCTCCTCTCACCTTTCTTAGCTGACCTATTTCCTCATTTCCCCTAAAACAGTCTCCGCTCTAAACATGGAGGCTTTCTCAGACATGCCAGCCATGTCACTCTATTACCACTTCTGTACGTTCATTGTCCAAGAATCTCTATTGAACACCCACTTCGTGGCAGGTACCGGGGGGACACTAGACAGCAGTAAACTAGATAGAGCAGTTCTTTGCTCTTGGGGGTACAGACCGGCAGTTTCCCATGACTGCAGGGCCTTATTTGACCCATTCTGTCTCTCATTCTCCTTCATTTGAGGCTTGGCTCACACCTCACTTTCTCCACTCAGCTCTTACTTATTCCTACTGTTTCCATCTTCTTGAGGTTCTACAGCAGTTCCAGCCTGGGCCACCCTCTCTCTCCAGATTCCATGTTGGCAGTTTATTAAGTGCTGCTCAGGGGATCATCTTTAGCTTTTCAATCAGATACTAAGGTCTTGAGTGACAGGAATCCTGGTCTGTCACAGTTGTGTCCTCCTCAATACTTAGAATACTCAATGTTGTGAATTGGTGTGCAGTGGCTGCTCGTTAATTGGAGAATTCCTTTTTCCGGTGTTTCTTGAGCCTAGGCCCTTGGTCTCTCCATTCTAGCATGACCTGCTTCTTGGCCGATTCCCCATATCCTCCTGATCTTCTGCTAATATCAATCTTTTGCCAATATCAATGATGCCAGCTGCTCTAACCCATGAATCCATACCTCTGTGGAAGCTCCTATACTGTACTAGAATCCCTGACCATTCAGGACACTTGGGGATAAAGTCAGGCCCAATTTTCCTCCTATATAATGTAACAGAGGCATGGAATTGGGCTATGGCTTGAGACTGTTGGAGACCGAGACAGAGCAACAATACGTAAGAGCCTTTAGATCCTTCTCCTGCAGATCTTCATTCCTATCTCTGGTCTGCTGTCCTTTCTGTAGATAGAGAAACTATAACTCAGACAAAAGAATGACACTGATCCCCCCACTTGGTAGAGCCAGAGCTGGGATGGTTCAGCAGAATTCTGATTCCCAGCTGTCTTTTAGACTCCTGAATGCCAGAGTGTGTAAGTGGGAACCACTGATGCCCATCTGTTCTAGCACCTCACTGCTGGGCCTTTGGTCTTGTGTAGGCAAGAACATACTCAGGTGGGCCAGAGTTGCCTGGGAGTCCTACAAATCACATTTTCTATGATGTAGCCCTTGGCAAGGTTAGGGTTGGCAAAGATTGATGGTAACGTATTCCTGTGGGGCACTTCATAAGGAGGGCTATCATTAGAGTACCTGGGTTCTGTGGACAAATTTGATGCAAAGCAGAGACCCTCTTTTCTTCATTCTTAAACTAAGTTATAGAAACATGAAGCACGCCTTCTTTGAGATTGCTCAGAGCTGTCCTAGAAAGCCAAGAAGAAAGTAGTTGGTATGGCTGAGGAGGATATCTATCTGGTTTTCAGATAAACTTATCTTAAATTGTGGACCCACTTTCTTTCTTGAGCAAGAACTTGTTCCCCTGTCAGCTAGACAAGAAATGAATATAGTGTGGCTCGAATTCCAGGACAGGTAAGTGTGCACACATATATGACCAAAGCAGTTTGTGGGAGAGTGTCATCTCCTACCCACTCACTGGTGTACTCTATCTATCATAGGCACATGATGGCTAGGGTACAGTTAAGCAATGTCATACTGCACCTCTGTAGTGGTTAGGGTTATGACAGCCTCTCTTCCCCATGCTTGGAGATTCATCTGGATGAAATATCATAAGATGATCCTATGGTGATCAGAACAAGTGTATTAAGCCAGAAAGGACTAGATGTGTCTCTGTGCTGGTCACCTCCACCTAACCAAGATATGGCTCTTAGGGGAAATGGGAGCAGAATAGGGAAAGTTGGATCCTCTGAAAAATTTGAGTCACAATTCAGTTTGAGTTTTATTAAGACAGAGTCTTCAGGAATTTATTTTTGGAGAGGGAAAAGTAGATTGCTAGAGTAGTTACTTATGTCTGGAAAAACAATATATGACCAAAGGCCAGCTGCCCAAGAGACAAGCAGGGATCTGGGAGAGAAGTAAGCCAAGCAGGGTGCCTGTAAAATTCTGTGAACATTTTGAGCCTAGATGGAAAATTTTTATGATAAGAAGTTTTGAAAATCCTGTAAAGCTTTTCTCCACTTCTCCTATATCAGATCTTAAGATTAGATATTTATATTTTGGAAATCCAATTTCCTTTGTTTATTTTCTTCTCTCCTTCCAAGTTCTTTTAAAACATGCTGACTGGTCCCTGGTGTATTAAGAGAGAACGAGGTGAGAGGATTTGCTTCACACATAGGTTAGACTTTTGTAAGGGTCAAGCATACATCCTTCTATGCCTGGGACTTGTGGCAGCAGCTTGAATTGAAGTGAGAAAATCCTAAGATCTAGATGATGTTTGCAAACTCTTTCTTTTTAGGGATTTTCTCTTAAATTTATTTTTGTCTCAAGTTTGGAAATTATTTTTGTGGTAGAGCATATCATCCCCAAGTGGCTGCAACATTCCCACCCATCCCATGAGCTCTCCTTACAATAGAACATGGACACTGCTGCTGTAGGGACCTACATCCTCTGCCTTGAAATTGGGGTAGAGTTTTGACTCTTGCAGAAGTCATGCTATGCCTCTTCTAAAGCTAGGACATAAGGGTAATATATCTTCCATTTGGTTCTATTAGGATGCCAGCTTTTGGAACGCAGCCTCCATGTTGTGAGGAAGCCCAAGCAGCCTGTGGAGAAGCCCATATGGAGAAAACTACAATTCTGCCTACAGCTTCGGCTAATAGCCGGCATCAACTTGTTAGCCATGTAAATGAGCCATCTTGAAATACAACCTTCATCCCCTAGTTGGTCAGACATCATATGAAGTAAACAAGAGCTGCCACCACAAAGCTCTGTCTAAATGGCAGATATTTAGCAAATCGATGACTCTTGTTGTTTTCAGTCACTACATTTTGGTATGGTTTTTATAAGGCAAGAAAACTGATACGGTTCCTTAGTTATATAAACCCTAAACATGGTTTCTGGTGCTTATTTTGGGTAAGTTGCTTTGACTTAGAGCTGCCTCTCTTTCTCACAAGCAGCTGTCTCGACAAGTGCTCTAACCTAGATTCTACAGAGATGTCTAGATCTGCTGAGGAAGCTAAGTGGTGACAGGTGAGTGGACTGTTGTCTTTGAGTCCTGTTTGCTCAGTGGATATGAAGAGGGAGTAAGGATGGTGTCCTCTTCTCCTAGGTTTGAAGCTTCTGTCAGCTCCAAGGCCTATGGAGATGTGGAGGTAGGTGACCAGATGTGGTTTCTCATGGAGTAACTGATAAGACTAGCATTTTGTATTTCCAAAAAGAAGAAGGGATGTCATATACCCCTCCTTGATATACATACACTCTGTTTATTAGTGTCATTAATGATTAATCAGATACACTCCCATGAGCAGCTCCTATTCTTCCTTAATGTCCCTTTTGGACAGCTGGGGTCCATGCTCATCTTGAATACTCCACTGGATGTGTCCATGCCAGGGAAGGTCTGCCATCCTTACGGGTCCAGAAATTAGCCATTTGTCAAGAAGTGAAGGTTTAATCAGACTGATTCCTCACTGTAAGCTGAAATAGTATAGCGCTTTTGAGTTCATGTGAAACCAAACTGAGGCATGTCTGATGAAGATGATGATGATGATGATGATGATGATGATGACAGTGATGATGCTAACTTTTCCCTTTGTACCTCAATTTTCTTCCCTTTTCTCTCTGTCTTCACCTTCTTGTTCCTCTTCATCTCCAATAGTCTTATTCAGAAGAAATTTAGTCTTGGGGTGTCTGGGTGGTTCAGTCGGTTGAGCGTCTGACTCTTGGTTTCAGCTCAGGTCATGATATCAGAGTTGTGGGAGGGAGTCCCAGGCTTGGCTCTGCGCTCAGTGCAGAGTCGGCTTCAGATTCTTTCTCCCTTTTCTCTGCCCCTCCCTGTTTGTGCTCGTGCGTGCTCTCTCTCTCTCAAATGAATAAATAAAAATCTTTTAAAAAATTAAAAAATTAGAAATGTAGTCACTTTTTAAGAAAGTTCCTTTGTAGTTCCTCCCAACGCAACTCATGCTTTTAAGCTTTTTATGTTTTTGTTTTTTTCTGCTGCCAACTTGACAGAGTTTTAATCTCTAGCAGAAACCTCCACACTGAGTAGGACAAAGTAGATGGCAAAGCAGCAGATACAATCAGGACGGATGGCAAGAGTGACTCCATCTGTTTCTTTAACTCAGCAGGTCATTGGAAGAATATTTTCCTGAGCATAGATGATTCCCACTCCTCTGCCTTCTTTATGGAGCTGGGACTAGCCCTTGGGAATCCAGCATTTCTCTCTATGCTAGTTACTTACTTAGAGGTTTTGGAATGAAAGTATTCAGTTATCACTACTGCTGCAAATGGATCCCTGTAAGGCTTTACAGACCTGGAACTCTGGGAAAGTATGTGTATGTGTGTTTAGATATATGTTGAGGATGAAATTGTCATTCTTGGGTAAGCTAGCTGGAAATTGGCCTGTCAATGGGGGCTCAGAGCTTCTAATCCACTTCATATTCCCAAGAAAGGCACTGAGGCAGACAAAGGGAGCCTAGAGCAAAGACTCATGGAGAGATGTCCTCAGTGTTATGCTCTTGAGTGTGTTTGCATGACTGGAGGGGGTGGGTAGGTTGGAATGTTCTGGTTCTCCAGGTTACATCCAGATGCTAAAACTTTATCAGTGCGTCTGCTACTCTGCTAGGGGTCCCAATTTCTCATCTCCTGGCTGGCTGTGAGCTGAAAAGGCTCAGGTTTCAGGGAAGGCTGTTCCTCCAGCAGTCAAGGCCAGTTTTGATGTATGGCCATGTTGTGTAGGGATGTGTTTTCCCAGAAGCAAGTCTCCTTCTTGTTCTTTAAGGAGCTTCATGTCCTAGAGCCAGTGCTTTGTGGTCAGTGAGTGCTTTGAGAGGGTGAAATTCCTGAGCTCTCCTTTGCTGCCCCTATGTCTTCCTTCCTTGGCCCATAGCCCATCCTAGGGAACTGTGCCACTCTCACATTGCTTTCACTCCTTGAAAGAACAAACATCTTCTCTGCAGCCTCAGAACACTGGTGTGAGGTGATTGTTTATAGTAGATGTTTCCATGACACTCATTTATTTCTTCTGCAGATACAACTGTGTTGGGGGAGGGGATGAGAGGTTAGAGTAGAAAGACTGAGAAATATGGGAACCCTCCAGTTGCCTCATCTATCTTCTTCTGTAGGAATAAGTCCATCTGGCCTTTTCCCTGGGTCCCTCCATCCCCAACCCCTAAACTGTTCCACAAATCCATCTTGGCTTCCTGATGCTGAGATGCGACTAGGTTCCCAGATATGTGGGAAGGGGAGGGATTTTGTGTATGAAGAGGCAGGCTTTTTTTAAGAGAAGGAAAAAAAAAACCAACTTTTATTGCTTAAAGTAGAGACTTAGTAATGAGCAACGGTGATCTGCACTGGGGGTGGCAGTATGTGTTATGTACTTGTGTTCCTGAGGAGGGGGTCTCTGACACTCCCTCAGCTGGGCCAAATGACTCATTCTAAATTGGAGCGACTTTTGGAGGTCATTTTAGTCATCCCCCTGCCTTCAGGCCGGATGGAGTTTGACTTAACATCACGTTTGGGTTGAAGGGGGTGTATTGCCGAGGGAAGAATATCCGTGTGTGGAAAGGAGTGGGGGAGGGTATCCCGTGACCTCTTTGAAAAGATCTCCAGCGAAGGACGTTCCTAGCTTTCCCAGGCTGCCTGTTCCTGGGTTTCCCCATCATTGAACCAGCATCATTCTCCAGGGAACAGCTTTTTGCTGGTTAAAAACCGGATGTTGGGTTTCCTGGGTGGGCGGGGGCGACGTCCCCTCGGACCTGTCTGGGGGTAACTGAGATTCTCGGGGTCCCGTTTGCAAGCCCGAGAAGCTACCATTCCGTTCACCAGAAACTTGCCATGCAGTGTGAGCAGAGAACAGAACAGAGCGGAGACGCTACAACGCCTTCTCCCTGGCAATGCGCATGATTCTGCGGCTCTGTGCTCGCCACACTTCAACGCACCTTGAAATGGGCTCGCCTCCTTCGCGCCGCGACGGACAGACATTAGAGCCAATAGGCCCCGAGGCCTGCGAGCAGTGTCCAATGGGAGGACGGCGGGGGCGGTCCCGGAGGCCCGGCCTGGTTAGGCTTCACCGTGGAGCTGGCTGCTCTCTGCCTGGGCTAGTAGTGCAGGTGCCGCTGCGCCGGGGGCCGGGGAGGCTGCGCGCCGAGCCGAGCGGAGCCGGGGAGGGATGGAGAGCGGGCCGCCCGGGCTGCAGGAGCACCGGCGCGGGGCGTAGGCGGGCGCGAGCGGGCGTGAGCAGGCGCTCGGGCGCGAGAAGTGTGCGGGCGCAGGAGCACTTTGCGATAGGATGAGGCTCTTGGCTGGCGCGCGGTAGTACTATGATTTGGTATGTGGCCACTTTGATAGCAAGTGTGATCAGCACCCGAGGTCTTGCGGCTCAAGGTGAGTTGAAGTGCAGCGCCCCTCCTCTGCCCCCCCCCCCCGGCGCTTTCAGCCCCTTCTTCCCCGCTTGGGGCTCCCCGGCCCGGCCGAGCGCTGCGCCTTTCTGCGGGCGAGGCTCCTGTTCCAGCGAGGCGCGCTCCGGAGCACTGCCGGGAAGGGCTGGGGGCCGCGGGCCGGAGGGGCCGGGCGGGTAAGGGGCCCGAGTCCATACGCTGCCGGGAACTCGGGAAAAGATCTTAGGATCCGGGTCGACTTCGCCCACCTTCGGCCCCAGGACTTCATACCAGTGTGCCAAGACAGGTGCTCTTTGCCGGAGCAGCAGCCTCTTCTAGCGCTGGGGAGTCGGCGGCTTTCCTAACTCTGGCTGCCGGGGAGTTTGCGGATCTTTGGGTAGGCTGCAGCACGCTCGAGCCCCGCGCAGCGCCACCGCTCCGCAGACGAGCCCTTGCAGGGAGGCGCGACCCAAAGCCTTGGGACTCTTGGCACCCACCGCTAGCTGAACGGACAGGTTTCTGGGCCCCGCGGCGTCCCCGGCTCCAGCTCACACCCCTTCCGATCACACATCTGGCAGCTGGGAGTTGGATCCCCCTCTCGGGGCGTGGGGCGCGCGGAGCCCGGAGAGGGAAGAGCTGGTTAAGCGCTTGAGTCCCTCCGCCGGCTCCAAGCAGGAGTGTTCGCTTTTGCCTACCCCTGCCAGGTGCCCGCGCCTGTCTTAGCCACACCTGGGCCCGGGCCAAGCAAAAGTTCCCTGGGAGCGGGCCGCAGCCCGGCAGACCCCACGCCGCCGTTCCCCGCTGTGAGGCAGAACTGGCTGGGGGGAGGACGGGGGACTAGGGGTCCCCTCTGCTCCGTCTCCTAGCGGAGGGAGGTTTTTCTTTTTCTGATTTTCCCTGTCTGAGCTGGGGAATGAGACAAGACGCAAGCCATCGAGTTGGGTGATGCGTGCGTGAGCGCGCGCGCTTTTGCTTTGGAGACGGGCAAAGCGACCTACGAGCCTCTGGGTGGCACCCCAGGCTCTCGGCCCTTGTATGGAAGTAGGAGCCAGCCTGGAGGGTGCTAGGACTCTGAGCTCACTGTTTTCAGCACGCAGACACGACCCAGCTGCGGACAAGTTCACGAAGCCGGCAGGAGTGGAGAGCCAGGAGAGAACCGGTTGGTGGGTGGTAATCAGCTGGGAGGACCCCGCGAAGAGAGAACCCGCTCCTAGCCGCCCTAGGGCAGAGGGGGTCGCAGGAGGCGCCTTTTATAGCCAGGGTTCTCTACTTCTCTTGGTATGTGTAAGGGGAGAGGGGAGTGATTTGAAAAAGTTTCTAGAGCGGAATGTCTTCCAGGCTATTTGAGGAAGGGAGTGAGTCTAAAAACCGAAGCAGAGGAGGGCGAAAGGAAAGCTGATTTTGTTAAATGGTATGTTGACTTGGGTGGTTTAAAAACTCCATTTGTCAGGTGGGAACACTGAGGCTAGGGAGATTCAGAAGCTTATGGAGTGGGGGTGGGTGTGGGGTGGGTCCAGTTTTGTATGAGAATCTGCCCTTAGCCTCAGCCTCCTTCTTTCCCCTGTGTTCTTGTAGTCTTCCAGTGCCCTCGTCCTCCTCCCCTCCAGTTTTTGGTACATTCCTGCTATGGGACTGTAGCTGAAAGCACAAAAGGAGCTGCTGGGATCTTTGAATAAAAAAGAGACACTGAAAGGAGGCTCTGAAATAGCCTCCACCCAGAAAAGTCAGGGTGAGGGTAATGGACTTTGTGCAAGTTTAAATACAGAATAAAGGCAAATGGATTTATATTGCAGCAACATGCAGAATGGCCAGACAGAAGGAAGGACTTCCCAGCATGGAAGGTTGTTGGGCATGAAGGTTATACCCTCTTTCTGGGTGTGGAGAGGTCTGTCTGGGATGGCTTGATCTGCACCCTTGAGCCTGCCACCCCAGTTGGTCTTGGGGTCCTTTTAGCTTAAAAAGACTATTTGTATGCTGGTTAAGGGCCTAGGTATAGAGTCAAATGATCTGGTTTCAAATCCTGGCTCTGCCACTTGCTGGCCCTGTGACCTTGGGCAAGTTGCTTAACCTTTTGAATGTCACTTGCCTCAGTGGAAAATAGGATTAACAGTTTGAGCTTGTAGGGTTTTTCTGTGAACATTAGTGCTGCAAAGAAATGAATGACTACCTGATATATAGTAAGTGTTCAATAAATGTTAACATTATTATTATTATATTCAGTATCTCTGGGGTTCCAGACCCCTTCTCAGTTTCTTTCCCTTGGACCATTCAGGGCATTGGGAGCTGGAAATGTCTTGAGGGAAGCTCAGAAGGCTGACCCTGTCAGGAACCAAGTACCCTTTCGCAGGCTGACCTTGTCTGGGGAGAACCTCTTGTTCCTCTGAATCCCAGGGAGGTGAGCAGAGGGTGTGCAGACCTCAGGACTGCTTGGAAATCCTTTCAAAGATCTGTAGAACTGGGAGTTTTGTCAGTGGCCAGAGGCTTGTGGGAAGGATGCAGGAAACCCAGGAGGCAAGCAGGTCATAGCATCGCAGCATCTGGAGGGAGGGAGGGGAGACCAGTGTGGCAGGTTTTTGCTCACATGGGAAATACCAGCCACTGTTCAAATGCTGGCTCTGTGTGAGAGCTCAGCTGTTCTCTGACTGGCAGAGGCAACTTCTGGGGGAGATTCCTGCGAGGTAGGGACTTGAAGATGCCACCTTTAGGGTTTGGCTGAAGCAGGGGTTGCTCTATCAGAGGGGTAAAAAGGAATGGGCTCTTAGGTAGTGTCAGGTTGGGATAGAGTTAGGGATGGGCTCCCCTTTTGACTCTGATCATGTGTGTCTGGAAGGTGATAAAGGTCAGTGGAGAGGTTGGGGAGGGTATGGAGAAGATAGGTATCTGGATTCCTATGGAGATGGTAACTGGAGACTCAGCATCCCAGACTGAGCAAGCTTGGGGGAGGACCCTGGGCCCTACTGGGATGACCCTGGGCCTGGCATAGAGGAGAAGTCTGGGCCTTTATTCCCAAGGCTGCCTCCTGTCCACCACAGATTCTTTGGTTGGATTATCCCCGACTACAGTGTACCCAAACCAAGAGGGGTTCTGACTCAGATCCTGCTGGTAGAGTGCCCTCTACTCTCAGCCTGGCCTTGACCCTCCGTTCTTCCCTTTGCCGATGAAGATGGGAAGGAGGAGGTGTAGATCAGGAGGCTGCTAGCAAGACCCCGTGGGCAGTCCATCAGCTCAGCAAGTGGCCAAGTGGTGTGTGTGTGTGTGTCCCCTGCACACACACCAAAGGCGGGGGTGTGTCTGGCAGCATGCATCCTGGGAGAAGCTGAGGACGGGATGTGTCGGAAAGGGCATGGCAGAGGGGCAGTGGGAAGAATCAGCTTTCAGCTCCTGGCCCGAGGCCCAACATGCGCCAGACTTGGAGTAGGCAGGTCCTAGAGCTGGGTGGTTTCATGTTTGTGGCTCTGAGACAGAAAGTTGGGATCTGGTTACCCAAGGAGCAGAGGCTGCCTAGCTGGGGAGATGCTGAAACTCAGAATCTCTCTGCTCCTCCCTCTTTCCTGGCTCCTGGCACTGCTTTCCTGATGCCTTTTCTCTCCCCTCTGCCCACCCCAGCTAGGGTGCAGCTCTCAGAGTCTGGCTTGCTGCTCTGTCTTCTCCCTTGGCCCTATCTTTCTCAGCCCTGCTGGCTGCTTGCTCCTCTCTCCCAGCCTTCCTGTGTGCTGGGGGCAGAGGTGGGGGGCGCTGTGTGTGAGGGCAGGGAGATAAAGGGGGAGGTGGCGTGGTGGGGGGATAGAGGGGGCTAGGCCTGAGATTTAACACACTTGTGTTCCTCTTGAAAATCTCCTCCCTCCCCAGACACATCCGATGACCTTCTCAGGCTGGGGCCTAGGGCCTCAGGGGGCAGTTTCCTTCTGTCTGCTGCCTAGGATGGGTTAAGCAGCTTTTGTGAAGGGTCGATCTGAGTTATGAAAGGAGCTGTAATTGGTGTGAGCTGTCTACAGATGTGTGCACATGCCTGTATAGGTGTGCACGTTTGCACATGCCTGTGCTTGTATGTGTGCATGTGTGGGTACATACCCTTATGTGTGTGTACGTGTTTACTTGTGTGTTTGCACGCATATGTGTAGAATGCAGGAGGGCAGGGGGACAGTTAGGCTCCAGGCACGACATGGGGAGCCACTCTCCTCCAAGTGCTGTGTTTGGCAGTGAGACTCCACTCGGAGCAGACACCTTACTTTCCTCATCCCCCCGCTTTGCACCTGAATCTAGGCAGCCCAGAAGTTTTCAAAGTTGGAGGCTCAACCCAAGGGCCGGATTGAAAGATACCTGAGGTCCCTGAGAGGAAGTCTACAGGGTGGGGGGTGGGGGGGACAAAGCCAGGCAGAGCTCTGGGGGACATAGAAAATGGGCCTGTCTTGCTACAGTGGGATCTGGCATCAGTTCCCTGTTAACCCAGTGCACTCTAGAGTAGAGAAGTGGCTGGATCCCTGGGGAGGTGGGAGAGGGTGCTGGGGCTGCAGAGGCAGCTTGTAGCCTGGCCCCCTCTGGGGCACTGCCCACGGGTGCCAGCTCGGTCTGCCCGAGGCAGCTGACCTATTTTTCTTAGGAATTTTCCTGCTTTTCTGTTCTCTCTTGCGTGAATAAGCAGGAGACTGGTGAGCAGAGACAGGGCCTCTGTAAGGTTTTCGGAGAACAATTCCATGTGAGCCAAAGCTTTGAGGGGGGTGCCAGCCAGCCTAACTGTCCTTCTGAGAAGAGAGGGGACTGGGACAGTCCCTCAGTCTGTCGCATCCCCAGGTCCTCACCACCCTTCTGGTCACAGGCACCCACCCCCCCAGAATGTCGGTGGCAGATAGTTTGCACACAGGCTCGCCTTCACAAATTGTATGAGGTGAGCCTCTGTCCTCATTTTCTGGCTTCAGAGTAGAGAATGCTGGTGCTTCACTGTGAGTATATATGGAGCTTCCGTTTCCTACTTCCCTATCTTGTCTTACCTGAGGAGAGGAGGGTGGCCTGGTGCAGGCAGAGCCCACAGTGCCCTCACCTGTCTGGGCCTGCCTGCCTGCTGGCTCTGGAGTACACGCGTGTACTTGGCCACGCGTGAGTGTGCAGGGTGCAAGCCTCCACCATGTGGCGGGGTGTGGGGGTGGGGTGTGGCTTTGCCTTTCTGCCGAGGAGCCATTAAAGGAGCAGAGCGGAGGTTGAATTACTGACTGCTTCCTGTCAGTGGCTCATGGGGAAAAGGCTCTTGGAAATACAATCTAGCTGAGAGCAAATTAAGGTTGCTAATAGCATCGCTGCCTCGTGGGCTGCTGAGGGGAGCCCAGCCAAGAGGGTTAGGAAGGAGAGGCACCCACAGGAGGAAGGAGGCCTGCAGTTCCTGCCCCTCCCTTCCCAGTGCTTTGCTCTTTGAAAGATGGGAAGCTTTCCTGGCTAGGGCCCGTCTGGGCTCACCTGACCTCCGATTTCCCACCCTGAGAGGTTTGATGGGGAATGGGACCCGAAAGGGCTGTGAGGACACTGATGGGGAGACCATGGAAGGACTTTTCTGAGAGCCTGCCTAGACTGGATATGGGGGCCCTTGCTGGAGGCAGAATGATGGCCAGATGACCGCTAGCCCACCTGCCTTCTGGAAAGAACAAGAACATGGCCAGATGTTTTGGTCCTGTGTCCATCTCACACTTGTGTTCGTTGCCTGGGCAATAAGGAGTCGTCCTCTGCCTTCCTCAGGCCATCCCTCTGGGTGTGTACCGCTGTGGGAGGCTCCCTGGAAGCCTGAGTCCCGGGCTTCCTGGAATCTCCTGGAGCCTCCTGGCTTGTTGGGGAGGAGCGATTGGGGGACTATTGGGGGCTGTGCCTTTTTTGGACTCAGCAGGGATTATTTTTAGGCTGGCAGATGGAGGTGGCGGTGGCTGTCGCTGGTATTATTAGACAACAGGCCTGTGGTTTGGGAGTCTGGTGCCCAGAGGAGGAGGGGGAGGGGGACGAGGAGGAGGAGGGGGCGGAGGAGGGGGACCAGGAGGAGGAGGGGGTGGAGGAAGGGGCGGAGAAGGGGTGTAGGAGGGGGAGGAGGAGGAGGAGGAACAAGAACAGGAGGCTGCACTAAGGACTTGTGCTCATGAATCATGGAGGCTGCTGCTCACCCTGAGGTTTTCCCTTACCACAGCCACTACCAGACCTAGCCAGAGACTGCAGAGTAATGCTGAGCCCAGAACCAGTCAGAGAGCACCAGCTGCATCCCACAGCAGGCCCACTGTGTCTTCCTTCTCTGGTGGAGGACTAGGCAGAGTGTGCCGTGGGGTGGAGAGGGACTGCCCTCTGACTCAGGCAGGAAAGGGGTGGGGCGCTGTGTCTGGGGTGCAGTGCGGGAGAGGCCTTAGTGCCTGGGCCTGTGGTCCGGCAGGATGGTATCCCTGAGTGTGGGCAAAGAGGAGACATGGCAGCTGGAGCCCGACTCCCCAACCTGTCCCTGAGTGACTGCTGAGCCAGGTAGCCTCCCAGTTTGCTCATTTGTGAAGATGAGCTGGTAGTAGTTCTGTCAGGTGGGCATTGTGAGCATTACGGGAAATTTGTGTTACATGCCCCCCCCCCCCCCCCCGGCGCAGAGCCTGGTATGTGGTAGCTGTTTAGGGGAAGTTAGGTTGCCTGACAGCCAAAGCTCTTCCTCCTCAGGCTCTTACACCTTCTCAGGCATTTAGACTGTTTCTCATTCTCAGGTGCCCGTCCTCCTGCAGCCCTGCCGTGGTGGAAGAGCCCCAGGCTGCGAGTGTCAGGCACAGGAGCCGTGCCAGGGCCTGGATGCTCATGGTTCTATGCCCACGAGGGATCCAGTGGCAGCCTGAACTTGGCTGCCCACCGGGCACCACCTGGCATAGAGAGCAGGGGATTTGTACCCTATGGGCTTCCCAAAAGGTCAGCCAGACAGCAGGGGCTACCTCGTCCTTCTTTGCTCTCCTGCTTTCTCTTCCCTATCCTGGTAAAACAAATCCAGAGTGGGTTGGGCAGAGCCCCAAAATGCAGATTTGCTCTGCTCAGGGGACTGCTGTTTCTTGCCTCCTCTAAAACTGGTATGCAGAATCCAGGGCACCTCAGGCCTGCCACCCTCACCCCTGCGGATGCCAGTTTCCCCTTTGAGGTTGGAGCCTCATCTCTAGGGGCTGCTGTAGGCTTCTTTGGTGGGGAAGGGGACTGGGGGTGTCACCACTCTTGCAGCCCCTCCTCACCCAGGTCACTATCAGTCCTTCCCTTCCCCTCCCTCCCTCCCCCCTCTCCCTTCATCTCTCCCTCCCTCCTTCTTGCTCCCTTCAGAATTGGTGGGCAGTTACTCCAGTCAGTCCTGCTGGGAAGAAGTCCACTTGCTCCTTGAAGGAATCACCTCCATTCTGTCCCCCTCCTGGTTCTGGGGTCCTTTGAAGGCCTGTGTCTCTGTGTCCCCTGTGCCCCAGAGTTCTCTCTCCTGCCCTGGGCTGGATTCTGCCTGTGTCCAGTTTGCACTCTGCCCATCCCTGCCTCTCTTTCCTTCCTGGTTTCCTGAGTCTTTCACTCCTTGATTGGGGTTTGGTGTCCTCCTGGGTCAGAGTTTATCTCTGCTCCACCGAGCACCTCTCTCCTCCCTTTTTACTGCCTCTTGTTTACTTTTTCTTTCTTGCTTTGAGCTTTTCTGGGGAATGTGTTTTATTAGACATGCTTTGGCTCAGAAAGGATCAGGCTTAGGAAGAAGTACTTGTAGGTGACGAGTGAGAGTGCTGTGTGTGCGTGTGTGTTGAAGAATTGAGGAAGCTGGTAAATATTTTAGGATTCAGGGGCACCTAGGTGGCTCAGTCAGTTAAGCATCTGCCTTTGACGGAGGTTGTGGTCTTGGGTCCTGGGATGGAGCCCTGGGATCTGCAGGGAGCTTCTCCCTCTCCCTCTGCTGCTCCTGCTTGTGGTCTCACTCTTGCTCTTTCTCTCTCTCAAATAAATATAATCTTAAAAAACAATATTTTAGGGTTCAGAAAACCAGGAGGGTTGGTCCGAGAGGGGCTCCCACCCCTCTACTTTCTTCTTGGGAAACACCCTGTCTTTTTGCCTTGGTTAGAATCTTTGTGATGCTTATCTCACCGAGTCCCCCCTGTTGCCTGTCCTTGGTTGAAAGGGTCCTTACACAGAGAGGAGGGGTGGGGTTGACTGGCTCAAGAGGGCCGACCTTGGGTTGGGTGCTCAGTCCTGAGCCCAGGGGCCGGCTTGGGGGTGGGGGTGGAAACCTGGAGCCAACACCAGTGCTGGGGGAGGTGTGAAAGAGGCTGCCTCATTGCCATGCGGTGAGAATGAGGCAGCACTGAGCAGCAGGCATTGTGGGGACCCATTTCAGAGCTGACCCACCTCCTGGCATTGCCCCCCAGAGCCCTGAACCCCAGGAGCTGGGGAGCTACAGAGTCAAGCTTTGCTGCTGAAGGTGGCAGCTGCCTGCTCAGCAGTGCTGACCTTTTCCTCACAGCCTCTTCCTCTTGCCTTGGGCTTCTGGGGCTATAGCCCAGGGAAGAAGCCCCCTGCTGTGGACAGCCTGTCGCCCCCATGTCTCCCCACACCCAGTAACCAGGCCCTGGAATAACTCCTTCCTCTTCCCTAGGCTCATGTATTTCCTCTTTCACCTCCTGGAAATTCTGCCCGACACACATTCACATATGCATGCACACAGTCACATACACACATATACACACTCACACATGCACACACACATTCCGCCACATACACATTCATCCTTGTCCTTTTGCTAAGAGCTACACATATGCACATATTACACTCATACACACCCATACATCCTTTTACCAAGAGC